>NC_031990.1:10784368-10894410 GCF_001879085.1 Nicotiana attenuata
TAGAATAATGCAACCTCATGCCGGATCCCTAGTAGGAACGATTATTTGCATCACGTGCATTTGACTTAGGGGACTCAACACAGGGGTTGGGTCTGTCTAGGACAGGTGTGCCCCAAAAAAGACCATCCTGATGCATCCTACGTGCTATGTGAATATTTATTTCGGCTTGCATGTTGACCGGTTAATAAAGAGAAAAACCAAGAGTGAGGATAGAAAATTTACTCGGTTTCTAAAAATCCCGGTATTTGAAAAATGTCCCGAAACTCTGCTGAATTTTTGAAAAGAAAAACAAAATAAATTGTATTTCAAAAAAAAGTGAGTCGAATATCATATTTTTGTGTCAGAACCGCCCGAACTACGCAGGTCTGATTCTCACCGGATGTGGGATACGTAGGCAACCCACATAAGGTTCGGCCTCATTTTTCCGAATAATAAAATAAAAGGTATTTCAGGGCTCAAAACAATAAAGCCGACCCATCTTCAGTTTGTTTTAAGTCGTTTCTTACTAAAATAGCCTTAGATTACACCAATTGTCAAAAGGCCATTTTCGGGAGAAACAAGAAAGTCTGTTTAAAAGATGTAGTTTTCTTCTTTTTTTTAAAAAAAAAGTTTACCCCTGGCCTCAAAATTTTTTTGGAATTGTGAAGGGGCCACGTTTGCAAGAACGACCATTTTGCTAACATAGCAATAAAAATGGGTCTTTGTCCATTTGATTTTAGAAAAAAAAAATTGTCCACAAGAGTCAACCCTAACCTCAACCCTCCACAGGTACAAATGAATACCATCCAGGAATCATCGCAAACTGTCATAGAAAGGGCACGGATACAGCTACATAGGTGGTGGGGTGATTTAGACGAAGATGGCCAAGTTTGGGTAAAAGAGCAATTGGGTCCCTTGGTAGACATCATGCACATCCAGCCTCGAGAGGATTTGATTAAGGCCTTGGTAACCCTCTGGGACCCCATTCACAATGTGTTCCGTTTCTCAGATTCTGAGCTAACACCCACTCTAGAAGAAATAGCTGGGTATATTGACTTCGGCCAAGAGTTAAGAAACCAGCAGCTCATATTCCCCAAGGCTCCCTCAGTGCACAAATTCCTCGATCTTTTGAAAATTAGCAAACAAATGAGCAAGGACCGCGCAAGCAAAGGGAGTTGTGCGTTCTACTTCTTATATTTTAGGTTTGGACACTCGGCCGGGTTTGAAACACATGAGAAGGGGTTGAATAACAAACAGGACAAGAGCATATGGCAAATTCATCGACGATTTGCTTTCATCGTGGCATTTCTGGGAATCATGGTATTTCCAAATTCTGAGGGTACAATAGACCTTCGTATGGCCAGAATCGCCCAGGTCCTCGTCGACAAAAAAGATCACACACTTGTCCCATTAGTGGTGGTGGACATTTACCGGGCATTAACTTTGTGCAAATCTGGGGGTCAATATTTCGAAGGCTGGAATATTCTTCTTCAGATGTGGATGATCGAACACCTTCGCCGTCATCCTAAGTTCATGAGATATGCTTCAGACGAAAACAATTTCATCAAAAAGTATGAGGAAAGGGTGGAAGATTACAAACCACCGGAAGGGTTTGAAGCTTAGGTTTCCTATTTGAGAAAATTGAGAGCAGATCAAATTGAATGGACCATAGGATGGCTCCCAATAACAGAAATCTTCTACATGACCGCTTCAAAGGGCTACTTGATGATGATGGGAGTGAGAAGTATACAACCATATGCACCACAAAGAGTTCTGAGACAACTGGGAAGATATCGAGTGATACCCGAAGAGGCAGACCTCAAGTCATTGAACTACACCCAGAAGCAACGATACCCGAGGCTTTAATTCAAAGAGACTGGAATTGTTGTCGGTATCTAAAAAGTAACACCCAGGTACCAGACCCAGCTAAGGGCGAAGTTGATCCAAATTATGCTGCTTGGTTTGAAAGGAGTTTTCATGTGTACAATGAGCCGGAGCCCGAGCCTGAACCTGTGAGGCCCGCCAAAAGGCCCCATGTTTAAACCTTTGATGACAAAATTCAGGAGAGGTTAGCCTGGGGGGAAAAGGAAAAGGAATATCAGGCCACCATCCACGATCTACGGAAGAGTTGAGAAATGTCACCTTCAACAATGATTTACAGGCGCAAGAGGCCGAGGGTGAAAGGAGAAGATTGGTTCGAGAAAATGAAGCTCTCAGGACCCAAGTTCGACAGTTGAAAAATGCAGCTGAGAATCCGGGCCAAAGCAGGAAAGATGAAAGGCTCATTTATAACCGTACTCAAAAGGTGCGTGACCATGAAGATGACCTGTAGAAAGCTGAGTCTGAACTAGCAAAAACACAAACGAGGTTGACTAAAAATGCCGAAAGGCATGTAGCTTTGATTCAACAGATGAAAGAAACATATGAAAGAAGGGTCACATGTTGGGAAAAGGTGATTGGCAACCTCGAAGGTGAAATGGCTAAACAAGCCAAAAATTTTAAGGCTGAGAGAGAACATTATTAGCCTTAATGACACGGTTGGAAGAGGACTTACAGCACTTGCAAGAGCAAAATGACGCTGCCACCCAGGTCTTAGAGGCTAGATCCCGTCAGATTGGTCGTTTGTTACAAGAGAAGGGCATCATATGAGAGAGAGTTCGAAGGATTGCTGACTACATTACCATGAAATGCAGTGCGTGCGAGGACATGACAAGATCCATGTTTTTCGCCACTGTGATGATCTTTGTTCGTCAGATAATGGAAGAACTCTATTGGCTCCAAGATGACATGGCAAGTAGGCCCACTGCAAGACCAGTTGGTGTCCCGAGGGCAGGGTTGGAGGCATTGATGTTTTCTTGATTGTATTTTCTTCCTTTTTTCGAGTCTGTATTTTCATGTTTCGAGTATGCTTTCAATTCCTAGAAAAGGCATGTCCTGAGCCTTTGAGTCTTAGAAAAAGTATGTTTCGAGTCTTTTTGTAATTCAGTATTAATGAAAATTTCAAAGAAAAAACCACAAAAATTGTTCTTTTATTTTTCGCATTTACTTCTTGAACTACTAATGATCTGATTCACGTGGTGTCGTGATACGTAGGCAATCCTCATCGGATCCGGTCATAATTTTGTGAATAGCTCCAATAAGAAAAGAAAATGAAAAAATTGAGAGAAAAAAGGCAAGAGAAGAAAAGAAAAGAAAAACAAAAAGAGAGATGAAAAGGGAAGAGTGAAAGTGAAAGAAGAAAATAGGGAAGAATAAGTTAAGGCCGGGATGAAGCATGCAACTGTTGCATAACATGTAGAAATACATTTAACTGTAGAGGTGCATCATACCCCCAACGTGCGGTTACCTATCTGTTATTTCTTTCAAACTAACTGTTTGCTGCTGTAAATAAACCAGTCCAGGTTTATATAGAATGGTGGTTGGTTTTTGTGGTAACCTGGCTTCGCACCCATACTTTACTAGATCAAAGGGGAGCATTGGAATATCTTCAGAAATGACTCTGCCAAAAATTCCCATCATGGATGATAGCCCAATCTCGGGCATCCCGGCCTCAGAATCGACAGCTGCCGAAAAAAATAGAATCCTGCGTCTTCGGGTTAGGGAAATGTGGGACGCTTGGGCAAATGGAAGAGAGCCGCCAAGCGCAATCCTGGGATTCCCCGAACTCTTTCCTAGAACAGGGGGTACCTCCAATGTTCCAATCAGTCACCCAAATACCCCACTAGGACATCCAACTATCTCAGCTCATTTCGTAGTAACACCTTCTGAGGTTCGCCCCCAGGTGTTCATGTCCGGTGCAGCTTCAAATATCTTCACCGCTCCTCTATGCTCGGCCACGGCATAGCCTACACTGCCTAGGCCCAGTTTTGACCCCTCAGCTTTCACCTTCCAAACACCCCCCTTCCAAATGGAACCTCCTCAGTATCCCACTTATACTTATCCTCAGCTGCCCCAATTTGAGTTCACTGCAGGACAAGAAAAGACTACCAAAACTCCTGAGCAAGAAGAAATTGCGGGAAAGATGAGGAGTATAGAACAAAGCCTCAAGAACATACAAGGATTTAGTGGGCAGAAAAGTGTGTCCTATGCTGACTTATGCATGTTCCCTCATGTGCACTTACAATTGGGATTCAAAACCCCAAAATTTGAGAAGTACGATGGGCACGATGACCCTATTGCTCATCTCAAGAAATATTGCAATCAGCTGTGAGGAGCTGGAGGAAAGGAAGAACTGCTCATGGCCTATTTCGGAGAAAGTCTGGTTGGCATCACCTCTGAGTGGTACATGGACCAAGATATATCTCGGTGGCACATCTGGGATGATCTTGCTAGAGACTTCGTCAGGCAGTTCCAGTACAACATCGATATTGCTCCAGATAGGAACTCACTGACAAACTTGAAAAAGAAATCCTCGGAAAGCTTCCGAAAGTACGCAGTTAAATGGCGTGAGCAGGCATCTAGGGTAAAGCCTCCGATGGATAAGGTCGAAATGGTCACAGTTTTCCTCCAAGCTCAGGAAGCTGACTACTTCCAAAGTATAATGTCCGCAATGGGTAAACCGTTCGCTGAAGCCATCAAGATTGGGGAAATGGTTGAAAACGGGCTGAAAATGGGTCGAATTCTAAGCCAATCCGCTATCAGAGCTACCTCCCAAGCTATTTAGGGTGGGTCTGGAGGAGTAGAAAAGGGCAAGAAAAAGGAAGAAACAGCCATGGTAGCGTCGGGTGTAAGAAAACACCGTACTCCCAGATCCCTCTTCTCAGAAAGAACCCTGCAGCACTATTACCCCCACCAAGAGATGGCCTATGCTCCTCAGCCATACACGGTCATGAATGCTCAACCTTATGTCCGGCCACAACAACAAGCCAACTGGAACCAAGCTCCATTGCCTAGAAACCAGGCTCCTTACCAAAACCACTATAAACCCCGTCCTCCACAAAACAATCTTCCCCCTCGTGAACCACCCAGGAGGCCAAATTTTACACCAATCGACGAATCCTACTCCAGTCTGTTTCCAAAGCTTGTCCAAATGGGTCTACTACAGCCGGTTCCTCAAACTAGGCAAAACCAGCATCACCCGCTTATAGAGCTGGTACCCGATGCGCCTATCACTCAGGGGCAGAAGGGCACGCCACAGATGATTGCTGGACTCTGAAGAGAGCCGTGGAGAATTTGATAAAACAAAGGAAAATAGTGCTGAGGGATGAAGATATTCCCAATGTGACTAACAACCCACTGCCGGCCCACAATAACGGGCCGGTAATCGGAATGATTTGTGAGGATAAGAAATTTGACCCAGCGTTAAAGGGCATCATTGCCATCGCTGATGTAGAAAAGAAACAAAAAGCTGCCCCGAAGCAAGACAAAGGGGAGAGAAAGAACAAAACCACCCCTCCGAAGTCGGAGAAGAAAATTAACGTTTAAACTATGGCAATGCCCCCCAAAGATGTTGTTCTATATGTCCCTCAGGGCCGCAAAGAAAAGCAAGTGACATTGAGTCCTCCCAGGAGATTTGAGCCGAATAAGACAACCCAAATGTATATGCCCAAGGGAGCTTATGTGATGTGGGGGCCAATCAATCCACCAAGGCTAAGTGAGCCCGTGGTTTTAGCCGCGCCCCACAGAAGCCCATGACAAATCTTGCCACTGTGCCCTGGAATTACAACAAATCGATCTGACCTATAAGGGCAAAGAAATCTCAGGAGAAGGTCAAAAAATTAACCCGGTCGAAAAGTATTTCAGTTTGGAAGAGGTAAACAACGCCACTAGAAAGCGCTTCCCATCTAAGAAGCTAGTGAGTGCCGAAGAAGCGCAGGCCTTTTTTCAAAAGATGAAAATGGCGGATTATGAGGTGATTGACTAGCTTCGAAAGACTCCCACACAAGTCTCCTTGTTATCTCTTTTGATGAGCTCCACCGAACATCAAAAGGTATTGATCAAGACCCTTAAAAAAGCATATGTGCCTACCGAGACTTTTGTAGAGCAGTTGGAGAGAATGGCAGAAAGATTTTTCGCAATCAACCAGATATCCTTCAGCAAAAATGACTTGCCCCCGGAAGGGGCCGCACATAACAAAGCCCTCCACCTAATATTCAAATGCGAAGGTTACTACGTGAAAAGGGTTATGTTGGACGGAGGCTCTGGGTAGACATCTGCCCACTCTCAACTCTACATCGCATGGAAATCGGGACCGAAAGAATTCGACCCAACAATGTCTGTGTACGTGCTTTCGATGGTATCAAAAGGGACACGATTGGAGATTTTGATCTGATTCTGACCATCGGCCCAGTAGACTTTGAAGTAACCTTCCAGGTTCTGGACATGGACACATCCAACAACTTTCTTTTGGGCAGGCCGTGGATTCATGCAGCGGGGGCTGTACCCTCTACTCTTCACCAGATGGTGAAATTCGAGCATGAGGATCAAGAGATTGTGGTCCATGGGGAAGATGAGCAATCCATTTATCAGGACCCATCAGTTCCATGTCTTCAAGCAAGAGATGGGAGTGAGAACATAGTTTATCAGGCTTTTGAAATTGTGGTCGCAGATCAGTACGAAGAGGGAAACCCTTGCCCCCAACCCTTCCTTTCCAATGCATCAATCATGGTGGCCAAAGAAATGATTAGGCACGGCTACAAACCTGGGAAGGGGCCTGGGAAATCATTGCAAGAAATAGCTGAGCCTGTCACCCTGACCGCCAGTGAAAAGTTCTTTGGAATAGGCTTCTGACCCACTCCAGCTGATGTAAAATGGGCAGATGATAGAAAGAATGATGGTTGGGTCTTACCTCAGCCAGTGACGCATCTGTACAAAACATTTGTCAAGCCCAAATACAGTGAAGAAGAAGAGGATGGGGCTTTTACAGCCGAAGAGATTGAAGAGATATGTGGGGCAACGAGGAAGATATTATATGAAACCCACATGGTCCAGCCGGGGGAAGGCTCAAGCACCGCTGAGGTGCTATACATGGGACCTGAGGCAAAACTACAAAATTGGAAGGCTCCACCATTCCCAATCAGGCGGGAGTCCTAGTAGACCTGTCCTGCCACCTTTTCTACACCACGAGTTATTCCAGGGTGTATCTCTTGTTTTCTTTAGTTTCATGTCTTTTAATTTCCAATGTAAACCCTATTATCTTTCAAATTCAATGAAATGAAATCAATATTTCATCGTCCATCTTTCTTTATTCCTTTCTAATTTTTGTTATTTTACTTTTCTTCTCTTTCAGTCCTAATAATGATGCTTTAAATAACATGACATGATTGCGGACTTCATTCCCAAATCCAAACATGTTTTCTAACTATGAAATAATGAACGAAGAGCGAGAATACGATGAAGAATAGGCTTTTAGGGAAATAAACTGAGAACTGGAACAATTTGAGAATAACCTAAGCCGAACATAGATGACACTGAGCCGGTTAATTTGGGTAGTTCTGAAGAAATCAAGGAAACCAAAATAAGCATTCACACAGATGAAAAAACACGGGACGCATTAATCCAACTCCTGTTTGAGTTCAAGGATGTGTTTGCTTGGTCATATGATGACATGCCAGGACTGAGTGTCGATTTGGTGGTTCATAAGTTACCAACTTACCCCGATCACCCCCCTGTCCAGCCAAAGCAAAGGAAATTTAAAACTGATGTTAGTGACAAGATCAAAGAAGAAGTCACGAAACAGTTGAAAGCAGGGGTGATCCGAGTGGTCCGGTACACCACATGGCTAGCCAATGTAGTTCTAGTGCCGAAGAAAGATGGGAGGACCCGAGTGTGTGTGGATTATAGAGATATAAATAAGGCAAGTCCCAAAGATAACTTCCCTTTGCCAAACATCCACATCCTTGTTGATAACTGCGCCAAACATGAGATACAGTCCTCCGTGGATTGTTACGCAGGATATCACCCGGTGTTGATGGATGAAGAGGATGCAGAAAAGACAGCTTTTACCACACCTTGGGGTACATACTATTACAGAGTCATACTGTTTGGTCTGAAGAATGCTGGGGCAACCTACATGAGGGCCAAGACCACCATTTTTCGTGATATGATACACCAAGAGATAGAGGTGTATATGGATGACATGATTATCAAATCCAAGACTCAGGACGACCACGTTTGGGACCTGAGGAAATTCTTTGAGCGGTTGTGCAAATATGATTTGAAGCTGAACACAGCCAAATGTGCGTTTGGAGTCCCATCGGGCAAACTCTTGGGCTTTATAGTCAGTCGGAGAGGCATTGAGATAGATCCAACAAAGATAAAATCTATTCGGGATTTACCTCCTCTGAAAACCAAGAAAGATGTGATGAGCTTGTTGGGCAGATTGAACTATATCAGCCGGTTCGTTGCTTAGTTGACGTCCACATGCGAACCCATATTCATATTGCTAAAGAAGGATGCAGCGATCAAATGGACAGATGAATGTCAAGAAGCTTTTGATAAGATCAAAGAGTATTTGTCCAATCCACCGGTCTTGGTCCCACCTGAACCAGGGAGGCCTCTTTTCTTGTACCTAACAGTCTTGGAAAACTCTTTTGGCTGTGTCCTCGGGCAACATGATGTAACCAGAAAGAAAGAGCAGGCAATCTACTATCTGAGCAAGAAGTTTACCAGCTATGAAGCCAAGTATACTCTGTTGGAAAGAACCTATTGTGCCTTAACTTGGGTCGCTCACAAGTTGAGACATTATCTGCAAGCCTACACCACTTACCTCATAACCAGGTTGGATCCTTTGAAATACATATTCCAGAAACCAATGCCCACAGGGAGATTAGCGAAATGGAAGTCACTGAATTTGACATTGTCTACGTCACTCGCACGGCAATGAAAGCCCAGGCATTGGCCGATCATTTGGCTGAAAACCCGATTGATGATGAATACCAACCTTTGAACACTTACTTCCCGGATGAAGAAGTAAGCTCAATCGAGGCAATATCCGAGGATACTACTGCTTGGAAGATGTTCTTTGATGGAGCGGTAAATGCAAAAGGTGTGGGAATATGGGCAATCTTGGTCTCACCTACCGGTCAGCATTACCCAGCCACAGCCCGACTCTGGTTTTTCTACACAAACAACACTGCCGAGTATGAATCCTGTATCATGGGTATAAATGTGGCAATCGACCAGGACGTCGAAGAGTTGTTGATCATGGGGGACTCAGATCTGATTATTCGGCAAGCTTAGGGAGAATGGGAAACCCGAGATTTTAAGCTTATCCCTTACAGGCAACATGTGGAAGACCTTAGCAAGATATTCAAATTGATAGAGTTCAGGTACATCCCTCGTTGTCACAATGAACTAGTTGATGCACTCGCCACTTTAGCCTCGATGTTGCCCTACCCAGGCAATGCTCACATAGATCCCTTGGAAATCAAAATCCAGAAAAGGCATGGTTATTGTAATACAATTGAGGTAGAACCAAATAGTCAGCCATGGTATCATGACATCAAAAGATTTTTGAAAACTAAAGAATACCCCGAGCAAGCCAGTGGAGACCAAAAGAGAACCATTAGACGGCACGCGAGTGGTTTCTTCTTAAGCGGTGATGTCTTGTACAAAAGGACCCCGGATCTCAACTTTTTAAGAAGTGTTGATGCAGAAGAAGCCGGAAGGATCATGCATGAAGTACACGTAGGAGTGTGCGTACCCCACAAGAATGGGTATGTTTTGGCAAAGAAAATCCTCCGAGCAGGCTATTACTGGATAACCATGGAGAAAGACTGTTTCAGCTTTGTTCAGAAGTTTCATCAGTGTCAGGTGCACGTTGACTTGATCCATGCACCTCCCACATAATTGCATCCCATGTCAGCACCTTGGCCATTTATTGCTTGGGGCATGGACGTCATTGGGCCAATTAAGCCGAAAGCCTCAAATGGACACAGATTCATACTGGTCGCCATTGACTACTTCACAAAATGGGTTGAAGCCATCACTCTCAAATCTGTCACCAAAAAAGCTGTGGTAGATTTCGTGCACTCCAATCTTATCTGCCGTTTTGGTATTCCTGCAACGATCATCACAGATAACGCTGCAAACCTGAATAGTCGTTTGATGGAAGAGATATGCGAACAATTCAAAATAACGCGTTGGAACTCTAGTCCTTATCGGCCTAAAGCCAATTGTGGCGTCGAAGCAGCAAACAAGAACATCAAGAAGATTTTGAGAAAGATCATTCAGAGCTCCACGCAATGGCATGAAAAGTTGCCTTTCGCATTACTGAGATATTGAACTACGGTGCGCACAACGGTAGGAGCAACCCCATACCTTTTGGTCTATGGCACTGAGGCCGTGATACCCGCGGAGCTTGAAATCCCTTCTCTCCGGATCATCGTTGAAGCCGAGATTGAGGACAGTGAATGGGTCAAGATTCATCTAGAACAGCTGACCCTGATTGATGAAAAGCGAATGGCTGTGGTCTGCCACGGGGAGTTGTACCAACAAAGAATGGCCCGTGTTTATAACAAGAAAGTGCGGCCCAGGAATTTCGAAGTGGGACAACTCGTGTTAAGGCGCATTCTTCCCCATCACCAGGAGGCGAAAGGAAAGTTTGCTCCTAATTGGAAAGGCCCGTATATCTCAGAAAGATATTGCCAAGAGGAGCATTGTACTTGGGAGATGTCGAAGGAAATGATCCCGAAACGGATGCAGTAAAAAGGTACTATGTTTAGGCTTTCTGCAGCGACAACATTGTCTGATTAGGATGACGAAGGCTTTTATTCTCGCTACCCAAACACTATCAACCTTTTGCAAACCTTTTGAGCCAGTCACTCTTCTTTGGCTACCCTCTTGGGAACCCGAAAGTGTTATTAAAAAAAATCAAATCAAAAACAAAAGAAGAAAAGAAAACAAAACAAAACAGAAAAACAAAAGAAAACAACAAAAACAAATGTTTCCCTAAACTACGTTTGACTTGATTCCAAAAGGATACGTAGGCAGCCTCTCTCTCTGGGGTTCAGTCACACCAAAACAAAAATCCCAATTTCCCCAAAAAAATGAAACTGGGGCAGGTATCATAATTGCTCGGCAATGATCCCACCAGAACGGTTCCAAAATTGTAATTCCATCCAGATTCTTTTTACCCAAACCTTCTCCAAGTCCTCCTGATCAATTGGCAAAGGCGTCGGAATTAAAAAACACCGTTGTTGGATCTGATACAATCAAATTGGGAGAAATAAAATGAGAGAGTCTTATCGGTGAAAACCTACGGGCACCATAAGGCGACGGTGAGCAGAGAAATTGAAAACGAGAGAGCCCGTTTAGTGAAAACTTGTAAAGAGCATTATCGGGCGACGGTGAGAAGAGAAATGAGAGAGGTCGATTGGCAAAAACTCACAAAGGACGCCGTCGTTCGAAAAGAAGACACCTCCCGCCACTGAAAGAGTCCTGGCAAGATTCCCTGGTTTTGAAACACGGGTCACGATGAGTTTATGAGAAGTTGCGAAAGTTTGTGCGGGTCGGGTATCAAGTCCAAGAAGCATGTCATGTCTATTTGAAGCCTGCATGCACCCCAGATAAGTCCTTCCTTCCTTCCCGAAAGGGACACTTCACTTTAAATTCATTTTCTTGCCTTTTGTTTACTTTTCCTTGAATCCCTTTCGGTCTAACTCTATTTCCGAAACTAATACAAAGAAAAGGTGGCAAGATTGGCTTTATAGGGCTCTGCCTAACAAAAGCTAAAGAAAAGTACCCAGCCTCAGCGGGTGCATCAAGTCGATCCCAACTGGCCATGATGGTTGATGCTCTAAAATCGAAGTTATTGAAAAGGAAAAGAAAGTCAAAGGAAAAAGTCCTAAAGGCAGAATAAAGTGAAAGGGTCGAAGCCCCACGCGGCGAGTCGTCATGAAATCTTAAAAGTTAAGTCCCTCGGTTTGAAAGAGAGATCAATCTTCCAGCAAGCAGCAGAGGTTCTCAACCGATCTTCAGGCCGAGATCAAGTGATCCAAATAATCAAGGCCACAAAACCGACCATCGTTTCAAACTGACAAGTTTTCTTTCTTTGAGATTGAAGCAGGTGCAGTCCAAGGCAACCACGCAAAGTAGGTGCAACCAAAAGGAAGAGATGCGCAAAAGCTAGAAACAGCTTTGCAGTGATAATCAACCCAAAAGGGAAGTTTTCCTCCAAAATTCTTTCCCGCATTTTATTGAAATAAAAAAAAGAGAAAAAAAAAAGAAAAAGTAGAAAATCCCAAAAAAAAGGTTAGTTTAGAATCCCCAATATCAATCTTTTACTTTTGTTTGCCAACATTAGGGCTCCAATCCCTGAGTTGAGCCTTTTTAGAAATAGGGCCTCCATTCCCTAGTCACCTTTTGCTAACATTAGGGCTCCAATCCCTGAGTTGAACCTTTTTAGACATAGGGCCTCCATTCCCTAGTCGCCTTTTGCCAACATTAGGGCTCCAATCCCTGAGTTTAGACTTTTAGACATAGGGACTCCATTCCCTAGTCGCCTTTGCCAACATTAGGGATCCAATCCCTGAGTTGAGTCTTTTTAGACATAGGGCCTCCATTCCCTAGTCGCCATTTGCCAACATTCGGGCTCCAATCCCTGAGTTGAGCCTTTTAGACATAGGGCCTCCATTCCCTAGTCGCCTTTTGCCAACATTAGGGCTCCAATCCTGGAGTTATGCCTTTTTAGACATAGGGCCTCCATTCCCTAGTCGCCTTTTGCCAACATTAGGGCTCCAATCCCTGAGCTAAGCCTTTTTAGACATAGGGCCTCCATTCCCTAGTTGCCTTTTCCGAACATTAGGGCTCCAATCTATGAGTTGAGCCTTTTAGACATAAGGCCTCCATACCCTAGTCGCCTTTGCGAACATTAGGGCTCCAATCCTTGAGTTGAGCGTTTTAGACATAGGGTCTCCATTCGCTAGTTGCCTTTTGCCAACATTACGGCTCCAATCCCTGAGTTGAGCCTTTTTAGACATAGGGCCTCCATTCCCTAGTCGCCTTTTGCCGATATTAGGGCTCCAATCCCTGAGTTGAGCCTTTTTAGACATAGGGCCTCCATTCCCTAGTCGCCTTTTGCCAACATTAGGGCTCCAATCCCTGAGTTGAGCCTTTTTAGACATAGGGCCTCCATTCCCTAGTCGCCTTTTGCCAACATTAGGGCTCCAATCCCTGAGTTGAGCCTTTTTAGACATAGGGCCTCCATTCCCTAGTCGCCTTTTGCCAACATTAGGGCTCCAATCCCTGAGTTGAGCCTTTTTAGACATAGGGCCTCCATTCCCTAGTCGCCTTTTTGCCAACATTAGGGCTCCAATCCCTGAGTTGAGCCTTTTTAGACATAGGGCCTCCATTCCCTAGTTGCCTTTTGCCGATATTAGGGCTCCAATCCCTGAGTTGAGCCTTTTTAGACATAGGGCCTCCATTCCCTAGTCGCCTTTTTGCCAACATTAGGGCTCCAATCCCTGAGTTGCGCCTTTTAGACATACGGCCTCCACTCCCTAGTCGCCTTTTGCAAACATTAGGGCTTCAATCCCTGAGTTAAGCCTTTTAGACATAGGGCCTCCATTCCCTAGTCGCCTTTTGCCAACATTAGGGCTCCAATCCCTGAGTTGAGCCTTTTAGACATAGGGCCTCCATTCCCTAGTCACCTTTTGCCAACATTAGGGCTCCAATCCTTGAGGTATGCCTCTTTTAGACATTGGGCCTGCATTCCCTAGTCGTCTTTTGCCAACATTAGGGCTCCAATCCCTGAGTTATGCCTCTTTTAGACATTGGGCCTGCATTCCCTAGTCGTCTTTTGCCAACATTAGGGCTCCAATCCCTGAGTTGTGCCTTTTTAGACATAGGGCCTCCATTCCCTAGTCGCCATTCACCAACATTAGGGATCCAATCAATGAGTTGAGCCTTTTAGACATAGGGCCTCCATTCCCTAGTCGCCTTTTGCCAACATTAGGGCTCCAATCCCTGAGTTGTGCCTTTTTAGACATAGGGCCTCCATCCCTAGTCCTTGAGCCTTTTAGACATAGGGACTCCATTCCCTAGTCGCCTTTTGCCAACATTAGGGCTCCAATCCCTGAGTTGAGCCTTTTTAGACATAGGGCCTCCATTCCCTAGTCGCCTTTTGCCAACATTAGGGCTCCAATCCCTGAGTTGAGCCTTTTTAGACATAGGGCCTCCATTCCCTAGTCGCCTTTTGCCAACATTAGGGCTCCAATCCCTGAGTTGAGCCTTTTTAGACATAGCCCCAGGGCTCCAATCCCTGAGTTATGCCTCTTTTAGATGTAGGGCCTCCATTCCCTAGTCGCCTTTCGCCAACATTAGGGCTCCAATCCCTGAGTTGAGCCTTTTAGACAAACGACCTCCATTCCCTAGTCGCCTTATGCCTACATAAGGCTCCAATAACTAAGTTGTGCCTTTTTATACATAGGACCTCCATTCCCTAGTCGCCTTTTGCTAACACTAGGGCTCCAATCCCTGAGTTGTGCCTCTTTTAGACATAGGGCCTCCATTCCCTAGTTGCCTTTTGCCAACATTACGGCTCCAATCCCTGAGTTGAGCCTTTTTAGACATAGGGCCTCCATTCCCTAGTCGCCTTTTGCCAACATTAGGGCTCCAATCCCTGAGTTGAGCCTTTTTAGACATAGGGCCTCCATTCCCTAGTCGCCTTTTCGCCAACATTATGGCTCCAATCCCTGAGTTTATATTTTTAAATAAAGGGCTCCATCCCCTGATCTTTTCCCTTCTAGATAGATGCAATCCTTATTTTATTTGCTTTCAAAAAAAAGAAAGAAATAGTTTAGGCTTTTGTTACAAATAACTCACGAAATTTTCCTAGTGAAAACTGGGGCAGAAAATTTCGTTCGTTTGTTTGTTTTGGTGTCTGAGCAGGTTTTACCTCGAGGCACAGGGTTCGAGATGACTAAAAGAATGAGTCTCAATCCAAAATAAAGAAAAGAAGAGAAAAGAACAAAAAAGAAGTAAATTGAAAGTGCTGAAACAAACAAAGATGCGGACTGCTCAAAATTTGATTGAAGTCACAAGCTTCGCATGTCCCGCTTTGATCCAATTTCTGAAGAAAGAACCAGCACCTACAGCTTGCGAGTATCAAGATTCAGATCGGGGTCCACAACAAAATCAGCTAAGACTCAAGATCAAGCTTCAAGAGATTTATAGATAGGAATCTTGTAACTCGTAGTTGATAGGTTTAGCTAGCTTAGCTTTTGATTTTCCTTTTTGGTGTAATAAGGAGGTCAACAAGCAGTAACAGCAGTAGCAGCAGTGAAATCATAGCTCCCGGTAGTCCCAGCTACCAAAACTTCCAGAACTACACTGACCTGATTCCTTTATAGCCAAGGATATGTAGGCAACCTTTGAAGCGAGGTTCGGTCAGACGCTTTCAAAAATGCTTCTCATGGAGTGTCAAGTAGGCAAAAATCCCTCATAATTGCTTATTTTATCTTTGCCCGAAAACCCTTCGTGTCTCCGAGCAAAGAGGGGCAGCTGTGAGCACATGATTTTTGCCTCGCATGAATTACTCCTATAGAATTCCCAAAATTAGGATTTTTCTTTTAATTATTTGGTTTTTAGGAATTATTGCATAATTTTCGTGTTTGTTTGCATTTTGGGTGCATGTTTAATTTATTTAATTCATAAAAAATACAAAAACATGTTGCATTTGCATTTAGGGTCCTATTTTATATTTTTAGGCTAATTAGTTAATTAATGTTACAAAAATGAAAGAAAATAATAAAAAATAGTTCATTTTGATTTTAACTTCTTAATTTTCGAATTTGTTATAGTTTTCTTTTTAATTTAGGACTTAATTAATTTTTAAAGAGCAATTAGTTTATTATTTTAGTTTTAGAATTAAATCAGATTTTTATTTTTATTTGTAGTTAATAAAATTTGAAAATGAAAAAAAAGGAAAAGAAGAAAAGGGGTTTCTTAATAAAAAGAAATAGATTTCTGGGCCAGCCCAAACCCTTATACCCGGTCATACGCGCCCCAATCCAGCCCAAAAACCAATCTAAAACCGGTCCACACCCCCCAAAACAAAAATGACCCCGTTTTGTATGTATTTAATCGCGACCGTTGGATCTCCCTAATCCAATAGTCCGGAACTCGAGAGTTAATAATATATATATATGTCCGAAAATACCTACGCCCATCAGACCCCCCTCCCTCACTTCGTCTCTCACCCTCTCTGAGACAAACCCTAGCCGCCTCACATTCCATTGCCGCCTCCGCCACAAGCCGCCCGCAGGAAATCACTTCCGCCGGCGGCGATGCTCCAATCAACCCCAAATTTACACCTTGAACTCCCCTTCACCTCCTCTTCCCAAATATCAAATTACTTGTCCTCGAATCCACGCCGAGTTTCTCGAATCTTGAATCAAAGGAATCCGGCCAAAACCCTAAGTCACCCAAAAATCCCAAAATTAACATCACTGCATCCCCGTCCTATCCTCATCCTAAATCCCCAACCAATTTTTTTCGAATCGGCCCCGAATTCTTCGAGTTTCAGTTCTCCCGACCCCGGAAGAACCCTAATTTTCTTCTTCGTCTTTTGCAGACTGTACCTGGTTGAATGGACTTAAAACCTTCGTTAATCGACTATTCTTATTAAGAACAGTCGATTAATGTTGGTCAAAGTCCATACTACACTTCAAGCTATTTGGACAAGATCATGTTCTGATCCGGCTTTGATTTCTATATGGTAATTCTTTTCTTCTGCTTTAGTTTGTTTAATTTTGATTTTTATTTCCTCTTTTGCATACTTGACTGTTTTTTAGCAGCATGTTAGGTTTTCTTCTTTTGTTTGCCCTTTTTGTGTTAGTTGATTAATTCCTGAAAGTTCCTATTATTCAAATCATGTTCAAGAGTTCAGACTCGTCTTAGGTTTATGTTTTGATCCATCTTTGATTTTGATCTGGTAGTTTCTTTTCCTCATCTTCTGCTTGTACAATTTTGATTTATGTTTCCCCCCACCTCCTGCATACTTGAATGCTTTTATTTAGCAGCATGTTTAGGTTTTCTTTTTAGTTGCTTCCTCTTCTTTGTCTAATTCGTCTTAGTCTCATTCAGCATATTGCATAAGTTTAGATATTAGGTTAATTGATAACTCTCATTTGCTTTTTGTTTATTGCTAATTATGTCCTTAATTGGTGTTTGAGTACAATTTTTCTTTAAAAGACAATGCATTGTTCATTCACTAATTAATTTAGTTTTAGCCTTAAATATTGCATCATCACTTCTCTTTGAATCATTTCAATTTAGGTGTTGTCCTTGTATGAACATCAGTAGGACTTAAGGGACCTAAGTAAATATAAAAAAGAGAACCTAGGTAAAACTGAAATAAGTGATAACCTAAGGGGCAAAAAGGGGTTCTTACTTAGGCTAAAAATCAGAAAGTTCTAGAATACATCACACCTGTCCTTATCCTTAGAAAATACTGGTTTTGGATAATGAAAAAGGATAGTACAGCTATAAAAATATGTTGTACTAGGTCAGAATATTCCTTTAGGGATGCTTTTTTGTGCACTCTATATAAAGAAACATTCCCTCACTCACACAGGGATCGGAGGCACATTTTTGATTAGCAATTTTCTCTGAAAATTTCCATTCCTCACTCTGAAAACTTCAGACTCAAAAAATAGATTTTTAAAAATATCAGAAATCTCCTATTTCTTTATAATTCAAAAACATGGTTTAAAATAGAAGATTTTTCCTAGTTCTTAGTTGGATTTCCTGTTCTGAAGCTGAATTTCGTTTTTATTTGAATCCCTGGGTTATTTTTCTGGTCTTGCTGTTGCTGGTCTGCTGGTTACTGTTGAAGTTTGGGTTTCCATTTCTCTTCTGGCCTTCTTGACCTTTATTTGGTCATTCTTTAGTCATATTTTTTCAGTTTCAAGGTATGTACAATGCTCCTTCTTGAATAGAATCAGTTTTGTGTTTAAAAACCTGCATTTGGAACTTGTTTGGTTCACTGATCCTTGATATTTTGAACCATGATTATTTGGAGTTAGAGTAAATTAACCATGTTTTAGTTTAGATGATTGTTGAGTTTGAACCATGAAACATGTGATGTTATGTTATACTCATATGTCAAAATTCATAGCTTTGGATCACCAAATCAGTATGCATATGCACTTTTGAAACCATGTCCAAAATTTTTCTCATATGGCACCACAAAAGGGAAGTGAATCTGACCCTTTAAATGGACAGATTCATCCCTTAAGAGTGCATAATAATCTGATTGTTTCAGTATATGTCTATGTTATTCCCGTCCCCTCTCTTCTCCTTCACTGAAATGAGAACCATGGAACAAATCATGGTTTTGGGGTCATTGTTTGTCTATAAGGCTGCCTCTCACTATGGTTAGACTTATGGATACATTGTCTTTTCCCTTCTACTCATTTTTGTGTTAGGATTAATTTGTTACATTGTAGGTCCCTACCTTTGAGGATGACTTGTGAATCTAACCCCTCCTCATGGTCAAATTCATGAGAATCTTAACTGATTTGAAGTTAGAGCAGCAGCTGTGTAGGAAGTTCTCTTTACGTAATTAGTTTAAGGCAATCATGTAATTTATGTCTTTACTTTACTCAATTTTGGATTTGTAACAAACTGGACTGAACATTATAAATTTATAAACTGATCAGTGTAGTTCCATATAGTATATTCAGCTGTCTTCAAATGTGTGAAGTAGTTGGTTGGGTTAGATTTTGTTATATTCTGGGTTTGTAAGAATTGTAAGGGGACTCGTTTGATTTTAATCAGTTTCATTTTTTTTGATTTTTGTGTATGTATTGGGTCAGTACAGTTGAGACCCCGTTGTTCATAACAGCGACTGGGCCAGGCTCACAGCCAGGCCCAATTCGAGATCCATTGAGCATATTCGAAGGCTTAGGTTGTTTGAGTCTGGGCTTTAAGCCCAGCAATTTAATAGTGCGTTTGGAGGCGTATGATTAATGACTCACGCCTAGCTTTTATTTTGAATTGAATGATTAATGATGGTTGTTCCTTTTGTTAATTAAAAATCTGTGAAAAATGAATGCTTGCAACTTAGGGAAAAATGTTTATTATGAAGTTAAATATAACTAGGGACTAGATATGGATTTGCTTAAATGCCATTTGAATCATTCATTAGAATTGTTTGGGCTCAGTAATAAAAATGTGAATTTCATGTACTGGACGTGTTCCATCCTTTGAATTGGATTAGTTATTTACTCTTTTAATAGTAGATGTATTTTCTTACATGCTGCTTCATCTGCCGGTATTACCCTTTAGTCAAATGACTTCAAATCCCTTGCTTCCTAGCAAATTGTAATATTTACTTTACAAAAATGGACAAAATCTTTGAAACACTCGTAGTTTGCTTTAGGCTCGATCTAGACTAGTGTTGTGATTATGTATACGTTCGCGTAACATAATTGCGAATGTAATTCTAAAAATTCCTCGAGGGATGCGTTCGCGCAACTTCAACCGACTTTTCTTAATAAAATAAGCAAAGCGTTATTAATTGTGGACACGTTCGCGTTACATGATTTTTGACGCGCCAAAGGAAAAGAGTATACGTACGCGTAACTCGATTCTTTAATTGCGAATAATTCAAGTGTTTTAAAAGTGGTAAAAAGATAATTACACATAGGTCATAAAATGAGTAGTCGAATAATTAAGCCAAGTAATAATCACTAAGCAATCGTGCTAGAACCACGGAATCCCGGAATGCCTAACACCTTCTCCCGGGTTAAAAGAATTCCTTATCTAGAATTTCTGGTTCGCAGCTCTTTAAAAATAAAACTTTCTCGATTTGGGATTTAAAAATAAACCGGTGACTTGGGACACCATAATTTATTCCAAGTGGCGACTCTGATTAATAAATAATCTCATTTCGAATAATGTCACTTAAAGTGGAAAAACTCCCTTATACACTCCCTCTCGGGGTGTGTGTAAAAAAGGAGGTGTGACAGATGTAGCATGGTAAGGTTGTAGCTTATGCTTCTAGACAACTAAGAAAGCACGAGAAGAATTACCCGACCCACGATTTAGAGTTAGGCGCAGTGATTCATGCACTAAAGATGTGGAGGGACTACTTGTATGGCATTCATGTTGATATCTATACGGATCATAAGAGCCTCCAGTATATCTTCAGGCAAAAGGAATTGAATTTACGTCAAAGAAGATGGTTGGAGCTACTTAAAGACTATGATGTTGATATTTTATACCATCCGGGGAAGGCAAACGTGGTAGGACGCCCCCAGCCGTAGCTCGATGGGTAGCTTGTCATATTTACAGCCGAAAAAAGGGGAATAGCCCATGAGATTAATCAGCTTGCTAGTCTTGGAGTTTGGTTACTAGACTCAGGTGATATTGGAATTGCTCTTCAGGATACGGCAACATCCTCTTTAGTAACCTAAGTGAAGGAATGCCAGTACGAGGATCCTGTGTTAGTTCATTATAGGGATACCATCCCACAGTAGGAGAAGACACCGTTTGAGGTTGCAGAAGATGGGTCCTTAGATATCGAGGACGATTATGTGTTCCTAATGTTGCAGGGCTGCTTTAGCAGGTTATGGGACAAACTCAGTATTCTTGTTATTTTATCCATCCAGGAGCGACAAACAAGTATCATGATATCAGGGAAGTATATTGGTGGGACGGAATTAAAAAGGATATAGCGGAGTTTGTTGCTCAGTGTCCTAACTATCAGCAAGTTAAGATTGAGCATCAAAAACCCGGTGGGTTATTGCAGGCTATGGAGATTCTGACTTGGAAATGGGAAGTAGTCAATATGGATTTCATCGTATGTTTACCTCGTACCCAGCGTAAGTTCGATTCGATATGGGTGATTGTTGATAGGCATACAAAGTCAGCCCATTTTCTGCCCGTTAGACTACATATTCCTGAGAGGATTATGCAAGTCTTTATATTAAGGAGATAGTATGACTGCATGGTGTCCCTGTGTCTATTATCTCAGATAGAGGATCTCAATTTACAGCTAACTTTTGGAGGTCCTTCCAAAAAGGATTGGGGACTCAAGTATGTCTTAGTACAACATTTCATCCCTAGACAGACGGACAGGCTGAGCGTACTATTCAGACAATGAAGGATATGTTACGAGCTTGTGTGATAGACTTCAAAGGTAGCTGGGATGATCATCTGCCACTTATTGAGTTAGCATATAATAATAGCTACCATTCTAATTCAGATGGCTCCACGAAGCTCTTTACAGACGAAAGTGTAGATCGACTATAGGGTGGTTCGATGTTGGGGAAGCTACATTAGTAGGACTAGAATTGGTACAACAGGCAATCGAGAAAATTAAGCTTATACAGGAAAAGCTATTAGCAACTCAAAGTCGTCAAGTCTTATGCGGATAATCGACGGTGAGCCTTGAAATTTCAGGTTGACGATTGGGTATTCCTAAAGGTATCACCGATGAAAGGCGTTATGAGGTTCGAAAAAAGGGGAAAACATAGCCCTCGGTATATTGGACCATATAGGATCATACGCAATGGAGGCCAGGTAGCATATGAGTTGGACTTGGAGTCTATACATCCAGTCTTTCATGTGTCTATGCTCCGTAAATGTATCGGAGATCCTTCCAGAATTATGTCATTTGACAACGTTAAGGTCACAGAGCAGCTATTATATGAAGAAACTCCCATTGCTATACTAGACAGACAGGTTCGACGATTGTGAACTAAAGACGTAGCTTCGGTGAAAGTACTTTGGAGAAACAACAATGTGGAAGAAATGACATGGGAGGCCGAGGAGGACATGAAGTCTAGATATCCGTACTTATTCCCTCCTCCAAAGAAGGGTCCGACTAAGACGTCATAACCTCAAGGTATGTGTACGGATTCTTGTGTTAGTTATTGTCATTGGTCGTGTGAGGCCATTATCGTTATTGATGATTGTGGTCCTATGTGGCATTAAATTATTGAGTTTCTACAAGAAGAGTTGATAGTAGCGTTGTTACAAAGGCGACTCTGCCAAGGTTATATAGATCCCGGAGAGTTAAATATTCGAGGACAAATGTTTTTGGGGGGGGGGGGGGGAGAAGGAGGTAGGATGTCACATCTCGCGTTTTCGTACGTTAAAAGTTTCGTCTTCAATTAATTGGCGTAGACACGGTGATGACATTATCTTGAGGTTAACGTATTTATGCTATTTATAACAAGCGATAAGTAACTGTCATGAAGAATAAAGGGTACACGAATTAAAGAAAATGAGTTTCGTTGAAGGTTGCCGTTTTGGGATGAAATACGGGTCGAACGATACTACCCGATAATTATGGACTAGTACCATACAAGGTACCATATGACCGTGGTAGTATGATGTATAAAGTATATTAAAAATGAGTAGTATTTTTAGGTAATTTGAGATAATTCTTAATTATGCGGGTAATTGATTAGTTACCAAGAAATGAAACATTACCTAATTAATTAATAAAATTAATGCATAAGATTACCCCCCAGAAAAAAAACGTGGCAGAAAGCCACAAAACCAAGAGAATGATTCATTAGTCTACTATGATTAGGTGGCTATCTAAGATTTATAAGAATTTAACAAATAAGACTTGTTACAACTCTTTTCCCATTTTCACTTGGACAAAAAGAATCAGAACGTCCATTTTCAATTCCATATCATTCTTCCTAGTTCAAATACTTCAAGAACAGAAGCTACTCAATCCACAAAAGCTTCCAAACTTTCTTCCTAATTCAAATATTCAAGAAACAGACGTGATTCTTAGCAACGAAATTCCTAGCGCTGAGCTTCAACGAAATTCTTAGCAACGATATTCTTGCCAACAATTCCAACGAGAATTGTTAGAACCGTAGCAATGTAAAACTTTGCGGTTCTAAAGGAGTACGGTGAAATCTTTTCTAAGAATATTATATGAATTTTCCCCTACTCCGGGTATGTTAAGGCTATCCCTTCTTTCTTTTTGGCATAGTCCAAATTATACATAAGAAACGAGTAACATTTCCATAAACGACTCTATTTATAGAAATACTAGGGGTCTCTATGTTCTTGAGTTCCCATATGACATATTATTATATCTTCTGTTCATGGGTCTCAAAATAATACGCAGTTGAAAAAGTTTATCCGGAAGGAATGTTGAGATTATTACGTATTTTTCATGCATTTCATTCATTTATACATGTACATTGACCCATGACCATATGGTGTTATATACGCGTATTTCTATGTATGTATGCATGTCTCTCTCTGTGTGTGTGTGTGTGTATATATATATATATATATATATATATATATATATATATATATATATATATATATATGGGAAAAAGGTTACGGCGTTATATACGCACCACCACCTAATTAGTTGGTATATGTTGATGATGTTGCTCACAGTGGCCGAGACGATATGATGGGATGCCCTCAGAGGCATGATGAATTATGTACACCTATACCTATACATGACACCACATTTTATTTACTGATTTTCCTGCCTTACATACTTAGTATACTTTTTTTACTGACGCCCTATTTCACGGGGCCTGCGTTTCATGCCCGCAGGTGTAGGTAGGCAAGTAGACGGTCCCCCTTCTTAAGATCCTTGGTCAGCGAGAGTTGGCGTGCTCCACTTGATCCGGAGCTGCTTTTAATTTTGGGTACGATATATATGCATATATATATATATATATATATATATATATATATATATATANTATATATATATATATATATATATATATATATATATATATATATATATATATATATATATATATATGGGTATGACGTGGTTGAGTCGCGTCTTTGTACAATTGTATTTCTATTAGAGGTCTGTAGACAGTCATGTATAGTTGGGTAGTTGTCTATAGTATAGCAGCCTTGCCGGCTCGCCCACTTTATTCAGCACATATATGTATATATGTCCTTTGGATAGGTCTTCTTCACGCATGTTATTCTTATAATTCCGCAGAAATTATTCATGTTTATATCTTAGTCGCATGCTTATGGGTATCTGACAGGTAGGGCTCGGGCACCCGTTGCGGCCCATCGGTTTTGGTCGTGACATTATTCATCATCTAATTGGGAATTTAGGGCTTGAAATTTTGAGAGTGGATTTTGAGGATTCGAGTGAGCAAATGAGGTTGGATTTTTATAAATTTGATATGGTTAGACTCATGAGTGAATGGGCTTTCGGGCTTTGTAACTTTTGTCGGGTTTCGAAACGTGGGCCCGGGGGGCAGGTTTGAGACGATTTCGGATTTTAGCAATGAATTTGATATTTTCTTGTGGAATTGATTCCTTTAGCCTATATTGATCGGATTGTATTGCTTGTGGCTAGATTCGAGACGTTTGGAGGCCAATTTGAAAGGTAAAGACGCCGTGGAGTAGGATTTTGGCTTGGTTTGAGGTAAGTAACGCTTCCAAACTTGGTTCTGAGGGTTCGAAACCTTGAACTACGTGTTATGTGGTTAGCATTGAGGTGACGCACATGCCAAGTGATGGGCGTGTGGGCGTGCACCGTAATAATCATGACCTGGTTCATTCTATGGCACCGTTTAATGACACTTTATTGTTGATATCCGTATTTCTATTATGTGCTAAAGTAATTGAACTGTAAAGCATGCTAGATATCATGTTAGGGCTTCATGCTTATACTATTGGGACCTCTTGTGGTCGTTTCTTGCTGTCGTATCACTGATTTCACTTTTATTTGTACTCAGTCATATTCATGCATTTCATATCATATCTCTGTCTCAGTTATTATTATTTTCATAGATATCATTATTTTCGGGCTAGTTTTCCATGGCATTGTGAGTCCGCGAGTGAGATTGGAGAGTGATTAATTAGCTAGGTCGAGAACCTGATTTTGAGTGACAGTTAGGGGGTCGGGCTGTACGCCCAACATTTGTACTGATTATGATAGAACTTGGGCCATAAGAGCCCATTCGGAGTCTACACACCCATAGTGGGCGCGGATGATGTTATTGAGGGATGAATTTCCCTGGGCATGGATTTGTCTGAAGTATTGATACTTGGAGATGGATTTCTCCAGAGGATTGGATTACCCTTGTTCCTCAGTACTGGGTGACTTATAGTCAATGATGATTATATATGCCTGGAGATGGAATTCTCCACAGGGTTGGATTGCCCTTTTTCCTCAGTAGTAAGTGACTTGCTGTCAGTGTTGTATATGTTCCGGGATGAATTTTTCTTGGCCGGATGGCCATATCCAGTACCGAGTGGTTGAGCACTAGAGAGTGGAAGTACACTGTGCATTTCATACAGTCGATACATTGGCATGTAGAGGCAGTTGAGTTATATATTTTAAACTGTTTAGAACTATGCTTACCTTATAAATTTAAGCTGTCTATTTAACTGAAAGCATGCCTACGTTTTTGTACGTTGTTTCTATTATATCTGTTGAGGTTGAGTTCGTCACTACCATTCAGTCCATAGTTCGGACTCGTTACATACTCAGTTGATGTACTCACGTTACCCCCTGCACCTTGTGTGTAGATCTAGCTCTCTCCGAGCACGGTAATGGCTGCTGATATTTTTTGTTGTTGATCATTTGAGTTAGTAAGGTAGTTGCCTAGTGACCGCAACCCCACTTTCTTCTTCTCTATCTTCCCCATAGTTGTATTTTGGATTTTCCCCAGACTATGTTAGTCTTGTTATTATCAGAACAATTTGTAGTAGTTACTCATAACTCAGTAACACCCCGGTGTTTGGGACTTTATTTTCCACATTCTATTTTTTTAGAGTTCAACTCTTGTTTTCTTTTATGAAATTCTGCTAAACATAATGTCTTTTGGCATAACTTTTATTGAATTATGGTAGTATTGTGGAAGTCGGCTGGCCTAGTACTATTGATAGGTGCCATCACGACATGTTTGAGTTTAGGGTCGTGACAACTGAGAAAGATATTGCCATATTTTTTTAATGATATAATAAAATTATAACGCATTGCTTAGAATATCTCTTTACAATATTTTTGTCTTTAAATTTGAATTAAAAATTTAGGTCAGAACTCTATAATATAATTTACAAGGAATTGTCTTAGATATTTTTATTACCATTTTTTTCTCTAACTTATATAAATTTAAAAAAATAAATATAAAGTATCCGTTGGGCCCATTTGGACAAACTTAGGCCCGGGACCGGCCCTACTTAGCCTGGGATCATTAGTTCCTGGGTCCGGTCCCAGTTCGGTTCCTACAAAAAGCCTTCGAAGCCCGGGCCCACGAAGCCCGTATAAGTTGGGACCGGGCCCACTTAGGACCCGCCCACGAAGCTCACTTAGGACCGGCCCGGCCCACATCCCTGCCTTATTTTTGGTTAAAATATCATGGTATAGCCAGTTTTCACACTGGTCAATGAAAAATAGCCAGCGTTTATCAAGTCAATGAAAAATAGCCACTATTTTGCTGCAACAGGGACCGGTCTAGTATAATATACGGGAGTTCTGGTGCATTTGTGTACGAACTCCAGCATATTATGCTGGACCGGTATACTTTGCTAACTCCCGTAAAATTTGCGGGAGACTGGAGCACCAGTACTCCAAACTCCAGTATATTATACTGGACAATTATACTTGCTGGAACTCCCGTAAAATTTGCGGGAGTTCTAGCATAATTATGCTTGAACTCCCGTACAATTTGCGGGAGTTCCAGCATAGTTATCCTGGAACTCCCGTAAAATTTACAGGAGTTCAAGCATACTTATGCTGGAACTCCCGTAAAATTTTCGGGCGTATTTTTCCGAATTTTGAACAGTGTTTTCGCTCAGATTTAAAGTGGCTAAATTTCGATGACTTTTGAAACTTGGCTATTTTTCAACGATCAGTGGTAAATCTGGCTATATTTTAATTTCTCCCTTATTTTTGGGTATCTTCTTTTTGACAAGCGGCCCTGTTCCAATGCAGTCAATTTGCATCCAAACAGCAATGAAGGTGTTATATACAGGGATGAAGAAATGTTTTATATTTAACCTGCTCATTATTGGTACGATTAAAACAAATTGTAACAAAAAATGAATCGATTAACAAAAAGTTAGAACCAATTGTACAAATGCCAGTCAACCGCAAATTACAATTAGTAGGTCTAGTTGAGGCAATTTCTTTTTTGAAGAATAATAGTGTATCTTCATCTGATATCAAGGCTAATTACAGTCATTACAGTTTTTAAAGGGAAAAAATATGAAAAAGTAGAAGGTAAAATGAAATTCTTAGAACTATAGTCTCAATATAATATAAATCACAAAGCTTAGGTAACAAAAGTTTCCAAGATGAAGAAGAAGACTGGCCACTGTAATTGCTTTAAGATCTTGTCGGGTAAGATGAAGAAGCTGTGTTCATATTGGCTCAACCAAGAAATAGCCCAATAGGCCCAATTTTTTGTGTTGGGGAAGAGAGGTCGTCCAGTACGTCCTTTTTATGTTGTTTTGAATTTGGCAAGAAAACTTACTTCAAATAATAAAATTGATTTATTCTTTGTGGCCTTATGTGAAAGTAGGATTTCGTTTCTCATATTGGATTCTAAAACACGTTCGTTTATTGATCATGCCCAACTCTAGTTCTAAAAAGGGTAAGCGTTAGTTGCAAATATAATCTAGTCTTATAGTTCAGAGTTGAATCGCACAGAGAACTAAGGCTTAGCTACAACTGTTTGATATGGCTAAGAAACACAAGCTCAAATAATTTCCTAGTTATAAATATGTGGTTTATATTTTAAACTAATTAACTAATAAATATTAAAAAATAATAAAATTATCAATCAATGAGGATGGAGTTGGAGATAATTTTAAGGACGCCTACAGTTATGACTTCTCCAATGGTCGAATCCTTTCCGTTACATCTCGTATTATTTCGCCTAATTCTCTGCTGAACGCGACTTTAGCCGTCGTACATAATACTCTCCTGAGCAACTACAATAATTTATTAGACATATTCTCTCGAACTAATTTACTTGGAACTATCTTACCGCTCTCTATGACAATGTCAAGGCTTTGTTATTGCTAAATCCACCTTTAAACCCGTTGCATTGATTCCTCACATACATTAGGAGCGATGTTGTTCAACAACCACTTATATATGTACCCTTTTTCAGGCAATACAAAATAAATAATCACAGTCAATTGATGGCCATTCAATCAACAAAAATAAGCACATAGTTGAACAATTTGATAAATTCAAAAGCTCAATTATATTAAAATATAATTAAAATTTATCATACAAAAGGTTGAATCACAACTCTAGACGAAAAAATTAGCTACTCATAAAACTAGAAAGAAGAAAGGGAAAACTTGTGGTTGAATCGTCCTCCTTGCTCCTAGTATATTTTTGCTTCCAAAGGTGTTCTCTAACCCTAAAGTAGCATCTCTCCTCTTCAAAAGGACGTTTAGGATGTATATCTAGCAATTAGGGTTTGTATGGGAAAAAACTTGACACTCCAAATTCATAAAGGAGAACTGGAGGGGCGTGCCTATGGCTCGTGCCTCCCTGACATTAAGGCACCAACTCTTTGAATTTATAGGTGTCTTATAGATTTGCTTTGGTATCCAGTTTGCTGGGATTTCATCCGGTATTTCATGTTTCCATATTTCAAAAGTATCATGAAGATTAGTCACATGTATTGGATTTCAGTTCGGTGCATCTAGATGAGAATATGGCTTATGAAGAAGAGTCGGTGGCCATTTCGGATAAACAAATCTAGAAGTTGAGGTCGAAGAGTGAATATTCAGTTGAGAGGTCAACAAGTCGAGGAAGAGTTGGGAGACCGAGCATGATATGCTGAGCAAATATCCTCATCTGTTTGATATTTTAGGTATTATTCTATACCCATTTTAAGGATGAACATTTGTTTAAGAGGGGTTGAATATATCGACCCGGCTAGTTATTTTGTGTATTAGAGCTCCATTTTTTTATTTGATGCTTCTCATATGTTTTTTGTTGTTTTTGACTTTTGGAATTAGTTAATATGGCCCAGGAAAGGTTGGAGAGTGATGTAAGATATTTAATCTCATTTTAGATGCCTAAGTTGTTAAAATTAATCAAGGTTTGACTTTTGAGTAGACGGTCTCGAATTTGTGATTTGATGGTTCCAATAGGTTTGTATGGTGGATTTGGACTTAGGCGTGTGTTCGGATTTGGATCCATAGGTTCCTAGAAGGTTTTGACTCTATTTGCTGAAAGTTAGCAATTTGAAGGTTTGGAAAGTTTATAGGTTTGAATTTTATAATATCATATTCCGATTGTTATTTAGAAGTTTGGAGTAGGTTTATTTTGTTGTATGGAGCTTTTATTCACAGTTTGGTTGTGATCCGAATTGTTTAGGCTTGAATCAGATTCATGGTTAAAAGCTTGGAAGCTGTTGAACTTAAGAGAAATGTAACTTGCACTATGTTCCTTGATTCATAGTTATGATGGTCTCAAGGTGTTTGAAAGATTTGGAGAGGTCAATGTAGTGTTTGTGGACTTGTTCGTATGATTGGACGGTGTCCTAGAGGGTTCAGGTGAGTTTCAGACCACCCGGGAACATGTTGAGAAGCACTATGTTATTGCTGGTTCTGTTGCATTGCAATTGCGATGGGAGGGTCACAATTGCGACCATTAAATTTAGGAGGTGGTCATCACATTTTCGACCAGTTGATATAGGCAGTACCTTGCATTTGCAAGATTGTGTCGCATCTGCGACAGGGTGCTTCTAGAGGGACTTTCACAAATTGCGAAGCTGTGGTGTCGCATTTGCGATGGGGGGGGGGGGGGGGGAGGGGTAGGAGGTTAAGCTTCGCATTTGCAAGCCCAGAGTCGCATTTGCAAGGGTCACATTTTGCGAGCTCCTAAGTCGTGAACGCGATATCTGGAACTGGGTAAATAATTTTGGGATTTTTAGCTCACTATCTCATATTTTGAACCATAGACTTGGAGGGAGGCAATTTCCTTGGAGAATTTCTTACATTATTTTAGGGTAAGTGATATTTACTCATTTATGGTATTATTTCAAGAATCTACATTGATTCTTAACATCTTAAATAGAGAATTTTTGGGTTTTTGCTTACAATTTAGGAGAATGAAAATTGAGGTTTTGAGCTATGATTTGGACGTGGATTTGAAAATCAAATACATGTTTGGACTCGTAGGGTTATGGGTAGCCGGGATCTACCCCTTGACTCAGATTTTGACCATGTGGGCTCGGGGTTATCTTTTGGGTATTTCAGTAAAGATTGAAGCATCATTTTTTGGAGTTCATTACTATAGCATTATCTGATGTTATTGAGTTGTATTTGACGATATTCGGGGTGTTTGGAGGTTGACTTCAAAGGAAAATCTATGTTGGACGGTTGAAGTTATTACTGTGTGGAGGTAAGTCTCTTGTCTATTCTTGTAAGAGGAAAATTCTCCCCATAGGTGATATACATATGTGTGACGATACGATACGTCGTTTGGAGTACTAACTTCCCTTTTTGTATTTAAAGACATTTCATAGTTTTATTTGATGATTTATGACTTGCATGTGTGGTCCGTGTCGGTTTTTGAAAAGTCTAAGTGCAAATTTTTTAAGAAAATATGATTTTTAACTTTAAAAGTGGCTAGAGTTGACCACAGTCAACATTCTTGGTAGACAATCTTGGATTAGTGTTTTGACGGTTCCGGTAGGTTCGTATGATAATTTTGGACTTGTACGTATGTTTAGTTGGGTCCTAGGTAATCCAAGGCCGTTTCGACGCTTTATGTTGAATGTTGGAAATTTGAGTATTAACTTTGAAAATCATGTGTTTTGGTGAGTGATTCTTGATTTTAGATGTTATTTTGATGATTTGAGGTTGCGAGCGAGTTTGTATGATGTTAATATACTTGTGTGAATTGGAGTCGGAGACACTCGGATGGGTTTCACATGGGTTGCAGACTGTTTTTGCATAGCTGAAGGTTCTGGTGTTGCTGAGCTGTAGATCTCGCATTTGTGAGGTTTCGTCCCCAAATGCGAGCCTAGCATTTACGAGAACTTGCTGGCATTTGCGATACTAGGAAGGGGGATTGCAGCTTTGTATTTGCGAAGCTTAGTTCATATTTCTGAGGTGTAAAACCTTCACATTTGCATAGTTCCATCCGTAATTGCGACTCTGATGCAATAAGGGGCAGCTTCGCATTTCTGAAGCTTACTTTGCATTTGGGGACTGTCCTGGTTCATATTTGCGATCAGTGCATCACATTTGCAGTATTGAAAGCTCAGGGGCTGATACGCAATTGCGACCAGCTGTTTGCATTCGTCAATGTCGCGATTGTGAACACTGTTCCCAATTGCGATATTTGCAACTAGGTAAAATGTTGGGATTTCAGGACGTAGCTGATTTTACACAATTATTTAGATCTGGACTCCATATAGGAGATTTTTCAAGAGCAATTTCTTTCCAACTTTATAGGTTAGTAATCTTAACTTGTTTTTGTTCAGTTTTCATTACCTTTCCATGAATTTTACCATAAAATCTAAGATTCATAGAGAAGAAACTGGGGGGTTTTGGGTAGAAAATAGAATTTTTTTTTAAAATTCAGATTTAGACCTCAAATTGAGGTCGGATGTAGAAACAAATCACATGTTTGGACTCAGGGATAAACGAGTAATCCAGATTTGGTCATAATTTTTTATTTGGACAACGTGGGCCCAGGTTGAGTTTTTTGTTGACTTTTTCAATTATGTTGGAGATCGAACATTTTTCGTACAAGGATAGTTTCTAAAGCTTATTTCGACTTGTTTGAACAATATTTGACTAGATTCGGGTGGCTTAGAGGCTCATTCTAAAGGAAAGTCGTGCTGGATTGTTGATATTGTTCCACAAAGAGGTAAGTGTCTTGGTTAACCTTGATTAAGGGAATTAGGGTGTAATTGAATCTATTAGCTACGTGATCTGTGTGATGGAGGCGTCGTATATGCAAGGTGACGAGTGTACATGTGTTTGCCATAGGGTGAACATGTGAGTAGAATTAGCCTTATTTGTACCATGTTACTTTGTGTATTATGTCTTTCATGCTATAGATAAATTGTAAAACTCTTTGATTTCTCGTATTCATGTTATTTCCTATGAATGAGCTTATTGTGATATTGCGCGTTAAGATCGTTGATTTGTTGATTTGGTTGTTGGTGCTAAATTGTTGGTAAATTTTCATATGATGAGTTATGTTCAAATACTACTATTGATGCTAAATATGTTTCCCAGCTTGCTTGGTACCGCGTAATATGCGAAACTTGGTGAGGAAGAGTGAAATTCACGAAGGATTTGCCGTGCTTGTGATTGTGCACAAAGAGAGTTTCCATGCTTTATTCATATGTTAATATAATTGCACGAAGGGTGTTTCCGTGCTTGAGAGAACGTGAGGACATGCACCAATTCTATTTTCGTGCTTGCTATTATATTATGTTGTGAGGAGGGGCGTAAAAGCACGAAGAGTCATGTCGTGTCATTTGTTTGTTTCATTGTTCCTTACTTTGTTATTCATATTGTTGAATTGACTTTGTGGTTATGTAATTTACTTTTTGAAAGGTTGTTCAGAGCTATTGTAAAAGTATGAGTTATGGTTTACTCAGTGACACCTTCCTTTAGTTTCTCGTTTTATGTTTCTCTACTTATGTGCTTATTGTCCTTCTCAGCCGTTATTGTCATGCCTTATACTCAGTACATTACTTGTCTTGATATTATAACTGCTCGGGTTTATTTGTATGTGTCTTATCTTAACCTTTTCACTACCTCATTAGAGTTAGACTTGACAGTTATGGAGTACAATGACATACTATACTTCTGAACCTCTTGTGCACATTTGGACATTGGTACCAATGGAGTCCAGAGAGGTGCTTACCAGATACTACGTAGACGACTCGAGGTAGATCTACATACCATTTATAGGCCTTAGAGTCATCTTTCCATTTTTTGTTGTACTACTTCTACTTTTCAAACAGTATTGTATTTCTTTCGAGATAGTGTATGCAGTAAACTCTAGAAGCTCATGTATTTGTGACTCCACGTCTTGGAATGGTTGAACATTAGTGTTGATCGTAGACTTATCATGTATACTTCTGAGTTGCTTTTACATCATATTATTAACTTGTTGTTAGTCATAAATTACAGTTTTTTTCGTATTTGTTGTTGTGTGTTGACTTTCCTAGCTAGGGGTATGAGGCGCCATCACGATCCCGGTTGATTGGAATTTTGGGTCATGAAAATGTGCTAGTTGCTACATGCTTTAGGTGCTTCCTATATGCGAGGTGACTGATAAGTGGGGATTTTGGCGCTGCGACAAAAGGGGACATTAGCGGATATTCAAGGGATAAGCCCCGCATTTTGCATGCACAATATTAACTTAGAGGAAGGTGCCAAACCATCTATTAAACATCACAGGAGACTCAATGAAGCAATACAAGAGGTTGTCAAAAAGGAGATCATCAAGTAGTTGGACGTCGGGGTTGTCTACCCAATTTCCTATAGTTCGTGGACTTCTCCAGTTCAATGTGTCCTCAAGAAAGTGGGTATGATGGTCACCAATGACAAGAATGAGTTGATTCCTTCAAGAACGATGACTGGGTGGAGAGTGTGTATGGACTATCGTAAGCTCAACAATGTCACAAGGAATGGCCATTTTGTACTTCCCTTTGTAGATCAAATGCATGATAGAATATCCGGCCATGTTTTTTATTGTTTCCTTGATGGGTATTCTGGCTATAACCAAATTCTTATTGCTCCATAGGATAAAAAAAACTGCCTTTACATGTCCTTATGGTACTTTCGCCTTCAAGCAGATGCCATTTGGGTTAAGCAATGCACCGACGACTTTTCAACGGTGTATGATGGCTATCTTCACGGACATGGTGGAGGTTTACCTTGAAGTCTTCATCGATGTCTTCTCGGTGGTCAAGAATTCTTTTGATGATTGTCTCGCAAACTTGGATAAAGTGTTGGCAAGATGTGAGGAAACAAATTTGGTGCTCAATTGGGCGAAATGTCATTTCATGGTCGAGGAAGGAATTGTCCTTGGCCACAAGATCTCAAAGAATGGCATTGAAGTCGTCAAGGCAAAGATTGAGGTGATTTCTAAACTTCCACCACCAACTTCGGTGAAGGGCGTGCGGAGTTTCTTTGGCCACGCGGGGTTTTACCGGCGTTTCATCAAGAATTTCTCTAAAGTGGTGAACCCGTTGTGCAAGCTTTTGGAGAAAGTTGCTAAGTTCTACTTCAATGATGATTTCATGAGTGCCTTTGAATGGTTAAAGTTCAAGTTGACTACAACTCTCATCATCACCGCTCCAAATTGGAGTGTTCCTTTTGAGCTCATGTGCGATACAAGTGATGTAGCGGTGGGGGCTGTTTTGGGCAATGCATCAACAAGATTTTTCATGCTGTATACTATGCTAGTAAGACCATGAATAATGCCCAAGTCAACTATATCGTTACCGTGAAAGAGCTCCTTGCCATTGTGTTTGCTATTGAAAAGTTCCGCCCATACTTGATGGGTGCATTATAAAGATCGGTTGATGAGATGGGTGCTTTTGTTGCAAGAGTTTGATATAGACATCCAAGATCGAAAAAGAAGCAAAAACCAAGTGGCGGACCACTTGTCTCGTTTGGAAGGGGAGGCATGATGGCCTTAAAATCAATGACTCCTTCCCTGATGAGCAACTTTTGTCTATTTCAATGAAAGAGGTACCATGGTTCGCGGATCTAGGATATTTTCTTGCGAGTGGTATCATCCCGGATGATTCTCTTCAAACCAAAGGAAGAATCTCAAACGGGATTGTCAAGACTATTATTGGGATAAAGCATACCTTTTCCGGATTTGTACGGATGGGGTGATTAGAAGTTGTATACCAGAGGAGGAGCCAAGTGAAATCCATGGGGCTTGTCATTCTTCGCCAGATTTTGGTCAGCATTGTGGAGCGAGAACGGCGACCAAAGTGCTAAGTTGCGGTTTCTATTTGCCCACTCTTTACAAGGATGCAACTGATCTAGTGAAACGATGTGATGAGTGTCAAAGGGCCAGTGGAATCTCAAAGAAAAATGAAATGTCCCTCACCACCATTTTAGAGATTGATATTTTCGATGTGTGGGGTATTGACTTCATGGGTCCTTTTGTGATCTCTTCTGGAAACACCTACATCTTGATCGCGATTGATTATGTGTCCAAATGGGTTAAGGCCCTTGCTCTACCCAACAATGAAGCGAGAAGTGTGGTGGCGTTCTTGAAGAAGAATATTTCACAAGGTTTGGTACTCCGCGAGCTATCATAAGTGATGGGGGGTCACATTTTTGCAACAAAGCCTTCAACATCTTACTCACCAAGTATGGTCTCACTCATAAAGTTATGACTCCCTATCATCCACAAGCAAGCGGTCAAGTGGAAGTCTCCAATCGGGAGATGAAGAGTGAATGCTAACCGGAAGGATTGGTCCAAGAAACTTGATGATGCTTTATGGGCTTATCGGACGGCTTACAAAACACATATTGGAATGTCTCCATACTGGTTGGTCTTCAGAAAAGCTTGTCATCTTACGGTGGAACTTGAACACAACGCCATGCGGGCTCTAAGGAAATTGAATCTTGATTGGGAGGTCGTCGCCAACTTGAGGGTTGCACATATTAATGAGTTGGATGAGTTCCGATACCATGCATACACAAGTGCTTCCTTATACAAAGAGAAGATGAAATATCTTCATGACAAGTAAATATGGAACAAAGAGTTCAAAGAGGGTGATCTTGTGTTATTGTTCAATTCACGATTGAGGATGTTTCTCGCGAAGTTAAAGTCTAAATGGAGTGGCCCGTTTGAAGTTGTGGGTGTGACACCCTTTGGTGCATTGTTGAAGAATAAAAGTGATGAGGTATTCCGAATCAATGGTCACCGGGTGAAGCATTATTTGGCAAAAGCTAGTGATGGCCACGTTGTAGCGATGATTCATTTCAAGTGATGGTAATCTGCATCGTGCTACGACATTAAATCAGGCGCTTCTTTGGAGGCAACCCATGTTTCTTTTCTTCTTTTGTAGATAAGTGTTATTTTTGTTCTAACTGGATTTGAAGTGTGTTGCAGGGATGAGTGTGCTTTACAAGAAGTGTGCTCAGAAAATTGGCTAAGTGTGGAAAGAAGTGCAGACCACATGTATATTATGCGGATGACACAATTGTGATTGCTACAGCAAAAGGGAACTACGGCCGCACAATTACAGTGCGGACTGCACAAATTGAAAAGGGAGAATGCAAACTCTTTGAAGTTTGGTTTGTTAGAGAAATGGCAAAAGTGCAGGCGCACACCTAAATTTGCGGTTCGCGACAAAAATATACGACCGCACAACAAATTCTGCGGACCGCATATTAGCAAGGGCTTCTGAGCCCCAAGTAATAGAATGCGGACCGCAGATGGAATTCTGCGGCCGATGCAACCCTTTGTCACTTAGTCAAACCGTCCAAGTATAAATAGTAGTCTTAGGGATACTGTACATTTTTTTTCCTCTTTGAGCACTCGTTGATCTAAAATAATGAAATCATCTATAAATCATTTTCAACACACAATCAACCCCTATGATCACTCATTTGCATTACATCATAGCTGGTATGTTCCAATTACTTATATAATTTTTCAATTTTTAGTTTAATTTACAATTTGTTAGTTAGTTTAGGCCATTTGTTAGTAGAATTCAATTTTACAATCATACGGGGTTTAAAATTTATTGGGTCAACTGATAAATGCTCTATGGGGAATGAGTGAATTTATTTTCATGCCTAAATGTTAATGCCATGTGACATTTGTGCAAAAAATTGTAAAGCCTAGAAATTTGTTTGCATTTGTTTTGAAAGTTGCGGTGACACAAGAAATTGTGTGGTCCGCAGAAGTTGAGATTAGGGTCTTGAGTCAAGCATGACTCTACAGCCGCAGTTGAAATTATGCGGACGACAAAAATTCCATTGCGGCCGCAGAAAAGTGAGTGCGGCCGCAAAATAGCCCAATCTCTATCTTCAGAGAGTTGGAATTTGGTGAATTTGATGTGCGGTCATAATAGAAACTATGCAGACTGCACTCAAGTTCTATGGTCGAACTAATAATTGTGCGGACCGCAGATCCAGTTCTGTGGCCGCACTTATAATTGTGCGGACTGCACTCCCCCACCCTACAAGCATGTTTTACACTGTGTGTTTATTGTCTGTTTGCACTTGAATTACAACTCACTCTTGCTGATGCTTGTTACAGATAATGGTTAGATCTCGAGGCAGTGGAGATACTTCAATGAAGAGGGGTGAACTTTCCAGGGGCCGAGGCAAGAGTACTTTACCCCTCTCCCTCAAAAAGATAATCACCAAGAAGGCAACAAGCGGTCAAGGAAGAAATACAGAGCCCTCCGAATCCAGTTTGTATGCCCTATCTAGGGAAGCATCGGAGGATGATTCAGTTCAAGAGTAGCCGACTATCCAATCAAAGCCACCGGGGAGGTATCAACTCTATTCCTCATGACATAGTACCTCCGAAGATTGAGAGAGTACTTTTCTGGCTTCGGAGACCTCATCTCAACCTGTCCCTCAGGAACCAGTGACTATTGTTGATGATATTTCGTATGATGGCCGAGTGGGAGATACTACAGTTGTCGGCCTTGAATGGTCGAAGAAGAAAGAGGTCTGGGAGGACTGGCTCGTCAGTAGCTGCCTTCACTAGCTTCCGTGAGTGGTGGAGGGTGAGATCGCTCACTCTTGAGCGACAGTTCCAAGTGAAAGACCTTGAAATGTAAAATCCAGCAGTTTTGAGGCAGTTCTAAGAGCGCAAGGTGTGGATGTGGTTCACCTAGTGCTAGTGGACGTGAAGGAATACCTTGTCTATGAATTCTATTCCAATGTGGCGCACATCAAGAAAGGGACAAAGGTAACTAATGTGAGGAACAACAATGTGCGATTTGACCAGCATACCTTGATCACCTACTTGGGGTTTGAGGATGTTGAGCCTACACAGTACTTGGAAAAGCTTGAGATGGGAGATGCAGCTCGCCCATGGCTCGCTGAGATGCTTGAAGTATCAGGACCACCATAACCATGGATCACAACAGGGATTCCTATTTAGTGGAACACTCTGAACTTAGAGGCGAAGAGTGTATACGGCTAAAATCGGGAAGACCAATTTTGTAATCGACAAGGCATTACACAATCTTGCCTCGAAGGTCTTAGAGGATAGCCCGGGGTTCGATGCCTTCGGGGAGTCTCTGTGCCCGGTATCGGAGTAATGGACTGATGTTTATCAATGGTAAGCGGGAGGTTCCCTAGGAGCTATATTTTCTGACAAACACCTGCGCAAACAGTGTCAATCTACACCAGACTGAGTGAGTGGTTGTACAGCTACTCTATGTAGTAATTACACATGCATTTATATTTTATTAGGGTTTCCCCCTCATCTATGAAGGGGACCCTTGTTATTTGATAGAGGCATCTTATACTCAATATTCAATACAAGAACATTCTCTCTGCTCTCTAACTTGACATATTGTCTTGTTCTTATTGCTTCATCTATTACTTACATTTATTGTGTTCCATTTATTATTCTTCATTTATTTTTCATTATTGTCCATAGAGGGACGCCATTGATTTTACCATAGCTATTATTCATCCATGAAGTGCCCCCCGACAGAACTTCAGACTCGACCTCGAGACCCCGAATAGACAAGCTCGAGGCCCCGATTACTAGCACATTGGTTCGGTTATCACCTAGTTCTCAAGCGCTTATCTCATTTTCTTATCTCTTCCTTAGCATCTATTGCCTAAACAACTTGCATAAAAATAGATCACGTATGTTTAGAAATACAAGGTAAACAGTTTGGCGCCCACCGTGGGGCTAAAAATAATAGTGATTATTTTCCTGCTGGTTTGCTACATATCAAGTTATCTTTTACACTTTTTCTTGTCTAGGATCTTTTATTTCAGGTCAAAATATCTAACTCGCTAAACGCACGTGAAAGCATCATTCTTGAAGACCACGGAGAAAATGGTGTTGACGTCTTAGGTTTTGGTGTACCACAACGAAACCCTAAGAATGCACCAGAACCAATTCCCGTAGAACAGGTCTCGTGCAACGCTCAATGCGTTGGCATAAGTTCCCACACTAACAGGGGTGTATGACAGGAAAAGAACCCCACTCGGGAAGAAATTAAGGCAAGCAGGGAGAGTGAAGTGGAAGAACCTCAGCACATCGTCCATATGATTATAGGAAGAACCGACGCTCCCCAAGGACCCTTGGTCAAGAGGAAAAAGGTTTCCGCGGCAACACAAGGACAAAGTCGAGGTCGTGTACCTGGGAACATCCTCGCGTTTCAGCAAAGAAGACTTCAAGACTCTGTCTCATCCGCATAACGATGCGCCGATAATCTCGTTTCTCTTGAATAACATTCGAATCAAACGTGTACTCGTGGATCCAGGTAGCTCGGCCAATATAATCAGTTCGACGGTGCTAGAACAGCTCGAATTACTCGACCAGATTGTACCTGCCTCCCAATTCCTCAATGGCTTCAGTATGGCCGGCGAAGCAACAGAACGAGAGATCATCCTCCCGGTAAACATATCAGATGCAGTCTAAGATACCAGATTTAAAGGTGACACAAGGTGCAATGCCTTGCTCGTTAGGCCGTGGATACATAACATGAAGGCGGTACCATCGAACTTGCTTCAGATGATGAATTTTCTAGCAAAGGACGGAATAAGGACAGTGTATGGCATGCAACATGCGGCGAAGGAAATGTTCGCAGTCCGTGAAGAGGTACCGGATAGCATACACCCCACCACGGAAGAGTTGGAAAGCCAACAAACCCCCAAGGATGATGAAGAGGACTTCCTCACTCCCAGAACCTTCGTTGTCCCCGAAAAAGCGGACGCAACAAAGTCGATCGTCGAAGAATTGGAGCAAGTTGTATTGGTTGAGAATCTCCAATATCGGAAGGTATACTTAGGGACGGGACTAACCCCCGAACTCAGGGAAAATCTCATTTTATTCCTTATTAATAACATTGATTGCTTTGCTTGGTCCCATTTAGACATGACAGGGATCCCGCCGGAGATAACCATCCATCAACTAAGTGTCGATCCCAGGTACAAACCGGTGAAGCAAAAAAGAAGACCCCAGACTGAGATAAAGCATGCGTTCATCAAAGACGAGGTAACGAAGCTCCTTAAGATAGGGTCTATTAGGGAAGTAAAATACCCCGAATGGCTGGCCAATGTGGTGGTACTTCCCAAAAAGGGGAATAAACTAAGAATGTGCATAGATTATAAAGATCTAAATAGGGCGTGCCCAAAGGACTCATTCCCACTGCCCAACATCGACCGCTTGATCGATGCCACAGCCGGCCATGAAACCCTTACTTTTCTCGATGCCTATTCGGGGTATAACAAAATTCAGATGAACCCTGAGGAGAGAGAAAAAACTTCGTTCATCACGAAGTACGGTACGTGCTGCTACAATGTAATGCCCTTCGGGCTAAAAAATGCAGGGGCCACACACCAACGCCTAGTTAACAAGATGTTCAAACATCGAATAGGCAAATCCATGGAAGTTTATATTGACGACATGCTAGTTAAGTCCCTGTGCGTGACCATTTGAGTAATTTGCAGGAAACGTTCGACATCCTCAAAAGTTACAACATGAAGCTCAATCCCGAGAAGTGCGCCATCGGGGTAGGATCGGGCAAATTCTTAGGCTTCATTGTATCGAACAGAGGAATCGAGATCAACCCCGACAAAATCAAAGCCATTGAATAAATTATGGTGGTTAATAACGTAAAGGCCGGGAAACGGCTGACCAGGCGGATAGAAGCCTTGGGCCGGTTCATATCAAGGTCGTCAAACAAGAGTCACCATTTTTCTCCTTGCTCAAAAAGATAAACAACTTCGAATGGACTGCGGAATGCCAACGTACCTTGGAGGAGTTGAAGCGATACTTAACAAGCCCGTCTTTACTCCACACCCGAAAAGATGGTGAAACATTATATTTATACCTGGCTGTATCTGATATAGCGGTAAGTGGTGTACTGGTTTGAGAAGAACAAGGTACGCTATTCCCTGTCTATTATGTAAGTCGGATCCTGGGTGATGCCGAAACTAGATATCCACACCTGGAAAAGCTAGCTCTCGTGTTAATAAGTGCGTCTCGAAAATTGAAACCTTACTTTCACTGTCATCATATTTGCATTTAACAACATATTCCCTTCGAGACATGCTGCATAAACCCGAATTATCGGGTCGGCTGTTAAGCACCCGTGAAAGTTTTACTTAGAAACCCGAGATCTCGTAGTGCCAAGTTAGGAATATGTGTTAGAAAGTCATCACATAATTTCCTTGGTGTTTTTGCGAGGGGCAGTTCTGTGGTGCATTATGCGACCGCATAACAGGTATGCGGACCGCATTCTTGTCACATACCCGGGCAGTTTGTTCAGGTTTTGGGGACCATTTTTGCGGTCCCTTTAGTGGGCCGCATGTCCGTTATGCGTTCGCAGATTTTGTTGGGCCTCCTATGTTCTAACTTTTATAACCTGACCCCATTCCATTAAAAATACCCCCTTAGACCCCTTTTATGCGATTTTCCTAAAAATAGAGTGAGAGAGGAAGTTCTAGAGAGGGAGAGGGTGGTGTTCATCAAGTCCCCATTTGATCTTTGCCTAAGCCCTTAAACATTATCAAGTAAAATCTGCTAGGTCTTCATCCTAAGAGGTAAGAACTTGTGCCTTAATCTATAATTTCGAAATTCTACTAAAATATGTGATCACATGTGAGTTCGTGGGTATAGGAATTAACTATCTTGCATGCATGAGTGACAATGGAGTACGGGAAGATTGTGAGTTAAAAAGATGGCAATTGTGGTGGAAGGTGATAAAAATCTCTCACAAAGGGGTCCTAGAACCACATTGCACACCTAGTGCTTGACAATATGCTCAAATAAGCTAGAATCTTAATCATGCCTCTAGTTCTTGGCTTAATTTGAAGTTCTCATAAAATAGATCGAAGTTGCTAGGAAATTCCGAAATTTATTGTAAGGATTTAAGGGAAGCTCCATTAAGGTATGTATGGCTAACCCTCTTCTTCTTAGTGTTGAATTCGTAGTGTCCAAATAGTTGGCGTGAGTTTCGAATTGATCATACTTGATGAATTGCATTAATGTGTTGGGTGACCGACTTTCGTCCCAAAATTGTTCAATGTGTTTATTTTGAAATCATGATAGTTGAAAATGTGATCATGTTCTCCAAGTGTTCATTATTTTCTTATTTGTGCATGCCTTATATGATAGCCCCCTTATCGACACGGATGATGAAGTTATATGAACGAATTAATAAAAGGAACACTTGTGTTGTAACAATGTATCCAAGTGCCAAGAAATAAATTAACAGAAAGAGTGTTGTACCATGTAAAGGGAAAAATGGAAGGAAATGGGAACTAAGGAGATTGAAAGAGGTTATGTCCCGAGTGAGATGGCTTTGCCGATCGGGCCGAGATCGGATGCCATGTTATACACATGGTGGCATTTATATTGGATTCTGAATATCATTGTGGACTTGGATATGTCTCACTTGGGATGGCGTAGCCGGTCGGGCCGAGACCGGTAAAAACCACGGTGGCATTATATTATAAGTATGGCACTTGGCACTAAATAACATTAGCCTAAAGTAATGGAAAGACTTAACCGGAATCATGAGGACCTTATTTGGTGTCTTTTCTCGTAATCCTGTGATGTACTTCATGTCGACCTTATTCGCTGTCTTTCCTCGTAATCCTGTGATGTACTTGTTGATGATATAACTGCCTTTTATTTGTTCACTGTTCATCCTATTAAGAATTGTGTTTGCCTTACATACTAGTACTATTCGACAGTACTAACGTTCCTTTTGCCAGGGGCGCTACATCTTTGAATGGATGTAGGTGGTTCCGTTGCTGATAGTGTCGATCGCAGATAGTGGTGCTCTCTCACTCCTTTCACAGCTGTCTTGGTGAGCCCCCATTCCTCCCAGGGGTTTGTAGTTCTTCTTTGTGTAAATTTCCACATTTTGAGGTATGGTTCGGGGCCTTGTTGCCGGCATTATCGTTTTGGTCTTCTGTATCCTTAGAGGTTCCGTAGACATTTAAGTGGGTCATGTATGGGTGCCAGGGTGGTCGTAGGATCACGTTGTATTTTGAAACTTTTCTCTACTAGACTATCAACTGTATGTACTTTTGGGAACTTAACTATGGCATGTTGTATTTTTAAGTAAGAATCTAACTTGCAATGTTTATGCGTTTGTATGACAACTCTCTCTCACATGTTTAACAATTGGTAATGCACTACTTCTTTGGATATAGAATGAGTCGGGTATGAAAGGCTAGATAGGCTTGCTCGACCGGGTTCCCTCGGTCGCGCACCGATTGCGTCCACGAGGTTTGGGGCGTGACAGGCTGGCCAAATGGACCATCGAACTCGGGGGATACGATATCAAGTATCAGCCTCGGACGGCTATAAAGTCTCAAATATTGGCAGACCTCGTAGCCGACATCACTCCCTCTATAGTGCCCGAAGTCGAGAAAGAACTTTTGCTAAAAACAGGCACATCCTCCGAGATAGGGACCCTGTTCACCGAGGCGCCTCGAACGTAAGAGGGTCCGGGCTCGGCATAGTCCTAAAGCCACCTACGGGCGGTGTGATTAGACAATCTATAAAAATAGGTTAACTAACAATGCAGCCGAGTATGAGGCTATGATTGTAGGTTTGGAACTGGCCAAAAGCCTCAGAGCTGAGGTCATCGAGGTGAAATGTGATTCCCTCCTGTTGGTAAATCAAGTAAATGGGAGCTTCGAGGTTCGGGAAGACAGGATAGAGAGATACTTAGACAAAATTCAAATCACACTGCACCGCTTCAAAGAATGGACCCTGGTCCACATACCCCGAGAAGAGAATAGTGAAGCCGATGCACTCGCAAACCTGGGATCATCCGTCGAGGAAGAAGACATACTCCCCGGACCTGTTATTTAACTGTCCAAGTCAGTGATCGAGGAAGGCCATGCTGAGATCAACTCCACTAGCCTAACATGGGAATGGAGAAATAAATATATCGAAAATTTGGAGAGTGGGAAGCTACCCGCAGACCCAAAAGAATTGAGGGTCCTGCGTACCAAAGCAGCCCGATTCTCGCTCGATGAAAGCAGAACTCTTTCCAGAAGAACCTTCGATGGCCCTCTAGCAGTATGCCTAGGGCCGGGAGATACCGATTATGTTCTCCAAGAGATCCACGAGGGCACCTGCGGAAATCATTCCGGTTCTGATTCCTTAATTCGAAAAATAATCAGGACAGGCTACTACTGGGACAGCATGGAAAAGGACACCAAAGAGTTTGTCCGCAAATGCGACAAATGCCAAAAATTCGCCCCAATGATCCACCAACCTAGTGAACAACCACATTCAGTTTTGTCACCATGGTCGTTCATGAAATAGGGGATGGACATCGTCGGACCTCTACCAACGGCGCCATGTAAAGGTAGATTTATTTTATTTATGACTGACTACTTCTCGAAATGGGTTGAAGCACAGGCCTTCGAAAAAATAAGGGAAAAGGAAGTCATCAATTTCATTTGGGACCGCATATGGGACCACATCATATGCCGATTCGGAATTCCTTCCGAGATAACGTGTGATAACGGGAAGAGATTCATCGGAAGCGAAGTGACACAGTTCCTCGAGGATCACAAGATTAAAAGGATCTGGTCGACACCCTATCACCCGTGTGCAAACGGCCAAGCTGAGTCCACGAACAAAACCATCATTCAAAACGTAAAGAAGAAATTGGAAGGCGCAAAGGGAAGATGGAGAGAAATATTGCCCGAAGTGCTCTGGGCATATCGAACAACTCCAAAATCAAGCACGAAGGAAACGCCTTTCTCTCTGGTATACGGCGCCGAGGCTTTGATAGCGGTCGAGGTCGGAGAACCCACCGCTAGAGTCTGACACATCACGGAGGGCTCAAATAATGAGGTCATGGATATTGCCCTCGAACTATTGGATGAAAAGTGAGAAGCATCGCTGGTCCAAATATCCGCGGAAAAATAAAAGATCGAAAGATACTACAACAAGAGAACAAATCTCCGACAAGTCAGAATCGGGGACTTGGTCTTAAGGAAGGTTACCTTGAACACTCGAAATCCTAATGAAGGAAAGCTAGGTCAGAACTGGGAAGGACTGTACCGCGTCCTTGGGATAGTTGGCAAAGGGTCCAATAAACTCAGCACCATGAAAGGCGAACAACTTCCAATCAATTCGAATGTGTCAATGCTTAAACGTTATTACTGCTAAAAGCTCAAAAGCCTTAAATTCCAAAAGCATACGTTGCACTCTTTTCCTTCGATTGGGTTTTTGTCCCAAGAAGGGTTTTACCAGCAAGGTTTTTAACGAGGCAACATCTATATGCTACCTAAGGAAGACTCAACAAGTACTCAAGGCTTCTTTTCAATCAACCTCGAATACTGGGGGGCATCCCCCCGGAATATCACCTCCTCGGAGAAGCTAAGATATGCTGAACAGTGTCTCGCTAGGAAAAGTAATGTACTGGGCCAAACGGTCGAATGAACCGTATCCGTATAGAATAACCGAGCTCGTAACAGCAAAAACATGTATACTTGTACCAAGTAATCGAAGAATACATCAAAGCATTTCGGGTTTCAAAAGAGTCCGCTATTTTTGGAAAAATGGCTCCAGAGCCATAGACGTCCCGAACACTCGGGGACTAGCGTCAACAATTCAAAGCCACATGACCTCCGGGCCGGAAACTCCAAACTCATAAAGCCCTCGGTAAGGCAACTCCAAGTTTGAAAGAAAGGGCTCCCGAGCCATGAAATTTTCGATAACTCGGGGACTGCCGCCAATAGCCACCCTCATCGACTCATCAAAACTTGAAGCCGTATGACCCCTGGGTCGGAGCTTCAAACTCGTAAGCCCTCAATGAGGCAACATCAAGATCACGAAACAGCCCTAGAGCCAAAAAAAACCCGAACACTCGGGGACTGACATCGAATACTCAAGACCACATGACCTCCGGGTCAAAAACTCCGAAATCGTAAGCCCTCAATGAGGCAATACCAAGTTTACAAGTAATGGCTCCCGAGCCAAGAAACTGCCGATGACTCGGGGACTGTTGCCAATCACCACCCCCATCGACTTATCAAAACCCGAGGCCATAAGACCACACGTGTGCAGCCTCAGTCTCGTAAGACCTCAAGCAAGGTATGAGCCACACCTGTACCAAGTGACAATATCCGTAAGACCTTAAGCAAGGCATGAAACGCACTTGTACCAAGTGATCAAAACTGTAAGACCTCAAGCAAGGCATGAACCACACTTGTACCAAGTGACCAAAACTGTAAGACCTCAAAGGTATGAAGAAATTTGCAAGCCCTTACAAAAGGCACAATCCTGATCTTAAAGTTAAGGCTATATATCGAACTTGTAAGACCCCTAAAAAGGCATACCCTCGATATAGACGCTGATACTACTTCACTCGAGAAATGAAAGGCCCCGCCCAAACAAAATGACTACGGTTATAAGGCTGTACTAGCCAAACTAATGTGACTCGGGGACGCCCGACCGTTGCTATAAAATCACAGGCCTTAAATTACTTCAAAAATATTTCGAAAAGAACCGGTTAAACAGGCTACCCTCGAGATAGGCAAGAGAGCTTCGACCATGTCAGGTCCTAACCATAGGTTTCGAGATACTCAGCCACCGAGCCAAACCTCTCGAGATGCTCGATCATCGCCATATAATGACTCAAAATCAAGGTTTTTATCGAACCGTCGATGAGTCAGGCAAACACAATTTCAAAAGTCCTTAACGAGGGAAAAATAAAGCCATACTAGAGGTCATACCGACCCAATGCGTAAGAGCCACTGTCACGAGCCCATATAAGAGGTCATACTGACCCAATGTGTAAGAGCTACTATCTCCAGCCCATATAAAAGGTCATACCGACCCAATGCGTAAGAGCCACTGTCGCCAGCCCATATAAGAGGTCATACTGACCTAATACGTAAGAGCCATTATCGCCAGCCCATATAAGGGGTCATACTGACCCAATGCGTAAGAGCCACTGTCGCTAGCCCATTTGAGAGGTCGTACCGACCAAATGCGTAAGAGCTTAAGGTCCAGTCTTAAATTCAAAAACTTTAGGGTCAAATGAGCTCGAGTCAAAACCCGACTCGGAGACTGAACCCGAGACAGTTAACTAAATGAACCTAAGGGAGAAAGCATAAACGCCTAAGATGCCAGCTTATGTTAAAAGGTTGCACCGACCCGATGCATGAGAATCTAAAAAAAAAAGATTCCGCGCAAGTGGCCTCGGAGCCAACATGGTGGAATAACAGATCCACTATCGATCATTGATAAACGCTTACAGGTAATAGGAGTCCAAGGGTCTAAAGTTAAGACTCACAACTCCGGTTTAATCGCCAAACGAATGCAATAACTCAGAAAAATTCAAAAAATTGATACGCATACAAAAAGATTCATAAGAGTACAACTACGAAGCCAACATCTTAAAGACCTTACAAAGGCAAAAAGAAAATGAAAACTTTAATCTAGCACCGGAGCTACACCTTCAATGACAGAGAATACACTTTCAGCAGCCTCGGCCATAGCCCCCGGATTTCCAACGGCCTCCTCCCCTTCAGGGACCTCATCTCCACCTTGATCACCTCCTGAGCCGCTGCTCGATTCACTTTCAAAAGGAAGCACAGCCGCAGGTTCCACTTCTAGGGCCTTCACCCTCTCAATTTCGGCGGTTAAATCAATGCACCCCGCATATACATTCTCGAGTGTCTATCGTTGAGATTTTAATTGGGCATAATCCACTTCTCGCGCCAAGTCCAACGCAGTATGGAGATCCTTATAGTTACTGCTCTCGGCCCTCGTTTCTTCAAGGCAGCGCCCAATCGAAACCACCTCTCCCCAGAGGACATCTCTCAGAGATTAGCTCGCTCAGATGCGACTTAAGCTCGAGAATTTCAGAATCCGTGGCTCGGAGCTCCTTCACCATAATGACCTCCTTCTCCTTAAGCTACAAAAATCGATCCAAAGATATTACACTACGGAAGTTAGTCAGACCCACGGGCAAAAAACATACAGGAGCTATGTAACCTATTCAATAAGACGAGCCCTTTCCTGGGACACCGCCCCTAAGAAATCCCGAAAGCCGCGGAGTTCTTCCTCCCTCTGGGTAGAAAGGGCCTTGAGCTCATCATCTTCCGAGGTAAGCTTCTTGTGTTCGCCTTCGTGGCGAGTCAGTTCGGTTTGAAAATTGGCGAACGTTTGATCATAAAGCACCTTGGCCTGGAACCATGGAAGAAATAAGTTTAGAAAGGCAAAAGTCGAGGCACCATGCAGAATTTACAAACAGATTACCTGCTCGCATAGCCTGTCGATCTCAGTAAAAATAAGCAAAATGTCAGGCTCAAGGTTTTCCTCAAGCGCAACAGAAGGCTTTTCGAGCACGCCTCTATTACCAGCGGCTGTGCCCACATCGAGAGACTCCGCATTAGGAATATCTTACGTCTCTCTTGGAGGAAGGGCTGAATCTGAAGGGGAATCACTCACTTCAACAACCTCGACTGGGTCAATCGGGGTTGCTCCGTGCCTCTGATGGCCTTTGGTATTGAGCTCCCTTGAATCACCTACCAAGCGCACCTCACCTCGAGGGAAATTTTGGCTATCGGCAATAACATCCGATACACCCACATAGGCCTCTTCAGCCTGAGGCGGGGCAACAACGGAACCGAGTCGCGGCTCGGAAGCCGCCGACTCAAAAGTTTGAGAGATAGCCATATCCTCTCTCCCTTTGGGCACTGATAAAGGATCATCTCTCCCTCCGCCTCCAGCTCGAGGACTCCCATTCTAGTTTTCTTGGATTTTGGAGAGCAAGCAAGCAACTCCCCTTGCCTTTTCCTCTCTTCATCGGGTGTTGGAGCACCTGCTTCCCCAGCAGAGTTTCTCTCATCAAGAAGACCTCCCCATAGCTGTCCAAATACAAAAACAAGCATGGGGTATGAGAGCGCAATTAGCGACAACCTTTGTAAAATGAAACTATAGCATAGAATAAAGTCCCACCGTGATCCTTGGCTTCCCGTCGAGCCTTGGATAAATCGCGCCACACGTGCTCGACGTATGGGCAAATCGAGTCCAGTACGCCTACCCATCCTGAAAGATCCCTTACCGCATCAGGGTACACCGCAACAGCTATATCAACGAAGGAAGTCAATCCATAAAAGAAATGTATCTAGGAGAAAGAGATGAGCAGTTAATTGAGCATTGCTACTTACATTTCATGTTCCACCTTTCCAGGAACGACATCCTCTCTGCGGGAATCCAGTCTCACGTCCTAACTCGGACGAAGCGGTTTCTCCACCCTCTGTTCCTAACCTCGTCTATATAAGCAAAGAGGGCCCTTGAGGCTCGGCAATGGAGCTTAATCAGGCCTCCGCGGAAGAGCCGAGGACTGTACATTCTGATCAAATGATCAAGGGTGAAGGGCATCCCCTCGATCATACTCATGTAATATCTGGTCATATAAACTATACGCTAGAATGAAGGGTGAATTTGGCTGAGAGTCACTTGATATCGTCCGCAGAAGTTGAGGGTCACGGGATCTATCGAAGGTATGGAGGGCACTGCCGATCTATGGGTAAAGGGATAAGTATACACATTGAGGAAGCCAACCTTATACGTCGTTATGTCTTCCCCCCGAGAAGGAACCTCCACTAACACCGCATCTTCCCATTGGCAGTCGATTTGCAATGGTTCGATATTCGTTATTAAACTGACGTATCGAGATGTGGGTTCGCATCGCCCCGGTTTCGAAGAAGGTCTCTCGACCTTAAAATCGGAGGTTGTATCAAAGGCCTCCGGAGTGCATTCTCCAGCGCTTGGGATTGCTATTGCTTTGTCCTCGGAGGGGAGCGTAGAATAGGAAGGTGCATCTTTATGAGGGACATGGGTGGAAGTGTTCAACATTTTTACCAGAGGATTGCAAAGATGAAACGAAAAATCACATTTCAGGAAAAGACACAGGAGAGGGGTAAGAAGAAGAACTCTATTGGGAGCCTGATAATGCAGTAGAGAGGAAGGGGCGAAGAAATGGGTATTTATAGAAACTTGATATGTGCGATTGGAGCAGACCAAAAGATAGCCAACCGCTATAATTAATTTGATGGTTTCGAGGATTATGTGGACGCGACCTTAAGAAGCCCTGTCTATTACATCAGTCGCCTAGCAGAGCACAACTATTTGCTTCGATGGAGATGCCCGAAGGGTAAGATCTCGAGAACGTTTCTCTTTGTTTTATTCTGAGAAATGCGGGGACTATCTGTATACGGCTAAAATCGGGATGACCAATTTTGTAATCGACAAGGCATTACACAATCTTTCCTCGAAGGTCCCGGAGGATATCCCGGGGTTCGATGCCTTTAGGGAGCCTCTATGCCCGGTATCGGAGTAGAATGGACCGATGTTTATCAACGGTAAGCAGGAGGTTCCCTAGGAGCTGTATTTTCTGACAAACACCTACGCAAACAGTGTCAGTCTACACCAGGCTGATTGAGTGGTTGTACCAGTTACTCTATTTAATAATTACACATGCATTTATATTATATTATGGTTTCCCTCATATATGAAGGGGACCCATGTTATTTGATAGAGACATCTGATACTCAATATTCAATACAAGAACATTCACTCTGCTCTCTAACTTAACATATTGTCTTTTTCTTATTCCTTCATCTATTACTTACATTTATTGTGTTCCATTTATTATTCTTCATTTATTGTTCATTATTGGCCATAAAGAGCCGCCATTGGTTTTACCATAGCTGTTATTCATCCATGGATTGCCCCCGGCAGGACTTCAGACTCGACCTCGAGACCCTGAATAGACAAGCTCGAGGCCTCGATTACCAGCCAATTTGTTCAGTTATCACCTTGTTCTCAAGCGCTTATCTCATTTTCTTATCTCTTACTTAGCATCTATTGCCTAAACAACTAGCTTAAAAATAGATCACGTATTTTTAGAACCACAAAATCAAATTTAATTGTAATTACCATTTTCAAGGTAAACAAAGAGATGGCAGACTTGTGTATACAGCAGACTAGACCCGTGCCATAATGGAACAAACCTTCCTATACCGCGGGTAGTTCTAGTTGCCTCCATTATGGCTGGGTACCTGATCAATATTTGTGATGTGATGTTGGCCAACATGTCCATGGTCACTAGGCAGGCTGATACCTCCTACCTGTATCCCAACATAATCACTGAGTACCTTACGCATGCACGGGTGGAGTCGAAAGATTTTGACACGAAGGTTCGAGCTAAGAAGCCTTTCTCATAGTATTCTTTGACGGATACACACAACCCTAAGAGAAAGGGTGACCCGACTACCAGCTTTATCCAGTTTGATAAGCCATTGGCGGTACCTGTAGAGGTAGCCGATATGCCATCCACTTCAGTAGAGCCTTCAGTCAGTGCAGCAGCCATGCCCCCACCTTCAGCCTCAGAGTGTTCCACCTCAACTTTGAAGCTGGTGCCTATGCCTACTGCTCCACTTTCTGCACTACGAGTCTCCTAAACACTGGCGAGCCTCAACAACTGGATGCAGACAGCCACTACAAAGATGCCTGACATATCCAGTACTATTGCAGCACAGTCATCCATTCCGGCACCCCTGATTCCTCTAACAGTGGAGGAGATATTGAAGAAGCTTCTGGATAACCAATCAACCATAATGAACACTTTGATACATCATGGAGCAGTGATTGAGGAGCTGGGAAAGGAAGTAAAGAAAATGAGAAAGTCCCAGGCTTCCAAGAAGTCAGTTGACAAGCTGCAGAGAAAGGTGACCAAGATTGCAGCAGCTAGAGATCTTCCATTTGACATGCTAATGGATCCAGCTCTTACAGCACCAGCAACACCATTAGCTCCAGTGGCACCATCTGGCCAGTTTGAGGAGCCATACCTGGCTGCCGACACTAATGTGGCGGTGCGTCAGATGTTCACCAACCCAGCCACTCCTAGAGTCGAAGATGATGAGATTCAGTTAGAGGAGACTGAGGGCGGTGATGCTGCTGTGGACACAGAGACGTCCAAGGCGACATATGGAGTCATCTTCACGTTTACCCTTCTATAGCATTGGGGATAATGCTTATATTTATTCGGGGGAGGGGGTGGAGTTATTTGATCTATTTTGATGATTCTGAGACAATTGGTTTGTAATATCTGACAGTATTTTATTCTTTGTCCTTATTATGTGTATATTCTCTCCATTCTCTCACGATGTATATATTCTCTATCCTCTCTCATTATGTACATACATTCTACTTTCAATAGTTTTTGTTTTGTAGCTTCTATATATTTGTTTTCTTATTAGTTTGTGTTTAATTTAATAGCTTCTTCTTGATTTAGTAGTTTCTTTTTATGTATTAGTAGACAATAAGCCTTTGGTTTCTAAATTCCACGGATCTTCCAAAGGTCATTTTGTGTGTAAAACGGGTGACTCGTCCCAACGATGGATGGCATTACAACCTTCTTATGGGAATGATTTCGTTTTGTGTTTAGGTGATAATAGTAGTAATAATAAATTAAAAGACCTGATTAAGTCAAGCACGAAGAGTCAAATGTGCTTCATGTGGCACCAACACATTTAACTACGTGCTTATGGTTAGAGACAAGGATTTCTAAAAGGAAATAGTTCTAGTTAGTCACTTTGTGACACTTGTGTTGACTTTGAGACCACCGAGTGGTCTAATTGGACCATAGTGATCTTCAATCATGAATGTGGTCGTTTTGGGCCCTTAACTCTATCCTCGTTAGCAATCTAGTTGCGTGAGGGGTGAGATGCTTTGTTGCTAGTTCGGGTACTTGTGCGGAAGGTCTAGAACATGCCCCGAATGTGTTTTAAGGTGAAATCATAAGTTTTGCTTGGCTTGAGAAGTGATCGTAGGATTTTCTTTGCCCGTTTGAGTTTTATATTGCCTACCAATGATTTCATCCCTATTCAACCCCTTCTAGGCTTTAGCCTTTCTCATTTTGTTTACCATGAAAATGGTAATAACAATTAAATTTGATTATGGGGCTCTAAAAATACGTGATCTATTTTTATGCCGATTGTAAAGCAGTTGATGCTATGTGTGAGATTTAGAAACGAGATAAGAGTTAGGAATAAGGTGATAACCAAACCGATAGGTTAACAATCAGGGCCTCGAGCCTGTGGATTCAGGGCTTCGAGGTCGATTCCGGCGCTTGACAGGGAGCTATCGAAGGCAGCTAAAGAGCGACTAACAGTTATAATAAAATCAACAAAGGCTCTTTATGGCCAATGATAAGCAATAAATGATGAAAAATAACGAATAATAAATGGAAGGAATAATATCAAGAGAATATGTTAGAGATCAGAGAGAATGTTCTTGTATATTTAGTATGGAGCAACAGAGGCAACCCCTTACAAAATGACAAGGATCCCCTTTATATAGGAGGGGAATCCCAACATAGTACAAAATATATTAATTACAAATATATGGAGATGGGACAGCTAGATGACATGACGCCCTGATTCGGGTTTAGAGTGGTCCACTAGACTTTGTCAGTCCTAGCCGTGTGCCTTGGGAACTCGCCACCTTTACCATAGCCGCGATTGACATTGTGCCAAGGTCGAGCGTCAACGAACCTCGAGTAAGGAAACTCGACCGTAGCCTTGTAACCTCGAGCCCTTGAGACAATCTTCTGAGGTACCACGATGACGGGAATTGGACCCTCCGATTTCACCGTATACATATTTGGAAACCATGTTACAAGCCTTTACCCATTCTATAGTGATCTTCTCTTGGCACCCGAGCTTTCCTTAACACTCATGTGAAACAATTGGCTAAAAACGTATGTTTGGGGGAGAGACGAGGAAATTCAAAAAAGGTATCAAGGCACAAAAAGAGAATAATAAATGACGAGAAGGAAAGGCAAAAGAAAAGAAAAGAAGAAAAAGAAGAGTGCAAAAAAGTGGATAAATGAAAGAGTTGAGGGGATCCAAAAGAAAGGCAATGGTCCCAAACTTGGAGAAATATGAATGAAAAGATCAATAAAGAGTGATGTTAAGTCTCTCTAGTTCCCAAGGAAAAGAAAGTGCCTCAAGGAATCGGCAAAGTGTGAGCCGAGAATTGATAGATGGAGTGCTTAAGGAAGGTGTAACCACTTATCCATATTGTATTAATCCCTAATCCAAAAGCCTTCATTACATCATGAAAGAAGTCCTACTTGATTTTGAGCCGAGCTACATTAGTGGTGATTTACATGAGGGTCAAGCTTATGGTACCGGAAGGCGTACTTGTGTCATTCTCTTGAGAGAGATGAGTGAACCTTTCGTAAATTTTTCAATTGAGTGCTAAATTCTTGAGTGAGCTTGGCAAATGGAGAGTAGAGGAGGAGGAGTTTGGGATCCACCATGACCTATAAGATAGAGCAAAAGTCCTTGATGAGAGAAGTCAATTGTTGATGCTCGAATGTCACATTAGAACTATATTTGCATAAATGACTAACTGAGATGTGAATAATTCACCCGTGGCTAGCTATAATGTCATTTAACTTTTAGAAGTGGGAACTATATAATTTGCTTGAAGACAAGCAAAGACTTAAGTTTGGGGGAGTTGGTCCCAATAGTACGGACCGCAGAATATCATCTGCGGCAATAGATGATGAAGGAAAAGCCAGCAATGTTTGGTACAATGTGTGGTCCGCAATTGAATTGCGCGGAGGCAAAACATGGCTAGGACCAAAAGTTCAGAGTATGTGCATACCAAGTCACCAGAAGTGCGGACCGCACAGGAATTGTGCAGCGGCAGAAGAAGAGCTACGCGGCCATAGATGTATAAGCGCTGAGCGTAGAAGATCAAGCACGGCCGTACATATAAAAGTGCAGACCGCAGAAAGAGTTCATCGCGGCCGCTGATCAGAATTATGCGGCCGCATACCTCCAAATTCCATACAAGTTGAAGAAATATTCGGACCGCACATGGAATTTTGCCGACGCAGAACCTCTCGAAGGGCATTTTTGTCCAAAATTTCCAACCCTGTATAAATAGACAAGTTTCATAATTTTAGGTCAACTTTTCACATCAGCAACTACAGTAGCTGTTTCTTTTTGCTTCTTTTAGTATTTTTTCATACATTGGGAAATTTTAGCATATATTTTATCATTTTGATTTTACAATATGAGTTTACTTAGCATCTCTTCTTCTATTTCTTCCATTTCAAGCATGAATAGCTAGAATTTTACTAGGGTTGTGACCCAACCCTAGTGTGTGAACCTTATGGGTGTTTAATTTAATGCTTGTTTATGATTGAGTGTTGAATATTTAGCCTTGTTCATGCTTTAATTTGTGGAATTAATGGTCACAAATATTAGTTCATGCCTATTTGACTTAGTCTCTACTTGAGAAAGAGAGACTTAGTCTTGGAAAACTGGGCTAACAAGAAATTGCGTCAATTGAGAGATTGATAATCCCAATTAATGGGTTCAACCTAGAGATAGTAATAACCCGACTTGAGATTTTATCAACCGTTTTGAGTAATACCCATTTAGTCTTGAGAAAGCAAAATTGGACAAAATCTTTCTATGACCGAGAGGTATTTGAGTGGGTAACTAAGTGTTGATAGCTATAACACACCCCGATCAACAATACAAGCATTAAGGTTATATCCCATTAGGCAAACACGTAGGTGACGGTCATAGCCTTAGGCATTTTACAAACCTTGAACAACAACAAAAATAATTTCTTAGTTTTATTTCTTAACTTTGCAATCTTAGTTTAAAATATACATAGAAACAACCCCAATTTATGGTAGTGTAAATTGAGATAATTCAAACTCACGTACTATAACATATACTCCTAACTCCCATATATAACTCCCTGTGTAAATCTACCCCGACTCTTATTGGGTATTAGTATTGCAATCCACTGTTTCATAACCTTGATTTTAGGTGTGAATTGGACGAGATCAGTGACGAGCGTATATGCATGGCTAGGTTTTGACTATAGCTGTCACGACCCCAGTTCGCCCTCCATGAACATGTTGTGATGACACCTAGTCCCTACGACTAGGTAAGCCTAACAATGTGGAAATAACATAACTTGCGGAAACCAATAATTAACACTAAGCAAACTAGAAGAGAAAACTGTATATAGATGCAGCTCGGCACATACAACTCAATAAAGCGTAAGTCTACAATATCATCCCAAAACCCGGTTGCTCACGGGAACACAAGCTAACGGAAGGTAATACACTGCTCTAACTCCAGAATGTCTAAAACAACATTACGAAAGGAAAAGCTAACTGCTAAAGCTAGAATGAGATAGAGACTCCTGGTCTGCGGACGCGGCAGATGAACCTCGAAGTCTCTGCTAGGTCTCTCCGCCTCGAGGATGATACGCCTGGGTAGAGCTACCTGGATCTACACATGAAAAACATGCGCAGAAGGGGCATGAGTACACCATAGCGGTACTCAGTAAGTGCCAAGCCTAACCTCGGTTGGGTAGTGATGAGGAAGGCCAGGGCCCTACTGAGAATAAACGTAATAATAGGTCTTGCAATAGCATGAAATAAGCAGAAATAATGAGTACAACTATGAAGTAAGACAGGTTATACAAGGCAACAATTAACACTCAGAGAATAAGATAACACACAGTAAAATAGCTCAATCTCAATACCAACAACGAGGATCTCCCAAGATACCGTCCTGTAGTCCCTTTCATCAACTGTCCAAGGAGCTCCCGGGATACCGTCCCGTAGTCCAGCTGTCAAACTGCAGGGGGGATCTATCGGTAATCTAACCCGTAGTCCCAAAGTAAAGGTGCAGAGGGATATATCGGGAATCTAACCCGTAGTCCCAAAATAAATACGCAGTCACAGCAAGAAGATATCCAGAAATGAAGTTCAACGATACAAGGCAATAGGTAGTTCTAGCCTAACATGCTTCACGTAGTACAAACAAAGCAACTTGAGCAAATAGGCAATTTAGACCAACTAAGCATGCTTTTCTAACTAACACAGGCTATAATTGCAAATGGAATAAGCAGATAAGAAAGAAACTCAGTCTAAATATTTAAAGTAAAATCAAACTTTCAAAAATTAGCTCAAGTACGCGCTCGTCACCTCACGTACAAGGTATTTAATTACCAAATATCATATCCTAAGGGGAAAGGTCCCCCACACAAGGTTAGACAAGCCACTTACGTCAAAGCGACTCCAAAATTAACTCGAAACCACACGTTTGCCACGAGTATCCGACTCCAAATGGCCCAAATCTATTCAATTCAATTACATATCGTAAATAATATCTCAAGCAACTGATTCTACTATTTAATTTAAAGCTAAGATGCAAAATTAGGTAAAATGACCAAAATGCCCCTCAGGCCAACATCTTGGAACCGGATAAATTTAACATTTTCAGAACCTTCGTACTCTCACGAGTCTAACCACATAAAAATCTCTCAAATTGGAGGTCAAACACCCACTCAAAACTCAATAATCTGGTCAATGAAGTTTTACCCATCTTTCATTTAAAAATCCGAAATCAAGGAGGAATTCGTGATTAGATTAGTGGGTTTTAAGCATAAGAGAGTAGAGAATCGTTACCCAGTCGTTGCCCTCGAAAATCCCTCGAAATTTCTCCCAAATCCGAGCTCCCAAGCTTGTGTTTTGATAAAAATGGCTAACCCTCGGTTTTGAATTGTTTATAACTGTCCATTCATTTAATGCATTGCGAACGCGGAAGTAGGCTCGCGTTCGCGAATAAGGAAAAGTGAAGGCTGTAAAATTGCCCTTCGCGAACACGTGGAACGGTACGTGAACGCAAAGGCCTGGACTTGCAGTGCTACGCGAACGCGACAAGGGTCACACGAACGCGATGAATAAAATGGGCTCAGCCCCCCAGGGCCAAATTGAACTATGCGAACGCGATGACAAGGCTGCGAACGCGAAGGAGGAAACTACAGGGCTTCGCCAATGCGGGTCTCTGAACACGAACGCGAGGAAGAAATTTGTCCTCCTCCCAGATTACACTACGCGAACGCATGGAGGAGGATGCGAACACGAAGAAGAAGAAGGTCAGAGCTACGCGAACGCGATAGGAGCGTCGCGAATGCGAAGAAAGAATTGGACCTGCAACTGCTGAAGGATTTTCTGCAACTTTTCACAACTCCAAAATGCTCCGTTGAGCATCCGAAACACACCCGAGGCCCCCGGGACCTCAACCAAACCTACGGACATATCCCATAACATCATTCAAACTTGGACCAACCCTTAAACCACCTAAAACAAAGTCAGAAACTCGAATTAACCAATGATTTAAGGCTAAGAACTTCAAATTCTATCAAAACACGCTTTCGATCAAAAACCTAACCAAACATGACCTGAAATTTTACACACACATCCCAAATGACATGACGGAGCTGCTGCAACTTCCAGATTTCCATTCCGACCCTCGGATCAAAATCTCACTATCGGACCGGAAACTTCAAAAATTCAAACTTCGACATTTCAAGCCTAAATCAGCTACGGACCTCCAAAACACATTCTGAACACGCTCCCAACCCTGAAATCACCTAACGGAGCTAACGGAACCATCGGATTTCCATTTCGAGGCCGTCTTCACACTGTTTCGACTACGGGCAACTTTTCAACACTTAAGCTCTCATTTAGGGACTAAGTGTCCCAAAACTCTCCGAAACTCAAAATCGAACATCCCGACAATTCAAATTAGCATAAATAGACTTGGGGAAAGCAGTTAATAGGGGATCGGGTCATTAATTCTTAAGACGACCGGCCGGATCGTCACAATAGCCTTATTCCCTCAAATTCACAAATGCGACAAAATGCTCGCAAAAACAAAGACCTCCACCTTCGCAAATGTGACTAGAGCTTCGCAAAAGCGAAGCTGACCTAGCCCCCTCCAGTATTGCAAGTGTGAGATTGGAATCGCAATTGCTATTAGTAGATTAACACTAATGACGAATGTGTGACGTGTATATAATTTAAACTCGTACTTTGTCAAATTATAGTGAAGTAAAATATCGTCCTACAGAGATTGGATACTATTCTACAGATTTATATTACCTTGAATTACTATTTGAGAGAATTGATTTAATAATTATCGGTGATAGTGTTTTAGTTTCTCAAAATAGAGGAAGTACAAGAAAATATGTAAAAGAAAAACTGTATAGAATTCTCAATATGAACTTAGTTATATTATAATGATGATAACATTTTTCCCAAGAGATTTCAAAAGTGTATTTTTTTATTTCTAATACAAATATTCTTTTACTATGGAGTGAATTATTAAGTACTTGGGGGTCCCTCTTACTACCAAGAAGATGAAGATGACACAATGGCAACCATTGATTGATAAAATAGTAGCGAAAACATCATCCTGGACTGCACGAAAACTATCATATGCTGGCAGAGTTCAGCTTATTAGAACTGTCCTCTTTGGAGTTCAATCCTATTGGTCTCAAATATTCCTGATGCCCTCCAAGGTGATCAAGCTTATTGAGGCCTACTGTAGAAGCTTCATGTGGTCAGGAACAAATATCATTACCAAACGTGCATTAATATCTTGGGACAAAGTCTACCAACCTAAGAGTGCAGGAGGACTAAACATTCTAAATCTCAAATGCTGGAACAAAGCTGCCATTCTCAAGCTGCAATGGGACTTGGCAACAAAGGCAGATAAATTATGGATCAAATGGATCCATATGTACTATATAAAAGGGCACTCTTTAGCTACAGTTAAAGTACCAAAGCAAGCGAGTTGGATGGTTCAAAAGATCATGACTGTTGCTGGTTTAAATACACAGATGCAGGGGGATAATGGCAAATGCAAAATCAAGCAGATATACCTGCAGCAACTTGGAGCATTACCTAAAGTTGAGTGGAAAGCAATCATGTTTAGTAATCCAGCTAGACCTAAAGCATTGTTCTCTATGTGGCTGATCATACAAGAAAGAATGATGACAACTGATAGGCTGAACAAATGGAATATTAACATTGATCCAATATGTGTTTTGTGTGAAAAACATCCAGAGACTCATCCTCATCTATTCTGGGAATGTACCACCACTGCTGAACTATGGGCAGGAATTTTCAAATGGCTGCATATTCAGGTGCAAATAAAAGCGTGGGATCAGTTAATAGCATGGTTTGTGGAGAGAGCAAAGAAGAAAACTGTTGAAGGGAATCTCTTACAATTGGTGCTAGCTGAAACTCTGTATAGTATATGGAATGAAAGAAATCATAGAGTGTTTGGAAAAGAACATAGAGATACTAAGAACATTTTTAGAGAGATAGCATATACATGTAATGTACGGGCTGAAGGCAAACTTAAAGAAGTCTTGCAACAAAGGCTTTTATAGGATATAAGAGATATATGTGTAGACTGGAGGAATCGGGTTGTTAAGGATAGGAGTATAAGGTAGAATTATGTACAGGCTGAGATGGCCATTATAAAATGTAATTTGATTCTTTGGTGATTAATAATATTGTGAATTACCAAAAACAAAAAAGAATTATTAACAAAATACCTCTCGGTTATATTTGTTAATAGGCTAGTGATTTAAAAAATAAAATCTCATTTTGGATAGTAAAAACTTCTTTCGAATATTTTTTACTCTTGCTAACTTGAATAGTTAAGGCCTTGAAGATAATTGTCACCTAAATATGTTATTTCTCAATTGCTCTTATTATCCTTTGCTTCTTTCGAATGCAAGGATTAATACAAAATATGTTAAGAAATAAAATAGATGAATATGACAATATTTATCACTCAACATTCCGACCTTTCAACAATAGGTAAATTTCTTGATCACGCATCAATTGAAAACACGAATATCATTATAGTAATTTAACAAAGCTCATGTAGCAATTAAAAGAAGCAAATTTTTAACACATAGAGGACATACTACTATATACAAGTAGTAGACTTATTTAGAGAGTCATAGACAAGAACACATGAAAATTACAACTTTGGAATAGAAAAGAGAGTCATCCAGAGATAAAAGTAATCTTTTGGAACTACGAATTGATAATTTTCTTCTCTGCTCACCCCTCGTTCCCCCAAGCAGCTGAAAGTAGGATGTATTTATAGCTTTCATTTTCCTTTGCAAATGAAGTGTAAACTTAAAACTTTTGTTTCTCCAACTTGGCAGAGATGATCACATGGAAAAAGAAACAAACTTTGACAAGTTTTGGTTTGTTGATTTTCTTTTCCAAATTTTATTATTTCCTGCAATACAAATAGAAGATTAGTATCATAATTTGTTTGTATAACAATTAACTTCAGGGACAATATTATTATATTTTTATCTTTATCAACTAACAACCAAATTCTCAACTAAGCCAAAATAATGTGCAATGCATCCGAAATTCACCCGTACCCTTGGGGCTCAATTTGAACATTTACACAAGTGTAATAAAACATAAAAACTCGCTCGTTCCCTAAAAGCATCAAAATAACATCGAAATTTAAGTATCAATCATTAAACACAAGATGTTTAAAGTTTAAACTCAATTTTCAATTTCTTTACGTAATGCGTCGTAACGGCCACAGTTCACCTGGGATCCCAGCTGTATACGGTCAAAATCAAGTAGCATGACTTTGAAGTCTTAAATCGGGCTATAGGTCCGAGTCTGGGAGACTCAAAGTGGAGATCAGATCCGACTGAGGGACACCCACCTCGAGGAAGCTAATCGAAGGCCTGACACGACCTACATCGAGGGCAGCACAATCTCGAGGTCAATCAAGAAAGAGCGAGAATTTCTCAAGGACACGTGGACCAGGGCATTAATTAAAGGATAATGTTTGTCTAAAATGGTACAGGTCCGTACTAGGCCGTTATACACCTGTACCAATGGAATTCTTTACCATTATGGGGAATATACTATATTGGGATTTTCCCCTCCTATATAAAGGGGACTCCTATCATTTCCTAAAGATCATATCATTCACAGCAATAGAACATTGTATTCTTCTCTTGTTTAACGTGCTCAACAATTATTCTTCAGCTTTATTGCCTTTACTTTATTGTTCATACTTTAGGTCTTAACTGACCTCGAGGTCCCTGGATAGCCGAGCTCGAGGCCCCTACTGTTTCAACAACATTGATTTGGTTTATTATTTCTTCTTACATAAGCTCAATATTACTTGTATAATCACTAGTATTAGAATATATTACGTATCTTTAAAACCACTAAATATCTTTAATTGTTATACCCATTTTTCGAGGTAAACACCAGCCAAACATGCATGCAAGTTCAAATCCATCATACAAACCTACCAGAATTGTTAAAGTACCGATCCGAGGTCCTTTAGCAAAAAACGTTGGCCGTGGTCAACCCTAACCACATTTAAAGTCAAAAAACAAATTTTGTCCAAAACTTCACATATAAACTCTCCGAAAATCGAAACGGACCACGTGCGCAAATCATAAATCACCAAACTGAGATATGTAAAGTCTTGAAACACAGTAAAGGAATCTAGTATTCAAAATGACCTATGTTGATACCAAATTTTTGCCTCATATTTCAAAAAAATATATATACCTTTAAAATAGTATATTTGCATCATCATCTACTCTATGAACCTATACAAGTATTTTTCATAATTTTATATGATTTTTAAAGGCTTTAAATTAATTTATTTCGGCATTTTTATTATATAATATCCAATAATTATCCTTCAAACTATTTTTATGGTGATTTAATTATTCAAACTCATCATTTGTACCAATATGTATGTTTCTAGATATTTCACTGCATTTTTATAATCACATTTGCATTTTTAGGCTAATTGCATATTTTTGCAATAATAGCCCATATTCATGTAAAATTACAATATTTAGGCAAAAAATTTTTTTTTATATTTTTATAATGTTAAGTTATTATTTAAATCATTTTAGTTCATAACTAATATTTTTGTTATTTATTAATTATTTTAGCAATTATTTTTCTGCTAAAAAAATGGGGTATTTATATAACAGCCCAAATCTCACCTATTTTCGGACCTAAATTACCCAAACCTTAGCCCAATTACCCCTGGCACAAGACCAATTAACCCAACCCCACAACCTGGTCGCACTCGTTTAACCACCTGATACAAAACCCCTTTTAAATCACGGTCGTTGATCTCTGAGATCAACGACCCACATTACACCCTCCCTTTTAATTAACCTAACCCAACCCAAACCCAAGTCATTTCTCACCGTCTGACACCCTTGAATCCTCTCATCTCTCAAACCTAAACCCTAGCCGTCTTCCCCCCAAATCCCTCTCTTAATACTGCCTAACATGGGATTCTATGGCCATTTCTTGCCATATGTGACCTCTCCCTGGTACTAGGTCCTTCTCTATACTGCTTGCCTAAACATGGCAAGCAGATCTCATAAGAATCGAACCAAAATCAGATCATTTCCTTGACTTTTCTGATTATTCTGTCTATATTCGTTATGTGCTTTATTGAAAGTACGAATATTTCTATATTTTCTGTTGATTCTTACTTACCCTAAATTAAAGATTTAAGATTTCTTTTAATCGAGCCAAAATAGGTTCGATTATCTGGTTTTAGTGTTATTTGTTTCGATATTCATCATGTGCTACTATTTTTGTGTATATTTCGTTGATATTTGTTTTTCCTAAATTCCGGGTTCTTGCTCTGCGTTGATATTCACAATACTGTGGACTTTGTTCTTTCTTGTTTTTCGCTTAACTAGTGAGTTGCTGGACTTCTGTCACTTCATTCCTATTTACCTGTCATCTGCATATGTTTTCACTTCTGGAGATCGTAGCTTAATGTGTTTTCTGGTTTGTTCTTGTGTGCAATTCTGATTGCTTTACTTCAATTTTAGATCCCTTTAACCTTTCACTTCATTATAATGGTAATCTAAGGCATGCCTAAACCTAATTTGAGATAATCGGATTCTTTTCAGGCTTATCTAGCCTATGTGTTGAAACTTCCTGACATACTTTAGCCTTTCCTTAGTGTTAATTTCTTCATCAATCATGCATTACTTACATAATTCTTGCAATGACCTATTCTCACCCTGTATAAATTATGTTGCCTATTAATATGATCTATAATTAGCATAATTTGAACCTTTTCTTAATATGATACTGTGTACATCAATCTTGCAAACCTGTTCTGTTAATGTGTGACTACCTATGCATTAAGTGTTGAACTTATTATTCTGAAAGTTTGTTAAGTCTGTTCTTGAAACCTAAGCATGTTCTATTATCTGCTCTATGTGCTCAACTTGATTTTGTTTGTATCCTTCAGCGCTATCTCTCAACCTTAGTCTATTATCTTTTACTTGTTACCTGGGCTCTTTTGAGTTCTCATTCTGAGCGGGCTGAAATCCAAGGCTATCAAGGCTTTTGCTACTGACAACCCTAGTGTGAGCACTGCTCGAGGCTCATTTGAGGCCCTTCTGGACTCCGACACACTAGGATTTGGGGTTTTTGATCATTCCCCCCTGATACTGAAACCTACACTATCCCTGAATCTCCTCTATTAACCTCCCTAGTGTGAGCACTGCCCTGGTTCTTGAAGCCCTTGGGAATTCTGACGCACTAGGGTCCTAGGTTCTTTGCTATTTTTCTCATTGCTCAACTTTGCCCCTTTCTACTTACTGAATAAGCCAATGGGCTTGTGTACATGGATATTTTTTTGAATCTTTGATGGCTACTAGATTTTGGCTATGACTTCTGGACTGTTGTTAACTATGTTGACTTGAAATCGATGGCCTGGCCTTGTCGGGCATACTTTGGGCCTGTCGTCGGCGCAATATAGTTATTTTGTAACTTTGTAATTTATTTCATTCATTGGGTCTGTAATAACGATGTAATAACAATTGGGGCGTTAGTAAAATTGGGAAAATGGGTCTATTCTAATGTTTGCATAAAATGGTTAGAAATCTTGCATATAGGTGTTTAATTTGCTCGAACATATTCTGTTCCTATGTGTGTTAGCCAACCTACTTATAGGACCTCAATGTTCAATTAATTCCACATATTCTGCTTCTACATGATTGCTAGATATCATGCCTATAGGAAACAAAATGACTAATCTTTCAATTACAGCATATTCACTAGATACCATGATCATAAGATTATATTAGTTCATGCTTGACAAATTTGCATTTTAGAAGTCATGCCTATGGAGTCTTAATTGGTTAATGTGTTATTTGTTACGATTACTCACTTAGGAGATATGTCTATAGGATATAAAAACCAATTTCAATCGGTAATTGTAGAAATCCTGCCTATAGGATAATCCCACTCGCTTTAAGAGTTAATATGGAACTTTCAAACACTATTTTGTTGCCACTATAAGAAAGCATGCCTATTGGATCAAACTAAGTAATTCTGAATAATGGTTATCACTGCCAATTACTACACCTAGGTATCATGCCTATAGGTCTAAACACTTATAATCTGTAATCTTAGTAATCAGTACGTAATATAAGACTCCCTAAAATATAAAGTTATTCAAAAAGCATGCCTTTAAAATAACACCTCGCATCAGAAACTGCCCGCAAGTTTGAATTCCAAACTCACATAGAAATCATGTCTATAGGGCTTATTGGCTTTCACTCGGCTCAATTCTGAAATTGTCAAATGCTTAATTTGTTTGCGTGCATTTGCTGTCTAAGTGTGGAGGCTAACTCGGGCCCTTATCTGCTTTTATGTGAAGTCCCAACTTGTTTTGTATGTTGCCTAGTTTTCTCTTTTGAGCAACCTAAGTTAGGTGTAGAACCAGCCAAAATAGATGGTCCAAACGCCTCCTGGACCGTAGGCACAGAACGGGTAGTGCACGCATAGGGTACGAGTTAAAATTGAATTAGTACGCTTTAGGTAACAACTTAAAGATAGTAATCGGGTAGCAGGAGATGATAGTCTGAGCCCGCTGAATAATACGAGTGATACCCCATCTAGAGGGAGTTACGAAGTATTATTTATATTTCACGGGGTGATCATTTAGGCTAAAAAACATAGGAACCCCCCCTCCCCCCCGCTTTCTTTATTTTCCTACTAGAATCAAAAGTTGTTGTACCTTCTGTTTAAAACCTGTTTATAATAAACTTCTTAAATTTTTATGCTCTCTCTTAATTTATTTGATCACATAGACTAATTTATATAATTCGAGTTCGGTCGGGACCCACAGTTGTGGACCTCAAAGAGTGCCTAGCACCTTCTCTTCGAGGTAATTTCGAGCCCTTACCCAATCTTTGGTGGCGCAAACTTGTTAAATCTAAGTTATTTGCAAATAGGTCCCCTAACACACCTCAAACCCGTTAGATGGCCACTCTCGCTTTTAACACCTACCTTAAAAGAGTTGTCACGTGTTGAACCCGATTTTGCGAGAAAAGGGGGTGCATAGCATGGCGACTCAGCTGGATTTTTAGGCTCTTACCATAAGTCAACTTGGTCTATATAGATTAGTCTTCTCTGATAAGAGTGTCTTTACTATTTTTTCCTGTTACATGATTATCCCGCTCCCGTTTCCCTTTTATTGTTACATGTACACCTTTTTCCCGTTTTCCAATTATTTGAATTCGCATGCAAATATCTTTGCTCAACTTGGTCATAACATGCGTTTTCCTTTAAAAATTATTAGAATTTCTACATCATGTCTCTCCCCACTCTCACTCCCTCGTCTACTTTATTACAATTTTTACATTGTGCAAAAGTAACTTCTTCCTTGTTTTTCTTTCTTTTTATGTCTTTACGTTTCATTCAATACCGCATTTACTATTTTCATCATGCAAAATATTTGACAACATCTTATCTTATATTTGCATAAAGCATGCTCCACATCATATTCCATTCATGCGTAATTAATACCATAGCAGCACTTGATGAGTGTCCGCGCTCTTCCTGGATCAGCCTTTAAATTTGGAAAGGGTTATTTGCGATAAAACTAGTCGATCAGCGGTGCAGTCGATGGTTCCGTGATTTTCCCTCTCAAGTTGTCCGCTTGAGGGTACCGGTCTAGACTCTTCTGGAAACCCCCACTCGAATATTAACTGTGCATGCAGCATGTCCAAACCTAGTATGGGTTAGAACGCAATCCGCGTAATAACTCGCTAAGTGAAGCCTTGTCCAAAGTCCGCTGGGATTTCCATAATCCCAGTGGTCACAATCACGATCTCTGCATTATTTGGAGAAGACGTGCCAATATATTGATTGTTAATGTATAAATAGCGAAATCCATAGGGGGAAAGGGCTAACTCTATTTTTTTTGCTGAAATGAGGCACGAAATCCCCAGGTTCGGCATGGTTCGAGATATCCCACCTTTGCTGCTGGATTGGTAGGAAAATCTCACACCAAGTGACAAAATCCATGTGAAAAGAGTCCTCGAAATTTACCCTCTATGTTAGACATTTATCCAAACAATGCATTAATCGAGACCGCCACCATGTTCTGGGATGAGAAGAGAGTTGTTTTCCGTTTTGGTGACATAGAAATGACTCCCCTTTTAGAAGAAATAGGAGGTTTTGCTGGGCTCCCATGGGATAGTCCTGGTTTGTTGGTACCAGAAAACCGCACTCCTCGAGGTTTCTTCAAAATGATGGGTTTCAGGAAAAATGATGATTTAGTCTGTCTGAAGAAGTCTTATATACCATTCCATTTCCTCTATGAGATTTATGGGCAAAGCAACTCATACCGCCTTTACCATGATGAGTTTGCCATTACATCTTTGGGTTGGGCTCAACACCGAGTTTTTGTATTCATTGTTTATTTTCTAGGGATGCTGGTATTCCAATACAGGAGAAAGGATCTACACTCGCCTAGCTATGGTCACTAACACTTTAATGGAGGGGATTGAGGGGTAGACTTACACTATTGTCACTATGATTATTGCTGATATATATCGGGCTTTAGACCGTTGCAAAAAGGGGTATAGGCACTTCGAGGGTTGCAATCTATTGCTGCAAGTATGGTTGTTGGAACACCTTCAAGGGGGAGAATACCGTAAAAAATTTCCATGACGACCACAGAATGACCACATAGCCTATCACCATACGAAGAGAATGACTTTTATCCCAAACAGGTTTGCCCAACCGGAAAATGCTGTGAGCTGGGCACACTTATTCAGCAATCTGATTGATGACAAGGTACATTGGATGTTCTAGTGGTTCCCTTGTAGTGAATGCATCATCAGGTCGAGAGATACTCCTCATCTAGTGCTAATCGGATTGAGGGGGATCTATTCTTATGCTCCTATCAGAGTTATGAGGCAAGCTCGGAGAAAACAGGTTATACCACGAGTTTGCAAAATGGTTCAGTACAAAGCAGACTTCCAGGGGAACGCCATTCCATTTAAGTTCGAGGCACAACACATGTGGCATCAAAAGATCATTGTGGAGAAAGATACAATCGAGCCAGATCGGTATCATGTCGACCATGTGCACTTCTATCCATCATAGTTGGTAGATGATATAGCGGGAGATGTCAGGCCAGGGATTAATCTGAAAAAATAGGGTTATAGATGATGCTGCTGAAGCACAAGTCAAATATAGGATGTTGTGCAAAAAGGTTTTCGAGTCTGAATCCAGCCATTTGGAACAACATAAAGTGGATATGGAAGCAATGAACGAGTGGAGAGAAATAGCTACTAAGTCAACAGAAGGGCTGGAATATTTGGAGCAGGGGTTAATAGAGCTTTACGGGAAAATGAAAAAGAGGGTTACATGTTGTCAAAATATGGATGGCAATGAAGGAGGGCTCCTAGCAAGGGCATATCTGCTGTTGGGCATACGCGACCTGGGAAATCTGATCGATGGAGCAAAGAAGGCCCAGCATGGAGTAGATCCATCTGGGACCAAATAGATTAGGAATGATGTTTTTTACTTGCTTTCTAGACTCGTTTTAGACTTTGGTTGTAATAAAACAAATGCCATTAGGGACTCTTTATCATTGTTGTCGTTTTAGTAGAGATTTGGTTCATTTATCATATTAATGAAATGATACAGTTATTGGCATCGATTTTCACCAAATCTATATGTCGCTTAGGCCTACCTCGGGTACAATGAGGTCCCCAAATTAGGACGTGAATTTATTATTCCGCAATATGTGTTTAAATACCGCAAACATCCTTCTAATACTCCTTACTGACTTGTTTACCTTTTGTTTTCTTCTTTTCTTCATTTGTTTACTCCCATCCCCTAAGGTTGGTTCGTGCATACTGGCATCATCAGCATACCACACTAGATCTAGAGGTCCTCCACCTCCTCATCCTCCAAGCGATCCTAAAAGCAAAGGAAAAGCCAGAAACTTTACCCCACATTCCACATGAAACCGTTTACATACCCGAATACGCCGTGAAGGACCTGCTCATCAACAACATGGCGGAAGAACTCAAGAAACTTACTAGTCGAGTCGAAGGTATCGAAGGAGGTAATGGCATCAAAGGTTTGAATTATAAGGACTTATATATTCAGCCGGACATAGAACTACCAGAAGGTTACAAACCTCCTAAGTTCGAAATGTTCGACCGAATAGGTAATCTGAAGATACATTTGAGAACATATTGTGACAAGCTCATAGGGGTTGGTAAAGATGAAAGAATCTGCATGAAGCTCTTCATGAGGAGCCTCGCTGGCGATGCCCTGTCTTGGTACATCAGTCAAAACCCAAAGAAATGGGTTAACTGGGTATGCTTGGCATCAGATTATATGGATCGGTTCAGGTTCAATACAGAAAATGCGCCACATGCCTTCTACATTCAAAATCTTAAGAAGAAGCCAACAGAAACTTTCCACGAGTATGCTACTCGATGGAGGTAAGAAGCTGCAAAGATAAGGCCAGCGCTGGAAGAAGAACAGATGAATAAGTTCTTCGTCAGAGCTCAAGATCCACAATACTATGAGAGGTTGATGGTCATTGAAAACCATAAGTTCTCTGATATCATTAAAATGGGAGAAAGAATAGAGGAAGGAATTAAAAGCGGAATGGTGATAAATTTTGAGGCACTCCAAGCTACAAACAAAGCCTTGTAGCCGGGAGTTATCTCTAAGAAGAAAGAAGTTGGTGCAGTAATGGTAGCCTAAGGTCCAAAGTCTCCCCTCACATATCAAACCCCACCACCTACATATCAACCTTCACCTTCTAGATACCAACAATCCGTCGCTACTTACCATACTTATAACACCCAACCTGCATATTACCACTCACCACAACTAGCCCGCCAAAACTACCAAAAGCCCATACCAAATTTCGACCGTAGACCACCCAGACAATACACTCCTATTGCTGAACCCATCAATCAGTTGTATGAGAGACTGAAGGCTGCCGGTTATGTCACTCCCATTCCCGCCGTTGCCATGGAAATCTCTTCCCAATAGGTTAACCCAAACAAGACATGTGTCTACCACTCGATCATGAAGGGTCATACTATCATTGAATGTCGCACTTGGAAGGATAAGTTTCAGACGCTGATTGACACCAAGGTTTTACAAGCAAAAGAGGCCGCACCTAATGTCCACAACAATCCTCTCGCGGATCACATGGGCGAGGGGGTAAATGTGATTGAAACTATTGAAGAATGGGATCCGGAAGGATCAATAGGACTCATTCGTGAAGGGGATGAACCTAAAATACCTCCTATCACTCTCACACCTATTATAGTGCAGATTCAACCATCGATTGAGGTTGAAACAGCCACGCCAACTCCATTTGAGGTTAAAGCAACAACGCCCTCAGCCGCACCAACCCCGTTTGAGGAGGAAGTGACCACACCCTTCACTGTGACAGTAACACCTAACCCCTCTTATCACCCTACAGCTATACCCTAGGACTCTGGTGCAGAGGCGAGAAGGAAAGGAAAGGGTAAAATGGAAGAAACCGGTGTAGCACAAGGTATGACCAGGACCGGTAGGGTTAACACTCCTAAGCATTTGGGAGCGACAAGTAAAGAAGCCGCTCCCAAGCAACCTATCATTGAAATTGGCCCAGACGATCTTCGGAGAAAGTTTCAAGCAAGAGAGTATTCTTTGGTTGATGATCTGATCAAAACACCAGCTCAGATATCCATTCTATGACTACTACTGAATTCTGAGGCGCATAGGAATGCATTGATGAAAGGATTGAACGAAGCTTATGTACCCAATAATATCACTAGTGGAGAAATGGCTAATATGGTAGGGCAAGTATTGCAAAGCCATAAGATCACTTTTTACTAAGGCGAACTGTCGCCCGAAAGACTGAGTCGCAACAGAGCACTGCATATCACGGTACAATTTGAGGATAAATTCATTGCCACGGTCTTGATAGATGGGGGTCTGAGTCTCAGCGGTTGTCCATTAACTACTTTGAAGAGGTTGAGTAAAGGTTTGCATGAAATACGAGCAGGGACTATGAACGTGAAAGAATTCGATGGGTCCCAAAGAGCCTCAATTGGGGAGATCAACCTATGTTTGCAGATGGGCCCAACTTGGTTTGACGTTGAATTTCAAGTATTGGACATATCCGACACATACAGTCTGCTGTTGGGACAACGTTGGATACATGCTGCTGGGGCCGTGGCCTCCACTCTACATCAGGCTATGAAGTTTGAATGGAATCTTCAGGAAGTAATTATCCACGGGGATGGAAGTAATCCCATTGACACCAATTAAATTGTTCCGGTTGTCGAGAATAGAAGGAAGTTGGCCGGAGAAACGTACCACCACATCGAGCGCGTCAATACAATTGAGAAACACAAATGGTGGAACAATAAGATTGGAAGTATATTGTCATGGATAGGGTATGAACCCCGCAAGGGTCTCGGCAAGAATCTCCAGTGGATGACCAAACCGATACAACTATAGCGTCACAGCACAACTTTTGGGCTTGGGTATGAATACACCTGGCACGAGCATCAGAATTGGTTACAGCATGGTCCTTATTACCCACTTGAACAACCAATACCGCATCTGCACCAGACAAGGGCGAACACTCATCGTTTACGCCATGGACTACCAGGGTATCTAATCCTGTTCCGTGATATGGGGATCTGAAGAAGAGGAGGCTTTAGCTAGCCTGAGGAATCTATTTCTAGACGATGAAGATATGGATTGCAGTGAAATAGTTGAGGAGGAGTAGGAGGAAGACCTTACAATTTAGACCGTGGAAAAAGGAGCTATTCTCAAGAACTGGACAACTGCACCGTCCCGGGCCCGTCGAGATCCTGGGTAGCCTAGGAATTAGCATGATCTATTTTTAGAGTAATTTTCAGTATTTAAGACATTTTCAGTATTTTGTTTTGTTTTGAAATAATTGCTTGAGTCATCGAGTCGTACTTGTTTTAATGTTTTCAAGATTTATCTAATACAATGCTATTTTAGTATTTATTATTATCCTTTACATTTTCTCTCTACAGCATTATTATTATCCTGATGAATTGACAAATGTGACATGTAATGACACACCACAACATACGGATAATGATTCAGAGGAAATAGAAGAAGAAGATATAATACCTGAGGAAATTGTCAGCGAAGTGGAAAATTTTGAGAACACACCTAAGTCCAATTTGGACGAAACTGAGATAGTTAATTTGGGAGATTTTGAAACAGTCAAAGAAACTCGCATAAGCATTTACCTGTCACCATCAGAGAAAGAAGCGTACACCCGTTTCCTGAAAGAGTATGAAGATATTTTTGCATGGTCTTATGATGATATGAGTGGTTTGAGCACATCTATAGTGGCTCCTAAACTACCTACCAATCCGATGTGCCCGCCTGTAAAGAAGAAACTCAGAAAATTCAAACCGGATATGAGTCTGAAAATCAAAGAGGAAGTCACCAAGCAGATCAAAGCTAAGGTTCTCAGAGTGGTCGAATATCATACCTGGTTGGCTAACATCGTGCCAGTTCTGAAGAAAAATGGGAAGGTTAGAGTGTGTGTCGACTATCAGGATTTAAACAAAGGAAGTCCCAAATATGATTTCCCGTTATCAAATATACACATACTGATCGAAAACTGTGCCAAGCATGAACTCCAGTCCTTTGTGGATTGCTTCGCGTGATATCATCATATCAGGATGGATGAAGAAGATGCCAAAAAAATAGCCTTTATCACTCCGTGGGTGATGTATTGTTATAAAATAATGCCATTTGCCCCGAAGAATGCCAGAGCCACTTATATGAGAACTACGACGACTATCTTCCATGACATGATTCACTAAGATATAGAGGTGTACGTGGATGAGTCATCATTAAATCCAGAAGTGTTGGCCCAAGAAGAGGTGAAGTTTTGAAGACTGACAAAAGAACTCAGACATGGACCAGGCCCATCTTGTGAAGCACAATCATCATCAACCCAAACATGTGAGATGCACGTGAAGGAGATAAATCTAACTTATCAGAAGTAATATCTCCTAATCTGATCGAAAAGGTTGCATATTGGATAAAGAGAGAAAGACTCCTTACATGAAGAGAACACAATTTAAGAAGAGGATAGTGTTAGAGTATGAGATCAACTAGAACTCTTCTACGATAGAAGAGTAGCATTTGTATCCCAGTTAATATCTAATTACTAACCCATTAAATATCAGTGTTGTTCTCTTTTACAGGTATTGCACATAAGCAGAAGTTAAACTTAAATTGAGAGCAAAAGAGCAAGGCAATTTTGCAAGGAATTTATGCGTGATTCAAGCGTGCAATCCTGAAGCTACTTGAACAAGATAGAAGAACCAGTTCCAAGTGTCTATCTTTTATTCTAGCTCAATTGTAGTAGGTGATTTTACATTGTACCTTTCAGCTTTTATAGAAGCAATTGTATTAGGTACCTAGAGTGTTCAAAGTTAGAGTTAACTTGAAGTTGTCGAAACAGTTGAGGCTGTGTGCCACAACAGGATTAGAGTTAATCCTTAGGTTTATAAAGATTTTTGTAAATGTTGTTTTGGCTCAGTGATTTTAGTAGAAGTTTGGGAAAATCCTACTGAGTAGTAGGTCTTGGTTTTTTCACCTTTTGAGCCAGGTGTTTTCCACGTACCTGGCTCATGAAGGAACTCCTCAAGTAAAGAGATTAAGAGGAACAATGCTATATTCTCAATATGAGAATTTCACCATGAAGGAAGGAGAAACTATCCAGGAGATGTACACAAGGTTCATATCACTAACAAACGAACTTAAATCTCTTGGGAGAATTATCCTTGAAGAAGACAAGGTTGAGAAAATCTTGAGAAGGGTCTTACCAGTAACTTAGGAAAGCAAAATCACTGCTATTCAGGAATTAAAGAACCTTACTACTCTCAAGTTGGATGAACTGATTGGAAATCTCACTGCCTATGAACTGAGAAGGCAAACCATGAAAATGGATACACCCAAGAAGGAAAGGAGTCTGGCTCTCAGAATAGCTGAAGGTGAAGATCTAGAGGATGATCAAGTGGCTATGATCACAAGGGATTTCAAAAAGTACATGATGAGGGGAAAGGGTTCTTCAAGAGGTACAACCTTCAACAAACCAAGAGCTCCTGAGAAACAGACCCATGAGGGTTGCTACAAATATGGCAAGAGTGATCGCATGATCAAGAACTATCCCTAGTGGGAAATTGAATGGAAGAAGGAAAGGGCTGAACGAAGGAACAAAAAGAAGGAACAGGTTCCACCCAAAAGGAACAAAGGATCATCTAAGGCCATGGTTGCTGCTTTGGGAGAGACATCAGATGAAGATTCAAAAGATGAAGCTGGAGATGAACAAGCACTTATGGCCATCAGAGAATCAGATGATGAACAAGAGGTAAAGTTTGACTCATCTCAAAGACAAGATTAAACTTCTGTCTAAAAAAAGGTTATCTGAACTATTGCTAGACTTCATCGATGAGTCTGAGATAATTAACAAGGAGAAGGAACAATTGTCTAGGGAGTGTGTGATCTTAAAAGCCAAGAGCAAAAACCTAGAATCTAGGGGTAATGAGAGTGACGGTAAAAATGCTGAGTTGAAGAACCAGGTTCTTGAACTTGACACCTGTGTCTTAGAACTTAGGTTTGAAAATTTAAAACTGAAATTAGGAATAGGTAAGAAGAAAGCTGATCACACACATCTCACCTTACAAAAAAATCTAGGAAAGATGAAGGATGAGGTGTACAAAATGGATGAGCAGATAAGAATCTTAAAGGAAGATCTAGGGAAGGTAAAGCATGAACTAGACAGAACTTGCAAATGGAAAAAGGCTTCTGATGCACTATCCTAGCTACAAGAACACCACAGTAGCAATAAGAGAGGACTTGTCTATGGGACCCAAGCACCTAAGTGGGACCCCAAAAGCAAGTGCATCACTCTCCCTGAAAACAAAATCTACACACACTGTGGCAAGACTGGTCATTACAAAAATGAATGTAATGCAAAAGAAAAGGCCAGTCAAAAGAACAAAACCTTTGTTCAAGAGAAAAATAGGCTGCCTGGGCGGGCCAAAAGGAATTTAATTTACCCCTTTGCCTATAGAAAGGGACCCAAACAAGTTTGGGTTCCTAAGACTAACCCCTGATTTATTTTTGCATGCCCAAGTGAAGGGAAGTAGCCAAATATGGTAAATGGATAGTGGCTGCTTAAAACATATGAGTGGAAGCAAGAACCAGTTCCTTTCAGTTGAGACTTAAAAGGAGGTAATGTCTCCTTTGGAAATGGGAAGAAAGGTGAGATTGTTGGGGTTGGAAAGGTAGGTAAGACAGACTCACATTCCTTTGAGAATGTCTACTTGATAGATGGCTTGAAATATAGCCTAATAAGTGTATCACAACTATGTGACAGAGGTAACCTTGTAGCATTTACCTCTACCAAATACTTTGTGATTAATCTTACCACTGACAAGATTGTTTTGAAGGGAAAAAGAGTTAATAATATTTACATTGTAGATTTGTCCACTCTTTCTGAAAATGAACTCACTTGCTTGAGTGTGTTGGACAATGATCCCCTCCTGTGGCACAAAAGACTTGGTCATACAAGTCTGAATCAACTCAACAAATTAGTCTCTAAGGACCTGGTGATAGGGTTACCTAACATCAAGTTCAAGGAAGACAAAGTTTGTGAGGCCTGTGCAAGGGGGAAGCAGGTAAGATCATCCTTTAAAAGCAAGAAAATGGTAAGCACAACCAGGACGATGGAACTGGTTCATATGGATCTCTGTGGTCCAATGAGAACATTGAGCAGAGGTGGTAAGAAATATCTGATGGCTCTTGTCGATGATTATTCTAGGTTTACCTGGGTACTGTTTTTAATATCTAAGGATGAAGCATTTGACATTTTAGTGCCTTTGTTAGAAAAACTCAGAAACAACTAGGTAATTAACTTGCATCAATCAGGTCTGATCATGGAGCTGAACTTGAAAATGCTAAATTTGCTGAATTTTGTGATGAGCATGGTATAGATCATAATTTTTATGCCCCTAGGACTCCTCAACAAAATGGAGTAGTTGAAAGAAAGAATAGGACTCTTGAAGATATGGCTAGGACTATGCTTCTTTCTAGTAAACTGCCCCATAGCTTCTGGGCAGAAGCTGTAAATACTGCATGTTATATCTGAATAGATGCATGACTAGACCTCTTGTAGAGAAGACTCCCTATGAGTTACTTAAAGGGAGAAAACCAAATATATCCCATCTTAGGGCATCTGGATAGAAGTGCTTTGTGCACAATAATGGAAAGGACTCCCTGGGTAAGTTTGATCCCAGAAGTGATAAGGGAGTATTCTTGGGATATTCTTCACATAGCAAGGCTTATAATGTGTTCAATAAAAGAACTTTGTGTGTAGAAGAAAGTTTGCATGTAGTTTTTGATGAAAGTAACATTCTTTCTAAGAGACAGGAACATGAAGATGAAGCTATTGGGATGGTAAAAGATTTGAGTGAAGTCTCAGCTCAAGCTAAAGTTGCACCAAAAGAAGGAATAGGTGATGGAACAAGTTCTTCCATCCAGGGCAACCTGACAGGGGGAACTGAACAAAGAGGAACTGAAACCAATCCCCTAAAGGAACCTGTTCATGACCCTGTTCCTTAGCAACAGAACATAGGAGAAACATCAATCAAAAATAAGTTGGTTGTGAAACCTCACAAGTATCAAAGTTCTCATCCCATTGAGAAAATAATCACTTATCCAATCTCTGGAGTTAAAACTAGATCACAATTAAAGAATCTGTGTGCTTTTGATGCTTTCCAATATCTTGTTGAACCTAAAAATGTTGTTGGGGCTTTACAGGATGCAGATTGGGTAAATGCAATGCAAGATGAACTCAATCAGTTTGAGAGAAATCAAGTTTGGCACCTAGTTCCAAGACCCAAGGACAGATCATTAATTGGCACTAAATTTTGTCTTCAGAAATAAGCTTGATAAAGATGGAACAATTATAAGGAACAAGGCAAGACTGGTGGTCCAGGGCTATAGCCAAGAGGAGGGTATAGACTATGATGAGACCTTTGCTCCAGTTGCAAGACTGGAGGCAATAAGACTCCTTATAGCCTTTGGAGCACACATGGAATTCACTCTTCATCAGATGGATGTCAAAAGTGCCTTCCTGAATGGCTATCTAAAAGAAGAAGTGTTTGTTAAACAACCTCCAGGGTTTGAGAGCAAGAAATGTCCTAAACATGTGTACAAATTAGACAAGGCTCTCTATGGACTAAAGCAGGCTCCTAGAGCATGGTATGAACGATTGTCCAAATTCCTGCTTGAACATGGAAACAAAAGAGGTAAAATTGATAGTACTCTATTCTTGAGGGAAAAAGGTAAGGATCTTCTTGTGGTACAAATATATGTTGATGACATAATTTTTGGGTCAACCACTGACTAACTAAGTAAAAATTTTGCCAAATTAATGGGGAGTAAGTTTGAAATGAGTATGATGGGGGAGCTTAACTTTTTCTTAGGCTCACAAATCAAACAAAACCCAAATGGAACCATGATCCATCAGCAGAATTATGCAAAAGATTTGATCAAAAAGTTTAAAATGGAAGAATCAAAGGAAATAGGCACTCCCATTGAAACTGCCACTAAATTAGACATAGATGAACCTGGTTCATCTGCTGATCAGAAGTTGTATAGGGGTATGATTGGTTCACTTTTGTATCTTACTGCCAGCAGACCTGACATAGTTTTAAGTGTAGGGCTTTGTGCTCGTTTTCAGGCTAATCTAAAGGAATCTCACTTGACTGTTGTCAAAAGGATACTAAGATATTTGAAAGGCACTACTGATCTATGTCTTTGGTACCTAAAGGTAGTAATTTCAATCTAGTAGGGTATGCTGATGCTGATTATACAGGTTTCCTTATGGATAGGAAGAGCACCTCTGGTATGGCTCATTTTCTTGGTTCATGTCTTGTATCTCGGGCCGCTAAAAAGCAGAATTCAGTGGCCTTATCCACTGCTGAGGCTGAATATGTTGCTGCTGCCTCTTGTTGTGCTCAACTGCTATGGATCAAACAACAACTAATAGATTTTGGCATTGAAGTTGGTTGCATTTCTATCTTCTATGATAACACTAGTGCTATAAGTATGACAAAGAACCCTGTTCATCATAAGAGGACTAAGCCCATAGATGTTAGACACCACTTCTTAAGAGATAACTATGAGAAAGGATTGATTACCATAGAATTTTGTGCTACTGATAAACAAATTGCTGACATCTTTACTAAAGCACTGAGTAGAGAAAACTTTGAAAGGAACAGGTAGGAATTAGGGATGATTAAAATCACCTAATAGGACCAGCTCAGAATGCACAATGACAAAAAAATTGAAAAATGAAAAAAAAAATTATTTTTTGGCTAGGAAATCTGAACTTGTGTAAATATCTAGATTAATTTTTACTCAGCTTCATACTGTAATTAGTATACTCCTGTGACATGTGTTAATATGACTCACTGATCTCTTAAAATATTTTTTCTATTATCGTAAATTGAGGCATGGTCAAGAGAATTCTAAATGAAGAACCTGGTTCATCAGTATTGGTTCATCTGAATGCTAAGGTATGTTTTCTATGCTCTGCACAATTAGAAATATAAATATTTAAATCATGAGCAGAAGTCCTACAATTGTTCAACTCCTTAGAAAATTCTATCCATTTGTTTTGAACCAGTTCCGTCCGCATTAAAACTCTAAACCACAATATTTGCCTAAAATCGAGGGAAGCTTAACCGTTCATTCAAACCTGAAATTTCAGGTTGACTAGACCTCTAATTGACCACTGCTAAAGCTGTCGTTATACATTAAATGTATATTTCTCTTTAAATACGCATCATTACCTCCTGCCATCTTCACAATACTAAACCGTCAAAAACACTTTTCACTTTCAATTGCTTTCCTCTCCAAAGTTCTAACTCACCAATTCACTCAAGAAGTTAGCGATAATGACAAACCCACAAGACAACCCTGGAACTCCTCCACAGCCACTCCCTCTGATTCATCTACCTCTCCTCCACCTAGCACAACTCCCAAACCCAGTCTGAGAAGAGTAAAAATGCGTACTCGAAAAACAGTAGCTTCTGGGGCTCTTTCAAAGAAATTGAATGAGAAATTAAAGGCAAGCCAGGTCCAAGACTTTGAGTCTAACTCTGATTCTGAGTCGTATAAGTCTGCTAGTGAGGGGGAAGGACCTAGGTCTTCTGACTCTGAGAAGGCTCAAGAATCCCATTCTAAGGTAAGTTCTACTTTGACTGAGAATTTAAAAACTAGGTTTGTTCTGGTTGGGCCTATCAGGGATGTGGAATTACCTGAGGTAAGAAGGAGTGGAGGTAAAAAGAAATCTGAAAAAGAAAAAGAGAGAGAGGGTGGCTGTGGTTAAGAGAGTGAAAAAGGGAAAGGAGTGGTTGATCATTCACCCACTGCTGATTTGTCTGTACCTGCTATTTGTGGGATGGTACAAGAAAATATTGAAGAGAGTGGCAAGAAGTCAGGGGGAAGTGGTTCTGGTGAAGCTGCTGAAGGGTTAATTAATCTAAGTTCACAGGGAGATGAACCTGGTTCATCAGTTGAAGAGACCCTAGCAGACCTTTTGAAATAGGTAGGTGCCAGTTAAGATCCAAAGAAAAGGAGAACATCCACACCAAAAGCCCCCAGTGCTTCTAAACCTTCCAAGAAAAGAAATGCTTCCTCCCAACACCTACTGAAACTCCTTTGCCAAAAGGAAGAGCCACAAAAACCAGGGTGAAACAGAGTGAAGTTGATCTACAAAAGGCCTTAGCTGAAAGTAAGAAGAAAAGGATGGATAAAGGAAAAGGGAAGGTTGCAGAGTCCTCAGAAGTATGTTGAAGTTGAGGAGATGGAACAGGTCCATCAGGAGAAAGTTACAATAGTGGAGGTTCAGACCCCCAAGCACAAAAAGCCCAAGACTTCGTCCAAGAAGTCTTCCTCTGTATCTGAGGCTGCTGAACCGTCATTAGCCAAGAGGACAAGGTCTGCAGTGAAAAGTAAACGAGTTCGAATTTCTGAAGATAAGGAATGGCGTGGTAAAGAAGAAGATGATGAGTCTGATGGTGAACAAGACAAGTTTGCCATGTTTGGCAAAAGAAAAATTTTGAAGGGAAGATTGCTGAAAGATTTGATGGAACCAGGGATGGTTCGTTTGGTTGACACGTTGGCTGTTCGGGGCTGGAAGGACATGGTCCTTCAGATGGATGGGAGATTGGCCAGAAATGAAATTATTAAATTCATGGCAAATGCTGAGGTCAAAGAGGGCAGGGTTACCAGCAAAGTCAAAGGAGTTCAAGTGACATTTGATGCAGAGAAACTGGGAGAAATTCTAGACATCCCTGCTGAGGGATATGATGATTATACCAGATAGAGATGTCCAAGTCTGGATTCTCTTCTATCTGCCCTTACAATCACTAGGAATTTATGTGATGTTGAAGGAGTGAATAAGGCCAAGTTTGTGCACAAGAGTGAAATGAAGCCACAACACAAAGTCCTTTTTGAGTTTGTCAACAAGTGCCTACTACCAAGGTAGGAGAGAAGGCATATTACAAATTATATGGACTTAGTCCTGATGGAGTGCCTTGAAAGTGGAAGGAAAATTAACTGGCCTGCATTTATCATCAAGCTACTCGACAGGGTCATAAATGGCACCAAGGCTCATGCTAACCCCTATGGCTTTCTGACTACGGTTCTGGATAGGTGCAATGTGCCCCTAAAGAAATGGGAGAATGCCTCAAGCAAGGACTACTTTGGCATTAACACTCTACTTGCTTGTGACTACTTAGTCGATGCCATCCCAAATGAACCTGGTTCATCCAAGAAGACTCCTATCAACAGTAAAGTTAGGGCTCTTGTTCAGAAAAGTGAAGCCAAGGATGCTGAGATAGCTAGGCTAAAGGCTCGTGTGGCAGAGGTGGAATCTGAGAGCGATGCTCTCAAAACTGAGCTCACCAAGGAAAAGGAGAAGAATGATGGAATTCTTCACAATATGCTGAATCTTCTCCAAGCCCAAAACCAACCCTCTAGCTTTCCCAAGCCTTAGGAATTCTATCATTTGACTCCTGAACCTGTCTAGTACCTTCAGTGACCCGAATTAGGGATTTTTCTTTCTTTTTGCTCATGTTTTGAATGTTTTTTGCTTTCTGGTTGTGGATTGTGGTAGCAGCATATCTTCTATCAATGATATCTACTGTCTTTGCTCTTGATTAATGTTAATCTTTCCTTGATAGTTTAAATATGTTTGCTTGATTACTGATGATTAATCCATGATTGCACTTGCAATTGCCCCAGTGGCCATGAGTACTTATTAAAATCTGGGACTCACACTTTGTATGCAACTTTTCGATGATGCCAAAAGGGGGAGGAGATTGTGCTTTACATATTCTGAATAAGTGATATTTATAACCTAATTAACCTGGTCCTTGATGATAAGGAATTTTCTAAAACTTTGTATTGGTGGTTAAGCTGAGTATTCACAGGCTCCAAGTAAGCAAAAAGCACAGATTTTGTCATCTTCAAAAAGGGGGAATTTGTTGGCGCAAGAACGGGTGATGTTTTGAAGACTGACAAAAGAACTCAAACATGGACCAGGTCCATCTTGTGAACCACAGTCATGATCGACCCAAACATGTGAGATGCACGTGAAGGAGATAAATATAAGTTATCAGAAGTAATATCTCCTGATCTGATCGAAAAGGTTGCATATTGGATAAGAAGAGAAAGACTCATTACATGAAAAGAACACAGTTTAAGGAGAGGATAGTGTTAGAGTATGAGATCAACTAGAACTCTTCTACGATATAAGAGTAGCATTTGTATTCCAGTTAATCTCTAATTACTAACCCAATAAATATCAGTGTTATTCTCTTTTAGAGGTATTGCACATAAGCAAAAGTTACACTTAAATTGAGAGCAAAAGAGCAAGGCAATTTTGCAAGCAATTTATGTGTTATTCAAGCGTGCAATCCTGATGATACTTGAACAAGATAGAAGAATCAGTTCCAAGTGTCTATCTTTTATTCTAGTTCAATTGTAGTAGGTGATTTTACATTGTACCTTTCAGCTTTTATAGAAGCAATTTTATTAGGTACCTAGAGTGTTCAAGTTAGAGTTAACTTGAAGTTGTTGCAACAGTTGAGGCTGTGTGCCACAACGAGATTAGAGTTAATCCTTAGGTTTACAAATATTTTTGTAAATGCTATTTTGTCTCAGTAATTTTAGTGGAAGTTTGGGAAAATCCTACTGAGTAGTAGGTCGTGGGTTTTTCACCTTTTGAGCCAGGTGTTTTCCACGTAAAAATCTCTGTGTTCTTTATTTTCCTCACTTCTTTTTCTGCAAACAGTAGTAGTTGGAACACATAGAAGAACCAAGTCCTTCTATAGTTCAGTTAAGCGAAAATTGGGTACCACACAAATCACCTCCCCTCTTGTGTGGTATTGAAGTATACAACATCAAGAAGGAGTACAAATCATATAGCAGACTTGAGGAAATTCTTTAATCGACTTTGAAGGTTCAATCTAAAACTGAATCCTGCAAAGTGTGCCTTCGGAGTCCATGCCGGAAAATTGGTAGACTTCATTGTCAGTCGCCGAGGGATTGAACTAGACTCGTCAAAGGTCAAAGCTATCCAGGATTTGCCACCGCCAAAGAACAAGAAAGATGTGATGGGATTCTTGGGGCGTCTCAATTACATCAACCATTTTTTAACACAATCGACCGTGATTTGTGAGGTGATTTTCAAAATGCTGAAGAAAGATGTTGCAACAAGTTGGACTGAAGAATGTCAAAAAGCTTTTGACAAAATCAAGTAGTACCTATCCACACCACCAGTCTTGGTCCCGCCGGAACTTGGTATACCTCTGCTACTCGATCTGTCCTTACTAGATAGAGCTTTCCGTTGTGTCTTGGGACAACACGACGGGACGAGAAGAAAAGAACATGCCATATATTATCTGAGTAAGAAGTTCACACCCTATGAAACACGGTATTCTTTGCTGGACTGCACTTGCTGCACCTTGACGTGGATAGCTCAAAAATTGAGGCATTACTTCTATGCCTACACTATATATCTCATGCCAAGGATGGATCCTCTAAAATACATTTTTTGAAACCCATGCCTACAGGAAAATTAGCAAAATGGCAGATGTTGTTGAGTGAATTTGATTTTTTCTATGTGACTAAGAAGGCGGTCAAGGGACAAGCTTTAACAAATCATCTCACAAAAAATCCTGTAGGAGGAGAATAGGAACCACAGAAAACGTATTTTCCCGATGAAGAAGTATCATTTGTAGGAGAAGATATCACTGAACCTACGACGGTTGGAGAATGTTCTTTGATGGGGCTGCAAATTCCAAAGGAGTGGGTATTGGAGTTATTCTGGTGTTAGAGACGGGTCAACATTATCCGGTATCCGCAAAACTCAGATTTCTGTGCATCAACAATATGGCAGAATACGAGGCTTGCTTCTTGGGGCTTAATGTAGCCATTGACATGAATATCCAGGAGTTGCTGGTAATTGGTGACTCAGACCTTTTGGTACATCAAGTTCTAGGAGAGAGGGCTACCAAGAATACCAAAATATTACAATATTTGTATCACGTGCAAGACTTGATGAAGAGGTTCACAAAGATAGAATTCAAACATGTTCCGAGAATACAGAATGAGTTCGCAGATGCACTGGTCACCTTTTCCTCTATGATACAACACCCGGATAAGAATTTCATCGACCCTATTCCATTGAGAATTCACAATCAGCAGCTTATTGTGCTCACATTGAAGAAGAAATAGATGGGAATCTGTGGTTCCATGATATCAAGGAATACTTGGCAAAAGAAGAATACCCGGAGCATGCAAATCATTCTCACAAACACACACTTCGAAGATTATCAAACCATTTCTTCCAAAGTGGAGGAATTCTATACAGAAGGACTCCAGACCTAGGGTTATTGCAATGTGTCGATGCCAAAGAAGCTTCCAGATTGCTCGAAGAGATACACGCCGGAACTTGCGGACCAGACTTGAACGGTTTCGTTTTAGCAAAAAAGATATTGAGAGCACGATATTTTTTGGATGACTATGGAAACGGACTGCATCAGGTATGTCCAAACGTGTCACCAGTCTCAAATACATGCAGATATGATACGGGTACCGCCAAATAAACTCAATGCAACAAGTGCACCTTGGCCTTTTGCCGCTTAGGGAATGGATGTCATTAGTCTAATCGAGCGCGCCGCTTCAAATGGGCACAGGTTCATTTTAGTGGCCATAGACTACTTCACAAAATGGGTTGAGGCTGTATCTTACAAGGCTGTAACCATGAAAGTCCTCGCAGATTTTATCAGGGATCGTATTATTTGCGGATTCGGGATACCAGAATCCATCATCACCGACAATGCCGCCAACCTCAATAGTGACTTAATGAAAGCTATGTGTGAAACATTCAAAAATCAAGCATAAGAATTCCACAGCATACAGGCATCAAATCAATTGAGCCGTGGAGGCTGCAAACAAGAATATCAAGAAAATATTAAGAAAGATGGCAGACAACCACAAGAAATGGCACAAAGTTTTACCATTTTTCTTATTGGGGTATCGTACCACAATTCGCACATCAACCGGAGCAACTCCCAACATGTTGGTCTACCATACTGAAGCTGTCATTCTCGCCGAAGTCAAGATTCCTTCTTTAAGAATTATACAAGATGCTAAACTCAATGATGAAGAATGGATACAAAGTCGCTATGAACAATTGGCCCTTATCGACAGGAAAAGAATGAATGAGGTATGCCATGGTAAGCTTTATCAGAACAAAATGTCCAAAGCTTTCAACAAAAAGGTAAAATCCAGACAGTTCACACCGGGGCAGCTAGTGCTGAAGCGAATCTTTCCACATCAGGATGAGGCCAAAGGGAAGTTTTCACCCAACTGGCAAGGTCTTTACATGGTTCATCGAGTACTAATAGGAGGAGCGCTCACACTTGCAGAAATGGATGGAGAAATTTGGCAAAAACCTATCAATTCAAACGCAGTCAAGAGATACTATGTTTAGATTGTTTACATTTCTTCATTTGATGTACCTGAACAACACTTGACCTGATTCTCATTTAAGAAGGGGATACATAGGTAGCCCTGTGGGTTCGGTCACATCTTAATAAAATCTTCATTTTCCAAATGGTCAGAAACTGGGGCAGAATTTTGAGGAGGACACCCAAATTTCAGGAGCAAGTTCAGCCAACTTCGTCATATGCAAAATAGTCAAAGAATTGCTTATTAAACTGGGGCAGAATTTTGAGGAGGACCCTCAAAATTCTGGTGCAAACAAGTCGCATTGTTTTTTAAGTTTCACGGTCAGTGTTTCACCCAATTTACTTGATATTGCATACTACTATGTTTTTAAATAACTATATTTATGAAAGCACTTGCATATTTTTTCGAAAACTTTATTTGTATGGTAGCCAGATATTACCCAGGGTAACTCGAACAGGATCTCTAGAGCAAAGCAAAACAAAGCAAGCGGGCGAAGGCATGAACCAACCTTCCCCGCAAAACTCACAATTTTTCTTTGGATGCAGGCACAATGAACATAAATAGGAGTATTCACAAGTATACGAATTTCAAAATCACTATCTTCATAACGATAAGGCTGCCAAACGCAAACATGTCTCCAAAAAGAAAATACTCTGCTATCGCTCACCATCATTTCTTTGCATGAGGCTAAGCACTGCCTCCCATTTTGCATGAGGCTAAGCCGTGCCTCCTCAATTGCATAAGGCTAAGCACTACCTTTCATTGCATGAGACTAAGCATTGTCTCCTCTTCTTGCATGAGACTAAGCCCTGTCTCTTTTCTTTGAATGAGGTTAAGCACTGCCTCCTATTTTGCATGAGGCTAATCCCTACCTCCTCAATTGCATAAGGCTAAGCATTGTCTTCCTTGCATCGAGACTAAGCATTGTCTCCTCCCCTAATTTCATGAGGCTAAGAATTGGCTACCTAATTGCATAAGGCTAAGCACTGCCTTCCATTACATGAGACTAAGCCCTGTCTCTTTTCTTTGCATGAGGCTAAGCACTGCCTCCCATTTTTCATGAGGCTAAGACCTGCCTCCTCAATTGCATAAGCCTAAGCATTGCCTTCCTTGCATCAAGACTAAGCTCTGTCACCCTCTTCTTGCATAAGGCTAAGCACTACCTCCCTAACTGCATAAGGCTAAGCACTGTCTCCCTCTTCTTGCCTAAGGCTATGCACTGCCTCCCTAACTGCATAAGGCTAAGCACTGTATTTCCTTGCATCGAGACTAAGCATTGTCTCCTCTTCTTGCATGAGACTAAGCATTGCATCCCTACATGCACAAGGCTAAGCACTGCCTTTCCTTGCATGAGACTAAGCAATGTCTCCTTTAATTTCTTGAGGCTAAGCCCTGCCTCCTTGACTGCATAAGGCTATGCTCTGCCTTTTCCTGTATAATACCGAATGCTATACTACTTTAAATGTAGCACTATTTTTGCTTTCCCGGGGCTTAGCATTGCCCCAATCTTACACAAGACTAAGCTCTATCTTGTTTTACTTCGCATACGACCGAGCATCATACTTTGCATCTCATGGGCTGAAACATCGACATTCTATCCAAAGGCGTCATAGTCCGAAGGCATCATCCTCATAGCCGGAAGACACCATTCCATGGCTTGAGGATCTCTCAACATTGCACATAATTATTCAAAGGCGTCATGGTTCAGAGCCAGCATTCTCATGGCCTGAGAACATCATGGTCTAAGGACATCATCCTCACCGTTCAAAGATAATTTTCATGGTACAAAGGGAATTTGCGTCATGTTTAAATTCTCGCAATAACCGATATATATATATATATATATATATATATATATATATATATATATATATATATATATATATATGCATGCATCGTGTTTTAAGTTTTGCAGGTAATCCGGGAAGTAACCATTCTTCAAACGGGAGCAACCTTCGCTTCGGTTTGCATTCTTAACGTTCGCATTCTGCAAATGTTTTAAACGTAACCGACCATCATCAATTCTCGTTTCATACTCTATGGCTATTCAGATACTTGCTCTATAACACATCTGCTACGTTTCAGATTCACATTCATAACTCCACATAAATCCATCCAATACTATCCTCCACAAAAGATCCATTTTCCGAAACACACGACCATTCCTATAACAACTCCATCGGTTTCGTTCACCGTTGGTTCCAGAACTACACATGGCCTGATTCCTATAAAATCAAGGATATGTAGGCAACTCAGAAACCAGGGTTCGGCCTTTATTTTTAAAAAATCACCCCATTCGGTCAAAATCGAATGTTTTCATCATACTCCTAGAATATATATATATATATATATATATATATATATATATATATATATATATATATATATATATATATATATATATATTTGCATCATCATCTAGTTTATGAACCTGGGTTAATTGGTCTTGGGCTAAGGACAATTGGGCTAAGGTTTGGGTAATTTAGGTCTGAAAATAGGTGAGATTTGGGTTGTTACTTAAATACCACATTTTAGCAGAAAATAATTTATAAAATAATTAATAAATAACAAAAGCATTAGTTATCCACTAAAATGATTTAAAATAGTAAGTTAAGGTTGCAAAAAATAATAATTATTTTTTCATAAATATCGTAATTTTACATGAATATGGGCTATTATTGCAAAAATGAATTAGCCTATAAATGCAAATGTAATTATAAAAATGCAGTAATATAATATATATTGGTACAAATGATGAGTTTTAATGATTAAATCATCATACAAATAATTTGAAGGATAATTATTGGATATTTATATAATAAAAATACAGAAAGATATTAATTTAAAGCCTTTAAAAATTATGAAAAATAATGAAAAATGCTTCCCACTACCCGGTCTCAACCCATTTGACCACCCGACCCAAAACCCCTTTTAAATCATGGCCGTTGATCTCAACCACATTAAACCCTCCCTTTTAATAAATCTAACCCAACCCAAACCCTAGCCATTTCTCACCGTTCGCCGCCCTTGAATCCTCTAATCTCTCTATCCTAAACCCTAGCCGTCTTTCCCCCAAATCCCTCTCGTAATCTCGCCTAACATGGGATTCCATGGCCATTTCTTATCATATCTGACCTCTCCCTGGTAGTGGGTCCTTTTCTATACTGCTTTCCTAAACATGGCAAGCAGATCTCATAAGAATAAAAAAAATCAGTTCAGTTCCTTGACTTTTCTGATTATTCTGTCTATATTCGTTATGTGCTCTATTGTAAGTACAAATATTTCTATATCTTCTGTTGATTCTTACTTACCCTAAATTAGGGTTTTCAGATCTCTTTTAATCGAGCCAAAATAGGTTCGATTCTCTGATTTTACTGTTATTTGTGTCTATATTCATCCCGTGCTACTGTTTTTATATATATTCCATTGATATTTGTTTTCCCTAAAACCAGGGTTTACCTATTTTTCCTAAATCTGATTTTACTGATTTTTGCATGATATTTCTTCCTTATTTACATTTGATTTTACAGTGTTTCCTTGTTTACTTTTTTGATTTCTACTACTATATAAACCCTTCCCTCATTCCCTTGTAGATAGACTTGAATCTGGAATTTTTACTAAAACTGAAGTTCTTGCTCTATGTTCTCTAAATGCTTTTGTTCTATATTCTGGTTATTGGCCGGCTGAAAGCCAAGGCCAAAAATTCTGGGTTCTTGCTCTGCGTTGATATTCAGAATATTGTGGACTTTGTTCTTTCTTGTTTTTCTCTTAACTGGTGAGTTGCTGGACTTTTGTCACTTCATTCCTTTTTACCGGTCATCTGCATATGTTTTCACTTCTGAATAAGGTAGCTTGGTGTGTTTTCTGGTTTGTTCTTATGTGCAATTCCAATTGCTTTACTTTAATTTTAGATCTCTTTAACCTTTGACTTCATTATGTTGGTAATCTGAGACATGCCTAAACCAAATTTGAGATAATCAGATTCTTTTCAGGCTTATCTAGCCTATGTGTTGCAACTTCGTGACACACTTTAGCCTCTCCTTGGTGTTAATTTTTGTTATCAATCATGCTTTACTTACATAATTCTTGCAATGACCTATTCTCACCCCGTCTAAATTTTGTTGCCTATTAATATGATTTATACTTAGCATAATCTGAACCTTTTACTATGAGTATGTGTACATCAATCTTGCAAACTTGTTGGTGTGACTACCTATGCATTAAGTGTTGAACTTATTCTTCTAGAACTTTGTTAAGTCTGTTCTTGAAACCTAAGCATGTTCTGTTATCTGCTCTATGTGCTCAACTTGATTATGTTTGCATCCTTCAGTGCTATCTCTCAACCTTAGTATATTCTCTTTCACTTGTTACATGGGCTCTTTTGAGTTCTCATTCTGAGCCGACTGAAAGCCAGGGCTATCAAGGCTCTTGCTACTGACCTGCCTAGTGTGAGCACTGCTCGGGGTCCATTTGAGGCCCTTGTGAACTCCGACACACTGGGAATTGGGGTCTTTGATCATTCCCCTCTGCTACTGAAACCTGCACTATCCCTGACTCCCCTATATTGACCTCCCTAGTGTGTGCACTGCCCTGGGTTCTTGAAGCCCATGGGAACTCTGACACATTAGGGTCCAAGGTTCTTTGCCATTTTCTTCATTGCTTAACTTTGCCCCTTTCAACTTACTGAATAAGCGAATGGGCTTGTGTACATGGTTATTTTTTTTTTGATTCTTTGATGGCTACTGGGTTCTCGCTATGACTTCTGGACTGTTGTGAACTATGTGGACTTGAAATCGAATGCCTGGCCTGGTCGGGCATACTTTGGGCTTGTCTTAGGCTCAGTATAGTTATCTTGTAACTTTGTTATTTATTTCATTCATTGAGCCTGTAATAATGATGTAATAACAATTGGGGTGTTAGTAAAATTGGGAAAATGGGTCTATTATAATGTTTGCATGAAACGGGTAGAAATCCTGCCTATAGGTGTGTAATTTGCTCGAACATATTTTGTTCCTATGTGTATTAGCCAACCTGCCTATAGGACCTCAATGTTCAATTCATTCCACATATTCCGCTTCTACATGATTGCTAGATATCATGCCTATAGGAAATGAAATGACTAATCATTCAATTGCAGCATATTCATTAGATACCATGATCATAGGATTATATTAGTTCATGCTTTACAAATCTGCATTTTAGAAGACATGCCTATAGGGTCTTAATTGGTTAATGTGTTGGTTGTTATGATTACTCACTTAGGAGATATGCCTATAGGAGATAAAAACCAATTTCAATAACTAATTGTAGAAATCCTGCCTATAGGATAATCTTCCATGGTTATCACTGCCAACTATTACACCTAGATATCATGCCAATAGGTCTAAACACTTATAATCTGTAATCTTAGTAATCAGTACGCAATATTAAACTCCCTGAAATATAAAGTTATTCAGAAAGCATGCCTCTAAAATAACACCTCGCATCTGAAATTGCCTGCATATTTTAATTCCAAAGTCACATAGAAATCATGTCTATACGGCTTAATGGCTTTAACTCGAGAATTGTCAAATGCCTAATTTGTTTGTGTGCATTTGCTATCTAAGTGTGGAGGCTAACTTGAGCCCTTAACTGCTTATATGTGAAGTCCCAACTTGTTTTGTATGTCGCCTAGTTTTCTCATTTGGAGCAACCTAAGATAGGTCTAGAACCACCCGAAATAGATGGTCCAAACGCCTCCTGGACCGTAGGCACAAGACGGGTAGTGAACGCATAGGGTACGGGTTATAATTGGACTAGTACGCTTTAGGTAACAACTTAAAGATAGTAATCAGGTAGTAGGAGATGCTACTCACTGCCCGCTGAAAAATAGGAGTAACACCCCATCTGGAGGGAGTTACGAAGTATTATTTATGATGCACGGGGTGATCCTTTAGGCTAAAAAACTTAGGACCCCCCCCCCGATCCCCCGCTTTCTTTCTTTTCCTACTAGATTCAAAAATAGTTGTACCTTCTATTTAAAACCTGTTTATAATAAACTTATTAAATTTTTATGCTCTCTCTTTGCATCACATAGACTAATTCATATAATTCGAGTTCGGCCGGGACCAATAGTTGTGGACCTCGAAGAGTACCTAACACCTTCTCTTTGAGGTAATTTCCAGCCTTACCCGATCTTTGGTGGCGCAAATTGTTTAAACCTGAGTTATTTGAAAGTAGGTGCCCTAACACACCTCAAACTCGTTAGGTGGCGATTCTCACTTTTAACACCTTCCTTAAAAGAGTTGTCACGTGTCAAAACCCAATTTCGCGAGAAAAAGGGGCGCGAAAATCTATCGGGTCGTTACGTTCTTCACTCTACCTCTAAAAGAAATGTTTTTCCAAACGTACATAGAAATGTACCTAAACTGCTAAAAAGGTGTGGTATCTTCTCGTCAAATCAGACTCGAAATCCTAAGTAGCCTCCTCAATTGGCTGACCTCTCCAACTCACTTTCACAAAAGGAATACTCTTAGACCTCTACTTTCGAACCTATTGGTCAAGAATAGTTATGTGACCGTGCTGAAGTCTAAAACATGTGACCTATCTTTATGGTACTTATGAAGCATGGAGACATAAAATACCGAATGTACCCTTGCTAGGCTAGGTGGCGATGCAAATCTATAAGCAACCTCCTTAACTCTCTCCAGGATCTCAAACGCGCCAATAATCCTCGGGCTCAACTTTCCCTAGTTTATAAATTGATCACGCCCTTCGTAAGCGATACCCGGAGAAAACCTACTCACCTTCCATGTAAGCAACATCTCGAACCTTCCGGTCCGCATAAATCTTTTTTCCTGGAATGAGCTGTACAAAGACGCTGCTAAATAACTTTCACCTTCTCCAATGCATCACGAACCAAATATGTACCCAAAAATCTAGCCTCACCGGGCTCAAATTGACCAACTAGTGAATGACATCGCCTCCCATATAAAGCCTCATACGGAGCCATCTAGATGCTCGACTAATAGTTGTTATTGTAGGTGAACTCCACTAGAGGTAGAAACTAGTCCAACTAACCTTGGAAATCCATTGAGCATGCTCGCAATATATCCTCCAAAAGTTTATTGGTACGCTCGGACTGTCCATCCATCTGAGGATGAAATGCGATACTCAGATCGACCAGTGTGCCCAACTCACTTTCACGAGCCCAAATTCCCACCTTCAGATATCGTATTAGCACCTAGTCCCTAAGACTAGGTAACCCTAACATATGCTGACTTAATAACAGAACTGAACTATTTAATCATTAAACATTAACCAGTAAATGGCATACATAACTGCAAACGATCAATAGTTATACACTTCCCAAAACCGGTAGTACGGAGTTATAAGCTCTATTGAAATACACTAGAATCTCTAAATACATTACTCTTTTAAAATAAAGATAAATAGTAGTAATGATATTGTCCGACGGTGACTCCGAGGCCTGCAAACGTCAGGCAGGTATACCTTGAAGTCTCCAGCCGCGCAGACAAAACTCTCAACAACATGATCAGAAGAACCTGGATCTTTAAAACAATATGCAGAAGTGTAGCATTAGTGCAACACAACGGTACCCACTAAGTACCAAGCCGAACATCAGTAGAGTAGTGACGAGGCTAGGTCGAGACACCTACTAGACGTAGAAACCTATGTAAGATATAACATAAAGCTAACAATAGAAAGAACATCAATATAAGGCTATCAGCGGAAAGATTATTTATTTACAACCAACAATGAAATAATAGAAAACACAAATGGCAGCAAGAAGTGAGTCAGTAATAAAGCAACGACATAATCAAAACACAGATGAAATATGAATGAACTGAAATAAGGAAAACAAATGACAATTTAAATAATCAAATCGTTCCTAACACATGACGTACAATAAGAATTACCTGAAACACCACACCACATATCCACAATCATGAGTCACAATTCCAAATCTTACACGTATGGCACTTCGTGCCCACCATAACAATCTCCTTCGCACGGCAAAGCTAGCGTGCTACCATGTACATTGTATCTGGGACAAATATCGATGCCAAAATGTTCGAGAGATATTTTCATAACACAATAAAGCATACTAACAATCTTGAATAAAGTAAGGTGTCAAATAAGAAAATGAGTTTATTTTTGAAATATAATATAAATAGAGTAAAGCGTAAAATAAAGTATAATTTATTCAAACTAGGGTATCATATGAGTTTAGTTTAGGAATCTATAAGGTAAAGTAAAATAATATTTTTATATAAAGTAAAGAATCAGATAAGATAACAAAAACAAGTATAGAATTAGTTAAAGTAAAGCGTGACAACAATTTCTAAATAAAGTAAAATGTCATGTAATGAGGTGAATTTGAGAATCAATTAATGTAGAACATAATAATCATTAAAAAATAGCAAAATATCAAGTGAAATGGCAAGTTTTATTCAAAGAATCACATAAACTAAAGCATGTTAATAGTTCCTTTATTAAAAATTCGTTATATTACCAATTAATCAACAAAATATGAGGTAATAACTCCATCCAAGTAGGTTCATCTTGACAATCAGTTCGACAAGTAACAAAGGAGGCACAGATTGGCACATTAAAGTAACACAGCAACGCACGTAGAATGCATGACACACACAAGAAGCCACAATTGTTCCAACACAAGAATAACAACAATAACCAAATACAATTAAGATGCAAGTGAAATACTTTAAGGAAGAGAACAATAACCGTTCAATCAACAAGCCGTTCCAACATAGAAATTACAATGAGAATCACAACCGAGTTACCACCTTGTAATCACATTTCAGAAGTCATAATTACAATCTTCCTTATATCACTACACGAGCCTTGCATTTTTTTAAAACATTTTTCCTGAAATAACTACACGCGTTTTAGCCCCCTTATCTCACCACAAGGCTTCAGGTAATTCTCTTACTAGCAACACGCGTATCAACACCTATCTTTATACCACCGCATGTGTATCAACCCCTATCTTTATACCACCGCATGCGTATCAATATCACAACACAATAGTCAGCTCACACCACACGTGCCCATAGGTCACAACACTTGCCAAAATCAAATTTACCAATGTTACCATAACATATAGCCCACGACTCAACTACAATGCGTACAAGAATCTCAATAATAACAATAATGAATGAGAATTACTCAACATGGAAATATATCTCAAAAATCAACAACTTCAACTTCAATGTGATAATGGTTTTCATAACTTCAATTTCAATAACAAACAATGAAGGTATTCCTAAGAAATGACAACTTCCAATTCAAGTGTATCACATAAGCTAAACAACGAAAAGATAGCTTGAAAGAGAAATTACGTATAAATGCATAAGAATAATTCAACAGAAGAGACATCATGAAATACAACTTTAAATAAGAATAACTCAAAAATAAAAGAGGCACATGACAATAAGAGAGGTAACAACGTCAATTAAGGATATAAGAGCAAGTTTGGCAATAAAAGATAGAACATGTGTTAACAATGTCAAGTAAAGCATGGAAGAGTAATTTAACAACAAAAGATATAACATCATACGACAATTTTAATTAAATGCATGAAAGAGCCTAAAAGTCTACACCGGTAAAAATACAACATATAAGCCCGTGTACACACTCGTCACCTCGTGTACACGTCTTCCATATAATGCAAACAACACAATTAACCCAAATCCTAAGTCCTAGACTTTTAAAGTTGACATAGTGCAGAGATTGCAAATGCAATCAAGTCCTCGCAATCGCGAGAACAGTGCACCAGCAACAACTGAACCTTTCCAAAACCCTCCGGAACGTATCCGAAACTATCCCGCGCCCCCCTTGGGGCTCCAAACAAACATCCACACATGTAAAAAAAGATCATACAAACACTCTCGTATGATTTAAACACCAAGACAACATCTAGAACCACAAATCAGACATCAAAACACATAATTTTCAAAAGAAAACACAAGAACCAACTTCGAATGAAACCAAATTTTGCAAACAAGTTCTAAATAGAAACACGGACCTATACCAGGTCCCAAACAAAATTCATACCCAATAGCCACAAAGTCAACCCATCGTCAAGCTTAGGATACTTCTAAAACATTAAATTGCCAACTTCCGGCATAATAAGTCAAATCATCCTAGGGACCTCCGGATTCAATTTCGGGCATATGTCCAAGTCCAAAATCATGATGCGAACCTATTGGAACCATCAAAATACCGATCCGAGATCAAATATGCACAAGCCAAACTTGGTCAACTCTTCAAATTGTTAATATTCTAAAATGAGAATCACTCTTCAAAATTAATCCCGGATCCCTCGAAAATCAAATCCAACGACACACACAAGTCATAATACATCATATGAAGCTATTCGTGACCTCGGACCATTAACCAATGGGCAACTGCTCAAATCGACCGGTCGGATCGTTACACTCACGCTGCACGTCTCTCCAATATTATGAAGTGAACTGCATGCCCCGGTCCAAAATGATAGAAATGGGCACGCTGTGCAAGCAGATAACCTCCTAGATGTAAATCTGAGCCAACCGCTATGAACAATAGGATGTCATCACCAGAATTTAGTGTACAGACTTAGTTAACCGATCCATAATAACCCAAATAGCATCATACTTCCTAGGGTATGTGGCAAGCCTACCACAAAGTCCACAGTGATACGCTCATATTTCTACTCAGGTATTTTAAACTTCTGTGTCAACCCACCTGGTTTCTAATGTTCATACTTCACCTCTTGACAATTCAAAAACCGAGAGACATGTCCAACAGTGTCTTTCCTCATCTTTCACCACCAATAATGTTGCTTCAAGTAACGATATATCTTCATGACACCTGCATGAATGGAATACCGTGAACTATGAGCCTCCTCAAGGATCAGATCTCTTAACCCATCATCATTTGGAACACAAATCTGGCTCTGAAGCCACAAAATATCATAATAGACAATCACAACCTTCCTAGCACCACCCCGCTATACCATGTCCTTCACTACAAACACGTGAGGAACATCAAATTGGCGAGCGTTGATGCGCTACAACAATGATGATTGTGCCATAACACAACCAAGAACCCTACTAGGCTCCAAAATATCCAATCTTACGAACTAGTTAGCCGAAGACCGAACATCTATGGCAAATGGCCTCTCCATTACCGGTAAGAATGGCAAACTGCCCATGCTCTCTTCCTTCCTGCTCAAGGCGTCGACTACCACATTAGTCTTCCTCAAATAATATAATATGGTGATATCATAATTTTTCAGTAACTCTAACCATCTCTGTTTCCTTAAATTAAGGTTCTTCTGCTTGTATAGATGTTGGAGTCTCCGATGGTCGGTATAAACCTCACAGAATTTCATATGGTTAGTGCCTCTAAATCTTGAGCGCATGAACAATGGCTGCCAACTCGAAATCATGAACATGGTAATTATTCTCATGAACCTTCAACTGACATGATGCGTAGGAAATCACCTACCTATCCTGTATCAATACCGCTCCAAGTCAAATATGTGATGCATCAAAATACATAGTATAAGATCTCCAACCTATAGGCAACACCAACACTAGGGTTGTAGTCAAGGCAGTCTTAAGCTTCTGTAAGCTCACCTAACACTCGTTAGACCATCTGAAAAAAGCGCCCTTCTGAGTCAACTTGGTCAATGAGGCTAATATAAATGAAACACCTCTACAAATTAGCGATAGTAACCCGCCAAACCCAAGAAACTCTAAATCTCTATAGCTAAAGTAGGTCTAGGCCAGTTATGAACTACCTCAATCTTCCTAGGATCCACCTTTATACCCTCGCAAGACATAACATGACCAAAAAAGGCAACCAATTCTAACCAGAACTCGAACATCGAAACCTTGGCATATAGTTGATGATCCTTCAAAATCTGAAGCACAATCAATAGGTGTTGCTCATGCGTCTCTCTAGTGCGAGAGTAAACCATAATATCATTAATGAAGACAATTATGAAGGAACCCAAATAAGGCTTGAACACTTGGTTCATCAAATCCATGAAGGGTACTGGAGCATTTGTCAAGCCAAATAACATCACTAAGAACTCATAATGACCATATCGAGTCAAAAAATCCGTTTTAGGGACATGGTGGTAGCCAGATCTCAAATAAATCTTGGAAAATACCTTTGCACCCTGAAGCTGGTCAAATAAATCATATTTCCTAGGAAGCATATACTTCTTATTAATAGTGACCTTGTTCAACTGCCGATAATCAATGCACATCTACATTGATTCGTCCTTTTTCTTAACAAACAACATCGGGGCACCCCAAGGTGAAACACACGGTCTCATGAATTCCTAGTCAAGAAAATCTTGCAACTAATCCTTCAATTCTTTCAACTCAGTTGGAGCCATACGGTACGGTAGAATAGTGTTGTCACCAAACACACACAAGTATATATGGTCGTCAAGTAACAAAGTAGTGGGTAGAGTATCGTCCCCACGGAGACTATATTAAACTTTTGACTGATTTAAACTAAAACAAATTATCTATTCAAGAGAATTCTTCTCAAAATGTGTAAGTATTTAATTAACGACCGAAGAAACTACCAAGCAATTAAATAAACTAGAGATTGACTAAAACACGTAGGCAATTTTGGATAAAAAACAGTAGGAGAGGATATTCTAGAGTCATAGGCTAGCTAACAATCTTGTTACGTTCTTAGCTTAAACTGACTAATTGATTTATCTGGTTTGTTGATTGACAGGGTTAATGTTACTCGTAAGAATCTGTCGAGTTCATACCTGCCTATTCAAGTTAACTTAATGCCTATATGTCTATGGTATTAAGACTAACAAGAATGCATTTACAGTTCCTCTGTTTCAACCAAGCAAGACAATTAGGTATATTTCTATCCTAATGTGAATCCGTTCCCCGATGCTCTGGCTTAAGAACTTCTCTATTTAATCCAATATTCAATGTAGAATTCCACTTTCGATTTCAACTCTAGATTCATAGATAGTATTTCATTGTCAGCTACGCAATAAAATAATTAAGAATATGATTAAATAAACAACCCAATATGATAAAATCAAACTCGTCAATTCAAACATCAAACATCAACATTCATGTAGCATCCATGACCCCATAACTACCGAGTTTAGCCACACATAGTTATGGTAACTATCTCAAGTAATTCCCAAGAATACATAAAAAATCATTAAAACAAGGAAAAAGTAAGAGCTCGAGATGAATTCCGTGGTTTACTAATCTTGTGATGGCTTTTTTCTGCTTCCCCGTGTGTTAGATGACCTAAAAGAGGCGTTTATGGCTTATATATTGCGTACAAAAGTCATGGGCAAAACATTTCCTTTTCCTATTCCGACTCAGCTTTAGGGATTGATGCCGGGGTGGATGCTTTGCGTCCGCCTCAGCGTCAACTTCTCAGCGTCGCATGCTGAGATGGATGCTTCGCATCTACCCTCTGTTCCTGCATCCCTTTTGTGCCCCGGTGCGGATGCTAAGGTGGTTGCCTTCTCCCCACATCACTGCCAAGAACGCTCCAAATACACTTTTTTCCTAGGTTGGATGCGATGCATCCACCCTATTCCCCTATAGCTGGAGCACCTTATCTTCATATTTTTGCACTCCAAATATCCTAAATCATCAAACACAACTCAATTAAACATAAGATCAATAATTAACACATGTTAGGCACTTTAACGATCAAATAGAACCAAATAGATGTTAAAACATGAGTAAAGTAACATTAAAACACAGAAATATTGCCAACATCAAATAGAAATAGGCTTAGTGACCGGAAGCAAATCATTACAAAGGTAGCTATCCGTGTCGGGTGACATACTTGGCAAGTCTGTAGGAAACACCTCAGGAAACTAACTCACACACGATATAGAATCCATAGAAGGAAACTCCATAATAGAATCACGAATATAAGCCAAATATGCCAAACACCCCTTCTCAACCATACGCCGAGCCTTTAAATATGAAACTACCATGCTAGTGGAGTGATCGTGGGACCCTATCTAGTCTAATCCAGGCAACCCTGCCTTGGCCAAAGTCACAGTCTTGGCATGAAAATCCAAGATAGTGTGATACGAGGACAACCAATCCATACCAAGAGTAACCTCAAAGTCCACCATATCCAACAACAAAAGATTGACTACAGTATCAAAAGCATTAATAGCAAACATAAGAGTGGTATAACCGATCCACTACTATAGAATCGCCAACCTATGTAGACATAGAAATAGGAACATTGAGAGAATCACAAGGCATACTCAAATGCAAAGCACAGTATGAAGACACATATGAATATGTAGAACCCGGATCAGACAACACACAACAATCTCTATGAAAGACTGAGATAATACCTGCTATAACTCCATCAGATGACTCCGCCTCAAGTCTAGCTAGAAATGTATAACAGCGGGGCTGAGTTGCCAAATATTGATCCTTCTACTACTTTGCTTCAGTTCTTTCATTCTAAGACTTGTTTCAAGAGTCATAAACTTGGTTGTGGTGAAGCAACACTGCATACTTCTAACGGAGGAATTCTCAACAAATGAATTCATATGAATTTCAAAACGCTACAGCACTGCAAGACACAATTCGGAGGGAGCACGGTACAATCTTTCTCAGGAATATCATACAAATTTTCCCTACTTCGATCACCGTTATGTGATCTTCGCAAAAGACGTGTGTTAGAGGAATTATCAAGAGAATCGGTCCAGGTATGTTAAGGCTATCCCTTCTTTCTTTTAGAATGATCTATATGACACGAACGAGACGAGCAAATGCACAACTTCCGTAAATGACTCTATTCATAGAAGTATTAGAGATGCCTATGTTCTTGAATTCCCTTATGTCTTATTATTCTATCGTCTGTTCATGGGTCTCAGAAAAATACGTAAATTGAAAAAGTTTACATCATGATATTATTCAAAGGCATAACGGTCTTATGACACTCCGAAAGATATTATTGACGTACTTCTCATGCATTGCATTAGTTTATACATGTACATTGACCCATGACCATATGGCGTTATATACGCGTATATATGTATATTATATGTATATGGGATATGGGTAAAGGTTATGGCGTTATATACGCACAACCACCTGATCGACTGGTATACGTTGATGATTTTTCCACAGTGGCCGAGATGATATGATGGGATGCCCTCGGAGGCTTGATTATGTTATGGACTCATATACCTATGCATAGTATGAAATTTATACGCGTATGCACGACATTTTAATATTAAATAATTCACTGACTTATTCAGATATACATGTTGAGTCTTTTACTCCACGTCTGTCTCATGTCTACTAGTTACTGATTTTCATTCCTTACATACTCGGTACATTATTTGTACTGACGTCCTTTTTGCCTCGGGATGCTACGTTTCATGCCCGCAGGTCCTGATAGACAGGTCGAGAGTCCTCCAAGTAGGCTATCAGCTCAGCGGAAGGTGTTGGTGCGCTCCATTTGCTCCAGAGTTGCTTCTTTGGTTAGTATGATTAGTACATGTATTGATTGGTATGGTGGGACGCTGTCCCGACCTTTATGATGTTATGCATTCATAGAGGCTTGTAGAGAGATGTCATATATATGGATACTTGTATGGCTTTGTCGGCCTATGTTTCGAGTATATAAAGAATCATGCCGGCCTTATAGGCCTGTACTTCATATGTATAAGTATGTATTCCCTCATGCTTTACTCTGTTTCATTTATTTATGATAGAATGATATGAAAGATACGTTACGTTAGTACTCGGTTGAGTAAAGTACCGGGTGCCCATCGCGGCCCATCGGTTTGGGTCGTGTCAAAAGTGGTATCAGAGCAGTTCTGTCCTAGGCAGTCTACAAGTCGTGTCTAGTAGAGTCTTGTTTATGGGTGTGTTGTGCACACACTTATAAGCAAAAGGCTATAGGGCATCTAGGACTGTCACTCTTTCTTCCTTCTCTAGAATATGTGGTTAAGCTCAGTGGTAAGAATTCAAATTCCTAAATTCCATTTTATTCGTAATAGGATGATGCCTACATCCAGAAAGATGATTGGTAAGAGATATAGCCATGGAAGAGTTGAGTCAGAGGAACTTGAATTTGCATCATGCTTATGATGAGTAAATGTGAGGTCTTCAGCAGAACATGCGTGTACCAAAATGAGTAAGGTTCTTGACAAGGAGTTTTAAGGCAAGAATACTTATCCACTTTTATGGTAAAAAGGAATAATAGAAACGGAAGGTAGACACAAGTTTCAGCAAGTAAAAGAAGCAAGGTGAAGAAGGGTACGAGGTACCAAGTTAACAACGACTATCATTAGTTACCATTCAGGAAGGGAGATATAGGCATTTTGAATTACCTTTAATAGTGACAGATGTACGTGCAATCGGCCACACCGGTCTTAGTTATGCTCTATGGAGCTAACAGATATAGTTTAGAAGAAGGACGGGCTATTAGGATCCGGCTGGGTTTAGAGTAACCCAAAATAGGGGATGGATTGGTAGAATTAGTTGACGTTTCCGAAGGATAGTGCAAACGTGGTAATGGATCTCCTTGTGAGACACCTAGATGGTGCACTCTAAAATAGTACAGCTAGATATGAGTGCTACAAAGATAGGCACTAGAAGCCTGGAAAGGATAAATATTATCTTAATATGACTCCCGTCCCTAGTAGAGAAATAATGCTAGGAACCCAAGGAGCTAGTGGATGGAGCAAAGGGGAGCTAAAAGCAAAAGAATATCTTGTTGAATTTTTTAGAATAAAGTGATAGACAGAAATGTTAGCAGAAAATAAGAAGAGAGCTAATGAAGCATTAAGAGCAAGATGTGATACATGGATGACAACGGTAGGTCAAATGATGACAATATTACAAAGTCTATAGTCAAGTGAAGGAAAAGACGAGAGGTGACAGGCCTTGAGGCAAGAAAAGAGTTAGGGCATAAAGTCCTATCCTCATTTCGAGAAGTAAGTACGTGCCTCCAACGCGACTACCAGAAGGAAAAGCAAGACCTCCAGAGTAATAGAAATCAGTTTGGGTTGGTAAACAAGATAAACTAACATGGATTTGGGATTGAGCGATTTGATAATGATCGACATCATGAGAATTTCAGATTGCGTTCCGGCGATAAAAGAATGGACGACAGAAGAATAACCCTTAAAGGTCATTCAGGAAGATGCTTTCCTATAGCAAGCAATGCGAGCAAAGTTAAGCTTAAAGGACTAAGTGTGTCAGTTACACTAAAATCACCCTCGTGAGTAAGGAATTTTGTTATCCTTAGTGCAGAAGGATTACCGCAAGGCAGGTATGAGTCATCGATGATGTGAAAAGATGCCAAAGAGGAAAAACATCTATACGTAGATAATCATAGCGCTAAATCTTAGTATTTCCCTAAAGAGGAGAATATGGAGTGATGTGGCATTAAGTCAGAATTAAGTGGTTGTAGTAACTATAGAATAATAAAGGAAGAATGCGATAAGACTGAGAAAAGGATAATTGCACTTATCCAAATCCTACATGTATGATACGATTCCAGAACATTATGCAAGCATGATGTCAAGGAAAGGAAGCAGGGTTCCAACACGGGATGTCTTTGATAAATAAGGAGCCAATGCGAGAGGTAAGTTAAGACAAAAGAAATAACCCAAGAAAGATTATTCAGAATATTGATATGAGAATGGGGAAACGAGTAGTTAGCAGTTGATTCAGGAAGAGCCCACTTATAGCTAGACAAGAGGATAAAGACAAATCAATAGATCAATGCAAGATAAACATAGGGAACACCAACATGGGGAATTTAGGCTCGCAGTTATGACATCGTGATCCTTGAGAAATGTTCGGATAGGAGTTGGAGTAGTTAAAGGTATCGTATAAATGTTATGGAAATAAAAGAGAGTACCACTGGAAAGACAGTCAAAATATCAGGTCAGCAGCAAACCTACAAGCACAAAGGCGAGGAGGTAAGAACTACGGATAATTATAGGTGAGTACGAACATCAAGAATTCCATCGGGTATGCGATGTAATAAGCTCGCAGCTTTACAAGAGTCAAAAGGTCTTCCCTAAGTACTACAACAAAAGACTAACTGAGGAAATAAGGAAGAAGGCTTCAACCTAAACATCGTAACTCGAAAGAGAAAAAAAATGGTCATGTAAAAATAGTCTCACTACAACATTGTATGCACGCTATAAAAAAGTGGCACCTACCGTGGCTAAAGAAGGTGAAGTAAAGTCAAAAGTAATATTCGAGATCATATGAGTTGCACGCAAATTTTGGCATGCGTGAGAACTCAGATAAGCTAAGTATGCACGCAACAAGGGGGCAAAAAGACCAGGAAAAGGAATTGTTTGCATTTGAAGAAAGCTGAAATAGAACGAAAGGAATTATTCGATTAATGATCAGCCGTAGAAAACTCCGGTATAAGTTAAAGAAGGAATTGGGTCTAGGTCATCAACAAAGGATTGAATCATTAGAAGATTGTATCATGGTTTTCCATAACGTCCATGAAAGGCTAAAGTAATAACTAATACCATGAGCCGCAGAACGGAAGATAACTTAAGCCTACACGAAGGTTGATCAAAGGGAAGAGAAAACTAAAGAGTTACATCAACTAAGTAAATCAGGAGTATGATTATTGGATCTAGAAAATTATAGAAATCGTCAACGAGAACATTGCAAGACTAGCCTTAATATTAGAGGTACAAGAGAGATAGTACAACAACCATAGTCTATAACAGCTCTACGATAAAGCCATCTCGAAAAGTAACAGCCTCAAAAGAAGTAAGTATGAAGCTCCCACCGGATTGTAGTATTATAATAAAGCTCCAAGTTGTGGATGTGAATCATACCTATGTGGAAGGGAGGTTATGAGAGAGATAGAAGATGTGATGCGAGATTTTAAGGTAAGTAAAGTAAAGGTGAACAACGTACGAGATACTCAAATGCAGAAGGTTGTGAATAGTCCATACTTCGGATAGAAGGCTAGAAGCATGGGGATTCAGTATCCAGGAATGATAGCCGCAACGTCAATGGTATATTTTCCAGCATATGGTTTCTAGGTATTGAGAGGCCTAGTCATGAGAGTAAAGAAGAGTTAGAGACGATGTGATGTCTCACTTGATGTTAAATCTATCGTGCAAGCAAGTTAAAGGGAGGTTGCGAACAAGTATAAATAGATATGTGTAGGTCGCAAGATAAAGTATGGTAGAGCGACAAGGTTTTAGGAAGATAGGAGTAAGGATAAGAAAAAAATGAGGGAAAAGGTGACAAGAATGGATAAGTCCTTGGGATTAAGCTCATGAAAATAAGAGAGGTGATGGGTTCTCTAACCTATATAAGGCTCAATATAGCCAGAATGAACTCAAAGGAGTCTAAGACTAGTAGCATTTAAAAGAGATGGAATGCCGCCCTGGTAGTGGAATAAGGGCGTAATTGTGATAGATAAAGGATAACGTCTGGGCTTTCGATTGAGTAATGACTTGAAGAGGATTTCATCATTTGTAAGGGGCTCAAATACCCATATAAGGTGAGTCACATTGGGATGCTATAAAGTACCGTTATGGAAGAGTAGTATCACCCCTAGGTGGATCAATCTAATTATTCCGGATGTCCCCAATGAGACGCGAGCCCTAGCGGCGGTGTTACACAAGAGATCAAGTTATCAATGGTAGATGATGGAGCAACATTAAGGCGAATCAACAATAGATGGATAAAAGTTCAACAGTATGGGATGAGATTAGACCATCAGTCTTAAGGATAAGCAACGAGAATAACCTATAGTTGGTTGTAGACCTCAGTAATGATAAATCGAAATAAGAGTTATGGTATAGTATGGCCTACTTAGATGTAGTAAAGCTAATGATGCCCAGAGGGACAACTTGATATAATTTTATATATGTTAACAAAGTGAAGCCTAGAGATCTGCTAAAAGTTGGAGGAAAGAGAAGAGGAGAGTCGCATAGGCGCACATACAAAGTTAGAATCGTAAAGACTGCATGATAGAAGGTAGAAACAACTACAGGATTAGAAGAATTCCGACTACAAGTCGTGGTGTGAGGAAGAGGCTTAAAGGGGGGAATGCCCTGTCCTTTGGGATTCATTCACAGAACAGTCGCCTAGATGGCAAGAGGAGTACTAAAGTATTCGCAAGAGCTATGGGTTATAAGAATGATAAGTGCATCCGTGAACATTCGAGGTCGAATGTTCCAAAGGGGGGAATGATGTTACACCCCATGTTTTCGTACGTGGAAGTACGCCACAAGTAAATCGATATAAGATCGAAAATGAGATGTTACGTCCCGCATTTTCGTACGTTGAAGTTTCATCGTAAGTTAATCGATGAAAGTTCGGGAATGAGATTTATTTTGGAATAAAATACGGCCCGAGCTAAAATATCCGGTATTTATGGACTAGTGTCATACAAGGTACCACTTGACCATGATAGTACAGTGTATTAAGTGTGATAAAAGTGAGTAGTATTTTAAGTAAGTTGAGATAATTGTTAATTAAGTGGATAAGAATAATTTTTGGGCTGCCACATGGCATTAAGCCAAGCCTAGTGGCATAAATATGCATGATGAGTCAAAAGGCTTAAGTTGCCACATAAGGGTCTTTTGGATAACCACCTTTGTTGATGTCATATTTGGGAATGTGAATTAAAGAAGATTAGCCACGTTATCAAAACTCATGTAAGGAGCTAACGCTACTATGATCAAATGTAACGTAAGGAGTTCAAAATAATAAGTTGGCTGCTGACCATTATGCATGTGGCATAAAGCTTTTGGGAGATACTGTTTGGACACCAATTCAATTCAAGATTGTTGCTTTATCTTTTAACAGTTCATTCCTCATCTTAAAAAGTAGGAAAAAAACAGGAATTTGATAAAGGGTCTGTGCTAAGCTAAGCCAAAAATCTTGGTTTTAAGGAGCTATTAATGGAATAGAAAAAAAGGGAATTTAGTATTTGCAGTAAATGGAGAGAGGTTTGAGTTGCCAAACATTGATCCTTCTACTACTTTGCTTCAGTTCTTGCGTTCTAAGACTTGTTTCAAGAGTCCTAAATTTTGTTGTGGTGAAGCAACGCCGGATACTTCTAACGGAGGGATTCTCAACAAATGAATTCATATGAATTTCACAATGCTACATCAGTGCGAGACACAATTTGGAGGGAGCAAGGTACGATCTTTCTCGGGAATATCATACGGATTTTTTCCTACTTCGATTCGCCGTTATGTGTCCTTCGCAAAAGACGTGTGTTAGAGGAATTGTCAAGAGAATCATTCCAGGTATGTTAAGGCTATCCCTTCTTTCATTTGGCATGATCTATACGACACGAACGAGACGAGCAAATGCACAACTTCCGTAAATGACTCTATTCATAGAAGTATTAGAGATGCCTATGTTCTTGAATTCCCATATATCTTATTATTCTGTTGTCTGTTCATGGGTCTCAGAAAAATACGTATGTTGAAAAAAATTTACTTCATGATATTATTCAAAGGCATAATGGTCTTATGACACTCCGAAAGATTTTATTTACGTACTTCTCGTGCATTGCATTAATTTATACATGTACATTGACCCATGACCAGATGGCATTATATACGCGTATATATATATTATATGTATATGGGATATGGGAAAAGGTTACGGCGTTATATACGTACACCACCTTATCGGCTGGTATACGTTGATGATTTTCCCACGGTGGCCGAGATGATATGATGGGATGCCCTCAGAGGCTTGATGATGTGATAGACGCATATACCCATGCAAGGTATGACATTTATACGCATATGCACGACATTATAATATTAAATGATTCATAGAGTTATTCAGATATATATATTGAGTCTTTTACTTCATGTTTCTCTCATGTCTACTAGTTACTGATTTTCAATCCTTACATACTCGGTACATTATTTATAGTGACGTTCCTTTTTCCTGGGGATGCTGCATTTCATGCCCGCAGGTCCCGATAGATAGGTCGAGAGTCCTCCAAGTAGGCTATCAGCTCAGCGGAAGGTGTTGGTTTGCTCCGGAGTTGCTTCTTTGGTCAGTATGATTAGTACATGTATTGATTGATATGGCGGGACCCTGTCCCGACCTTTATGATATTATGTATTCTTAGAGGCTTGTATACATATGTCATATATATGGATACTTGTATGGCCTTGTCGGCCTATGTTTCGAGTATATAAAGAATCATGCCGGCCTTATAGGCCCGTACTTCATATGTATAAGTTTGTATTCCCTCATGCATTACTCCGGTTCATTTAACTATGATAGAATTATATGAAAGATACGTTACGTTGGTACTTGGTTGAATAAGGTACCGGGTACACGTCGCGGCCCATCGGTTTGGGTCGTGACAATGACCTAGGGCAAAACTTTGCGACGTGCCTTAGATCCCCACATGTATAACAATCCCTTGATTGACGTGACTGCTGACACGAGAGTTGTCCTTGTCGACCCGAATGACCACCTTGGTAACTCTGTATTGGAGGCGCACTAATTGGAGTTGGAGGTGCATTATATGCTAGTTTCTTAGAACATGGTCCATAAGCACTGTGACTGCCTAAAGTACCATGGGTGACCTGTAGAGCTGACTGAACCGGCCTGATAGGATGGCCTCTACCAAAGTAACCCCTGCCTCTAGATGAGGCACCATAGAATCCTCCAAAATAATGGGCCTCTTATCAGAGGTCGTCTCCCTAGCGTGGCCTCTAATGCGCTCAATCCATATAGCGATCTCCACTACCCAAGTGCAAGAAATCTCAGGCTCGATCTCTCTAGGTATCTGAAGTCTGATGCCATATGTAAAGCCATCTACGAACCTCCACACCTTCTCCCCCTTAGTAGGGACTAGGATAGCTGCAAGATGACTATGAGAGAGATGATGAAATATGGATACAGACCAGGAACTGAGTTAGGAGCCAGATTAGATGAGATTATAGAACCAATTAAGCCGAATGGGCAAAGAGGAAGGGTCAGCATTGGATATCAGCCTCTAATGGGGAAAACTTATATCGGTAGTTCCAGTAAAAAGGTTCTTGTGCAAGAGCATATTTAGGGTACGGGCCATACTTCAGCATTAGAAGATGATATCACCGATAGAATGGGAAGGTTGTTCGGGAATCTGATTGAAGAATGATGTGAAGGAACTAACATCAAGACACCGACCATCAAGGATGCCGAACTAGGAGAAGAGCTGCGGAATTGGACCGCCTGTCCATCTTTGGTTCGCCAGGAGACTTGGTAGCGTGGATCTGTAAAGGTTTTTCTTTTGAAAAGACATGGTCCATTGAGGCTTGCATCGTGTCTGTACTTTTTTGTCATTTGACTCTTTAGAACGCTTAGACGTTCCTCTTTTGATGAAATAAAAAGAATCATTTTCTTAAAATATTGCAACTTTATTTACCGCTTTATTTATACTTAGTTTTTCTTTCCAGTAATCAAAATGATAAGAACCCACGTTCTGCGATTGTGACATGTAACGAAACCGTAGAGCCAAACGACCCAGATTACGAGGTGTATGATGAGAGTAGGATGCCAGACAATCTCCCACAAGAGATCTAATCTCGAATGTGTTTTCATGGTCATATGATGACATGCCGGGATTAAGTACTGACATTGTCTCGCATCGGCTGTCTACCGATCCTACCAAACCGCCGGTCAAGAAAAAACCTAGAAAATTTAAGCCCGATTTGAGTTTGAGGATAAAGGAGGAAGTAACTGAGAAGATAAAGGGGAATGTGGTAAGGGTCACCAATTATCCCAAGTTGTTGGAAAATATCGTCACAGTACCCATGAAAGACGGGAAGATCAGGATATGTGTGGATTACCGAGATCTCAACAAAGCTAGTCCAACGGACGACTCCCCGTTACCAAATATACATATCTTCATCGACTACTGTGTAAAGCATGAGCTGCAGTCGTTCATGGATTGTTTCACCGGGTACCACCAGATCTTGATGCATGAGGAAAATATAGAAAAGACAACCTTCACCACACCTTGGGGTGTTTACTGCTATAGAGTCATGTCGTTCAGTCTCAAGAACGCTGGTGCCACCTACATGAGGTCTATGAAGACCCTTTTTCACGACATGATTCATATGGAGATCGAAGGTCATCATCAAGTCTCAAAAGAGTTTAGAGCACTTGGAAGATTTGAGGAAATTGTTTAAGCGCCTACAAAGGTAAAATTTAAAATTGAACCTAGATAAATGCGCATTCGGAGTCCTTGCTAGAAAGTTGTTGGGCTTCATCGTAAGTAGGGAAGGTATTGAACTGGACCCATCAAAAATCAAGTCAATTTAGGATTTGCTACCACCTAAGAGTAAGAAAGATGTGATTAGTTTCCTTGGTAGACTTCATTACAGCAGTCATTTCATAGCCCGGTCGACAGTAATCTATAAACAAATTTTCATGTTGCTGAAAAAGGATGCTACTACTAAATGGACAAAAGAGTGCTAGAAAGCCTTCGACAAAAATAAGGAGTATCTGTTAAATCCACACGTCCTGCTCTCCCCCCCCCCCCCCCCGATCGGACGGAAGAGACATAGGAAACTCCACAGTAGGGTTAGTATTTACTCTCCTACTCCTT
>NC_031990.1:10894430-10967810 GCF_001879085.1 Nicotiana attenuata
CCCCCCCGATCGCGGGAAGAGACATAGGAAATCCACATAGGGTTAGATTTATCTCCATCCTTTCTTTTGTAATAGAAAATCCAAACATCATTTTTGTATGTTGCTCTGGAACTACGCCGACTTGATTTCCTCGGGGAGGAATATGACTGTAATCCTCATCGGATTCAGTCCTCTTTTGTAATTGAACTATGTTCTAGCCTAATTCCATTTGGATATGTAGGACGTGTGAGTCAGACTCGGACATTTCATTCTTAATCTCAGCATTTTGCATCTATTGTAATGGAACTACGTCATGACCTGATTCCATTTGGATACGTAGGCTTCCTGAGTCAGGATCAGTCATCTTCATTATATTTTTATCATCATCCACGAACTACATTCAGACCTTATTCCATTTTGGATACGTAGGCAAGCTGAAAGGGTTCGTTCATCACCTTCGAAAAAACCTTTGTAATGCATAAGTTCGAATGAGAACGCAGTCACAATGGAAAGTAGTCGCGTCGTCAAAGCATCACGGAGAATCGACATCAATAGGATGGAGTTTTCAAGAAGAGACGCTCGCATTTAGAGAAACTTTTGTAGCATGTCATTATCCAGAACGACGATATTTGTCTTAAAATAAAGCTTTTCAAAAATTTTTTTCTAAAAAATACAGTAATTTGTTCCACCTACCAAACTTCATAGCATAGCCATATCAAAGGATGGGGGAAAACAAATACCGGGGTCGACACAAACCAACCCCCCCCCCCTGCCACTAAGAATTTTTCTTTGAGTGCAGGATTAACAGGAAGCAAAGAAACGTTGGGACCACACTGGGGAAAATGCAGGATCCACCACTTTCCCAAGATTATCACCCTTTCACTTTTACTTAAAATTTTCAAGCACAACTAAAGCTAACCCTTGAATCCTTTGCAGGTACCTTAGAGGCAGCCCGCTGATACGAAAAAGGCACCATGTATATAGCAAAACTCCTACTCAAACAATTGGAGCACCATGTACAAAATGAGCCATCGACTTCACCAACTAAAGCAATGTATATAGCAAACCGCCTGCTCAATCAATCATAGCACCTTGTACAAAATGTGCCGTCGACTTCACCAATTGAAGTCCTGTATATAGGAAATCGTCAGCTCAATCGATCAGAGCGCCCTGTAGAATCAAACATCGACTTTGCCAATCGAGGCCTTGTATATAGCAAACTATTCATTCTGCCAAGGGAACAATCCGCACCATTGCTCCATCGCAACGGAGGCCCGAATAGACAGTCGCAAACCTTCTCGCCGACGTTCTGCCAATCAATGGCTGCAACTTAGCTTCGCAGTAAAGAGTATCTCTTGGGCATGCTTTTCTTTTCCTTTGTTATTACCTTGAATGTTTTGACATTTTGCTCATGTAGCTTCAGGCATGACTACGATTTAAGTCAATCGCTCCCAAGCCGAGATTAATTTACATTTCAGTGCAAAGCTCTCCCTACAAGTAGAGACGCACTTTACAAATCGAGCTCTGCCAACAAGCGGACACACACTCTACAAGTCAAAGCTCTCCCATCAAGTGGAGACACTTTTAAATGCTCCGACAGCTGTGGAACGGTACACAGCACGGCTAAAAAATCGGGTCAAGATCAAGTATCACATCATCTCGATCCCAAGTAATGGCTCGCCGATAGCCATGCATCATAATTCCTGCATCATTTACATCACATCATAATATATTATGCATTGCAATATATGGGTATGTGTGTATTTCATTTTAGCAGGAAAAAATATAGCAACATGGAACTCTTTCTAAGTAGAAGACCAAAATACAATGCTATGAGGGACAACAAACTCATTATAGGGCCAAGAATCCATGTTCAGGCACAAAACGACCAGTGGAACTCCAATTCTTCAAATCTTTCAAGTCAAGCAACAAAATTCGAGCTACCGTGAGTGCCCAATCCCCTGTCATGCTACATCGTCATAATACGATACTGGGGCAGTTCCTGTGAGTATCGCTTCATAAAAATCCTCACTACAGAACTACATGAGGCCTAATCCTCATTAAGCTCTAGGTATGTATGTAATTCAAAGCCAGAATTCAGCCTAAACTTCCCAAAATCCTCCTAGAATCTTTCTGTAGCTCATAATCTTTGTGTTATTCCTGCAATGTACGCCTAAAGTCGGGACAAAATTGGCTTTGGTTCAATTTTATTTGCCCCCGACCCAGTCCAAAATACCCTCTAATCCACTTTGGCAATCCGCCCTAACCTCTTAGAACCAATAGAAATTTGTCACGTAAGCTCTCCAATCTCATTCACACAAAAAACACACATGCAACTGAATCATTGGTCCGTTTGATCGAAGGTCTATATTTAATCTCCTTTTTCTTTTAACTATTTAAACACTCGCCCAAAGATCTCATCTCTACAGTCAAAACCCTATAATCTGACAGCCACTAAAATACCTCTTCAAAAACCTTAAGTTGCCCGAATTATCTGGGCCCAGATCTCGTCTCTCAAGTTTAACCTTAGAGACGACCTCCCAGACCCCCTAACCCTAAAATCATTTCTCCCGGGCCCTGCCTCCTCTCTTTCCCCTTACTCGCTCTTTTATCTCAACCTCACAGCCCAAATCAATCAAAAGACCTTGCACAAATTTGTGCAAGGTCATGAATTCATCCAAAGATTCATCATCCCTATCTCCCACATTCGTGATTGTCGCTGAATATTTCCTCTTTCGTCGATCAAGTTTGAAATCCTCAAATTTACACCCCTAACCCCAAAGATGAAACCTCAAATCACCTTTTATCTTTCAAATCCATTTTGCTCATGTACTTCGGATCTTGTTGTTCTTTCCGTTTTCACCGTTTGATTTTAAAAGCCCCAATCAAGAAGTCAGAGACCAAAGCATGAAATTTCAACTCACCGGATTTGTTTCTTCATTCTTTCAAATCGAAGCAAGCATGAGGATATTAGGTGGCTTCATCATTGATATTCGATATCAAGAGGTCAAATGCAATGACCTCTCGGTATTAGGGTGCTGACCGATGGTCTCTTATGCTTCAACGGTCGATCTCTCATTTCCCCATGCCCAGGTAAAAAGCCTCAATGATTTCTCTCTATTTTCTAAAATTTTCACTTAATTGAGCTTGCATTTCCATTCCTCCATCACTCTCCGCTATTGAATCTGGAACTAAAATGCTTTAAAGCCACTATAAATAGGGGCTTTAATATTCTCACCTAACACACAGTAATATACAACAGAAGCCACACCATGAAATCACTTAACAAAAAAGAAATATCAATTTAGTCTTGAGTAGTGAAAATCAAGCTAGGGTTTTCTAACTAGCTTCAAATTTCTTTCTGATTCTGAGCCTTACACTGGTCGAGATGAGTTCTTGAGTCTATACGGCTAAGAAAGAGTCATTTATTTGGTTTGCTGCTTAAGAGGAAGTCAGTACACCTCCTGTTATGCCCCGCATTATTACGTCAATATTTCGTCCTACAGTATTACATTACAATGATGTTACGCTTCCAGTACTAAATTACGACGATATTGCACCCTGTAGTATTGCACGTTGGATTTGTTGTAAGGTAATTGAAATTAGTCCAAGGTAAAGATTATTTGGAGATTATAAGGATTATGCTATTTCAAACAAGTGATGAGTAAATTCGTGAAGGTGAGAGGGGAAGCAAGTCAAGGAAAATGAATTTTCGTCCAAGTTTGGAATATTGGGATAAAATACGGGCCGAGCAATAATACCCTATATTTATGGACTAGTGCCATACAAGGTACCACATGACCATGATAGTAAGGTGTATAACGTATGTGAGAAATGTGTAGTATTTTAAGTAATTTGAGACAATTCTTAATTATGCGGATAATTGGTTAATTATTGGGTAATGAGATACTATCCAATTAACTAAAGAACTAATTGGATAAAGATGGGGAAAGAGTAACGTGGCAGCAAGTCACTCTTTATCTATATGACTCCTGATAAAATTATATTAGGTAGCAACAATGTGTCAATTACACCTTCATTTCCTTACAAGTAATTTTCATATCAAATATTACAACCAAAAGTGACAAAAGGACATTAGCCATTCTGATGAGATTCAACAAAATCTCATTTTCAAGACACTACAATCTTAGCAATATTCTTCTTGCAACAAATTCCTACAAAAGAAAATCCAACGAGAATTATTAGAGTCCTAGTAATGGAAAATTTTTGTGGTTCTAAAGAAGTACGGTGCAACCTTTTCTAAGAATATCATACGGAGTTTTCCCTACTCCATGTATGTTAAGGCTATCCCTTCTTTCTTTTTGACATGATCTATACGACACGAACAAAACAAGCAAATGTACAAATTCCATTAATAACTCTATTCATAAAAGTATTAGAGATGTCGATGTTCATGAATTCCCATATGTCTTATAATTGTATCGTTTGTTTATGGGTCTCAGAAAATACGTAAGTTGATAAAGTTTGTTTCATGATATTAATCAGAGGCATAATGGTCTTATGACGTATCGAGGGATTTTATTAATGTATTTCATATGCATTTCATGCATTTATGCATGCACATTGCCCCATGACCAGATGGCGCTATATACATGTGTGTGTGTGTGTGTGTGTATATATATATATATATATATATATATAGAGAGAGAGAGAGAGAGATTATGGCATTATATACGCACCACCACCTGATCAGCCAATATACGTTGATGATTTTCCCACAGTGGCCGGGATGATATGATGGGATGCCCTCAGAGGCTTGATGATGTTATTAATGCATATACCCATGCAGGGTATGACTTTTATACGCATATGCATGACATTTTTAATATTAAAAGATTCATAAAGTTGTTCAGACTTACATGCCGAGTCTTTTACTCCATATTTTTCTCATGTCTATTATTAACTGATTTTCATTCCTTATATACTCGGTATATTATTTGTGCTGACATGTCTTTTGCGTGGGGACGCTGCATTTCATGCCCGCATGTCTTGATAGACATGTGCTTCATTTTCTTCGGAGTTGCTTGTTTGGTTAGTATGATTTAGACGTGTATTGTTTGGTATGGCGGGACTTTGTCCCGACCTTTACGTATATCATGTATTCTTAGAGGCTTGTAGAGAAATGTCATGTATGTAAAAGATTGTATGGCCTTGTTGGCCTATGTTCATCGTACGAGTGGTTATTTTGGTCTTACAGGTCGTATGTCCTGCGTATGAGCTGGTATCACATGTTGTATTCTACTTATCTCACGGCAGCCTTCTGGCCCAGTTATCTATGATAGTATGACATTAAAAGATACGTTATGTTGGTACTCGGTTGAGTAAGGTAGCGGGTGCCCGTCGCGGCCCATCGGTCTGGGTTGTGACAAAAGTGGTATCAGAGCAGTTCTGTCCTAGGGAGTCTACAAGCCATGTCTAGTAGAGTCTTTTTTATGGGTGTGTCGTGCACCACACTTATAAGTAGGAGGCTACAGGGCATTTAGGACTGTCACTCTTTCTTCTTACTCTAGATCGTATGGCAGAGCTCAGTTCTGAGAACACAATTTCCTAAGCTCGACCTTATTCATAATACGACGATTCCTACATCTAGAAAGATGGTTGGTAAGGGATTGAATGTGGTTCTGAAAGAGTTGAGTCGGAAGAACCCGGTGAGCTTCTGGAAAAGGAGCCTTAAGGAAAGAATATCTATCCACCTTTATGGTGAAAGACAATGAGAGATTCAGAAGGTAAATATATGTTTCAACAAGTGAACGAAGCAAGGTGAAAAAGGGTACGAGGTATCCAGCTAATGAAGTTTATCCTTATTTACCATTTAGGAAGAGGGATATTAGCATTTTTAGTTACCTTTAACAGTAATCGAGGTATGTACAATTGGACACAATGATCTAAGCTATGTTGTATGTGAGCTAACAAATAAAGTTTAAGAGAAGGACATAATATCACGATCTGACTGGGGTTAGAGTAACCCAAAATGGTGAATGGATTGTTTGCGCTAGTTGACATTGCTGAAAGATATTGCAAATGTGCTAATAGATCTCCTTGTGAGACACTTGGATGGCGCACTCTAAAATAGTACAGCTAGATATGAGTACTACAAAGATAGGAAGTGGAAACCTTGAAGGGATAAATATTAACTTAGTGTGGCTCCCGGCCCTAGTAGAGCAAGGACGTTGGGCAACCCGAAAAGCCGATGAATGAAGAAAGGAGAGCTAAAAGCGAAAGAATGTTTTTTTAAAGTTTTCACAAGAAAGGGATAGGCAGGAATATTAGCAATGTAATGAGTAGACATATAAGGAAGAATTATGAGAGAGATGTGATAGATGGACGACAATAGTAGATCAAAACGATGACGGTATTACCGGATCCATATTCAGGTGAAGGAGGAGACGAGAGGTGATAGGCCTTAAGACAACAAAAAAGTATAAGACATACAGTCACATCTTCATTTCGAGAAATAAGTTTGCAACTCTAACGTGATTAACAGAAGGGAACGTTAGACCCAAGAATAATAGAAATTAGTATGGATTGGTGAACAAGATAAACTAAAAATGAATTAAGGGAATGAGTGAATTGATAATAGTCAGCATCATGCGAATTTCAGATTGCGTTCCGACGAAAATAGAATGGACAAAAGAAGAAGATCCATGATGAATTCAGAGAATGGTCACTCAGGAAGACGCTTCCCTAAAGCAAGCCATGTGAGCAAAGTTAAGCTTAAGGGACTGTATATGCCAGTTACACCAAGTGTCACCATCGCGAGGAAGAAATATGGTTATCCTTTGTGCAGAAGGATTACCGTAAGACGAGTAAGGGTCATTGATGATGTGAAAGGATGCCAAAGATGAAGAGGAAAAACATCTATAGGCAGGTCGTCGTAGCTCCAACTCTTAGTACTCCCCTAAAGGGGGGAATATGGAATGGTGTGGCATTAAGTCAGAATTAAGTGGATCTAGTAACTATGGAATGATAAAGGAAGAATGCGAAAAAAAAAATGAGAAAGGGATGAGATATCACTTATTCAAATGTTACACATATGCTATGATTCCAGAACATTATGTAAGCACGACGTCAAGAAATAAAAAAGTAAGGGTTCCTACCCGGGATGTTATTGATAGACATGGAGCTAGTATGCGAGGTAAGTTAAGACAAAGGAAATACACAAGAAAAATTACGCGGAATACGGATATGAGAATGGGCCAACGAGTAGTTAGTAGTTAATTCAGCAAGGGCCTAGTCATGACTAGACAAGAGGTTACAGACAAATCAGCAAATTATGCAAGATAAATTGAGTAAACCCCAACATGGAGAATTCAGCCTTGCAGTAATATTATTATAATACTTGAGATATATTCAAATAAGAGTCGTGATAGTTAAAGGTACCGTATGAATGTTGCGGTGATAAAAGAGAGTGCCGCTGGGAAGACAGTCAAAATATTCGTTCACCAGCAACCCTACTAGCACAAGGCCGTGGAGGTAAGCAACTACAGATAATTATAGGCAAGGAAGGACATCAAAAGGTCCGTAATAAGCTCATAGCTTTACAATAGTCAAGGGTTCTCCCTAAGTACTACAACGAAAGACTAGCTGAGGAAATAAGGAAGAAGGCTTCAACCTAAGCATAAGGACCGAAAGAGGAAATGGTCGTCTAACAATAGTCTCACAACAACATTGTAAGCACTCCAATGGAAAGTGGCACCTACCGTGGCTAATAAACGGGATGTAAAATTAAAAGTACTATTTGAGATCATATGAGTTGCACGAAAACTTTGGCATGTGTGGGCACTAAGATAAGCTAAGTACGGATGCAACAAGGGGGCGGAAAGACCAGGAAAAGTAATAGCTTACGTTGAAAGAAAGCTAAGATGGAATGAAAGAAATTATTTGATCAATGATCTAGAATAGGTTACATTATGAACGCATTTAAGGGTTCGGAGTTTTATACATGCAGCATATACAGCCGTAGAAGATTCTGGTATACGTTAAAAGAAAGAATTGAGCCCGGGTCATAAATGAGGGATTGTATCATGCATATTCCTCAGCTCCCATAAAAGGCTAAATAGAATAACTAATACCATGATCCCCATATCGGGAGATAATTTAAGACGACATAAAGGCCGATTAGAAGAAGGAGGAAACTAAAGAGTTACATCAATAAAGTAAATCACGAATCCGGTTCTTGGAACCAGAAGTTATCGGAATCATGATTGAGAACATAGCAGAATCACTCTTAATATTAGAAGTACAAGAGAGATAGTACATTAGCCGTATTCTATAACGGCTCTGCGATAAAGCCAGTTAGAAGTGTCCCAACCTCATAAGAAGTTAGTATGAAGCTCTCCCGAGATTGTGTAAAGAGGTACATGTATTATAGTAGAAGTTCAAGACTTGGATGTGAATTATACCTATGTGGAGGGGAGGTCATGAAAGAGATAGAAGATTTGATGTGAGACTTTAAGGTAAGTAAGGTAAAGGTGGACAACGTACGAGATACTCAAAAGCAGAAGGTTGTCCATTATTCGTATCTCAGATAGAGGACTAGAAGCGTCGGGATCCAATATCCAGGAATAATAATAGTGTCATTAGTGACGTACCTTCCAGCCCATGGTTTCTAAGTATTTAGAGGTCTAGTTAAGGGAATAAAGAAGAGTTAGAGACAATGCGGTGTCTCGCTTGGTGTTCAAGAATAACATAAGGAAATTTATGGTGCAAACAAGTTGAAGGAAGGTTGTGAGTAGTATAAATAGATATGTATAGATCGCAAGTTAAAGAATGAAAAGCGACAAGGTTTTAGGAGGACAGGAGTAAGGATACGAAAGGGCAAGTTAGAAGGTGACGAGAATGGATAAGTCGTCGGGATTAATCCCATGTAATCAAGAGAGCTGATGGTTTCTCTAAGTTATAGAAAGCTCAATATAGCCTGAATGAATTCAAAGGAGTCTAAGACTAGTAGAATTTAGAAAAGATGGAATGCTGCATGACGGTGTAATTTTAATAGATAAAGGATGATGTTTGGGCCTTCGATTGAGTAATGATTTCCTGAAGTGTACATGATTAAAATACCTACATATGGCAAACCACATTGGGATGCTATGAAAAACGGTTATGGAAGTATAGCATAGTATCACCCCTAGATGGATCAATCTAATTACTCCAGATGTCCCCGATGAGACGCGAGCCCTAGCGGCGGCGTTACATAAAAGATCAAGTTATCAGTGGTAGATGATGAATCAACATTAAGTTAAATCAACAATACATGGATAAAAGTTTACTAGTATGAGATGAAATTAGACCATCAGTCTTAAGGATAAACAACGGGTGTAACCTGGAGTTGGTTACAGACCTCAGTAACGATAAATCAAAGAAAGAGTTATGGTATAGTATGACTTACCTAGGTGCAGTAAAGTCATATAGATGGATAACCAGGTCTACGAAGTAAGATATAGGCGTATTCTCATTTTCTACAAAGTACCAAGCGAAGAACTTCAGTACACCTATAGATGCCCAGAGAGGCATCCTATTAAGCCTTGTATATGCTTACAATGTAAGGCCTAGAGATTGGCTAAAAGCTGGAGGAAAATGAGATGAGAGTCGCATAGGCACACTTACAAGGTCAGTATCGTAGAGGCTGCATGATAGAAGGTAGCAACAGTTATGAGATTGGAAGGAATTCGATCACAAGTCATCGTGACAAAAGTGGTAAAGGGGGGAATGCCCTAGCCTTTGGATTTATTCATAGAACAACTGCCTAAATGCCAAGGGGAGTATTAAAGTATTCACAAGAGCTATAAGTTATGAAAATGATAAGAGCATCAGCCAACATTCGAGCACAAAGCATATATCGGAATGTCTTCATACCGGTTGGTGTTCCGAAAAGCTTGTCATCATACGGTGGAACTTGAGCACAAAGCCATGCGGGCTCTAAGAAAGTTGAATCGTGATCGGGAGGTCGTCGCCAACTTGAGGGTGGCATATTTTAATGAGTTGGATGAGTTCCGATACCATGCATACACAAGTTCGTCAGTATACAAAGAGAAGATGAACTATCTTCATGACAAGTAAATTTGGAACAAAGAGTTCAAAGAGGGTGATCTTGTGTTGTTGTTCAATTCACGATTGAGGATGTTTCATGTGAAGTTAAAGTCTAAATGGAGTGGCCCGTTTGAAGTTGTGGGTGTGACACCCTTTGGTGCATTGTTGTAGAATAAAAATGATGAGGTGTTTAAAGTCAATGGTCACCGGGTGAAGCATTATTTGGCCAAAGTTGGTGATGGACACGTTATAGCGGTGATTCATTTCAAGTAATGGTAATCTGCTTCGTGCTGCGACGTTAAATCAAGCGCTCATTGGGAGGCAACCCAAGTTTCTTTTCTTCTTTAATGGATAGGTGTTATTTTTATTCTAACTGGATTTGAAGTGTGTTGTAGGGATGACTGTGCTTTACAGGAAGTGTGCTCAGAAAATTGGCTAAGTGTGGAAAAAAGTGCAGACCACATGTATATTGTGCGGATCGCACAATTGTGATTGCTACAGCAAAAGTGAACTGCGGCCGCACAATTGCAGTGCGGACTGCACAAATTGAAACGGGAAAATGCAAACTCTTTGAAGTTTGGTTTGTTAGAGAAATGGCAAAAGTGCGGCCGCACACCAAAATCTACGGTCCGCGGCAAAAATATAAGACCGCACCGCAAATTCTGTGGACCGCAGAGTAGCAAGGGCTCTTGAGCCCCAGGTAACAGAGTGCGGACCGCAGAAGGAATTGTACGGCCGCACTCAACCCTTTGTCCCTTAGTCAACCCGCCCAAGTATAAATAGTAGACTTAGGGCTACTGTTCATTTTTTCCTCTTTGAGCACTCACAGATCTAAAATATTGAAATCGTGTATAAATCATTTTCCACACACAATCAACCCCTACGATAACTCATTTGCATTACTTCATATCTGGTATGCTCCAATTTCTTATTTAATTTTTCAATTTTTAGTTTAATTTACAATTTGTTTGTTAGTTTAGGCCACTTGTTAGTAGAATTCAATTTTCTAATCATGCTAGGTTTAATCTGTATTGGGTCAACTGATAAATGCTCTATGGGGAATGGGTGAATTTATTATCATGCATAAATGTTAAAACCATGTGAAATTTGTGCAATAAATTGTAAACCCTAGAAATCTGTTCGCATTTGTTTTGAAATTTGCGATCACAAAAGAAATTGTGTGGTCCGCAGAAGTTGCGATTAGGGTCTTGAGTCAAGCATGACTCTGCGGCCGTATTTGAAATTATGCGGACGACAAAAATCCTATCGCGGCCGCAGAAAATTGAGTGCGGCCACAAAATAGCCCAATCTCTGTCTTCAGAGAATTGGAATTTGGTAAATTTGATGTGCGGCCACAATAGAAACTGTGCAGATTGCACTCATGTTCTGTGGTCGCACTAATAATTATGCGGACCGCAGATCCAGTTCTGCGGCTGCACATATAATTGTGCGGACCGCACTCCCCCACTCTACAAGCATGTTTTACACTGTGTGTTCACATTCTGTTTGCACTTGAATTACAACTGACTCCTGCTGCTGCTTGTTACAGATAATGGTTAGATCTCGAGGCAGTGGAGATACTTCAACGAGGAGGGGTGAACCTTCCAGGGGCCGAGGCAAGAGTACTTTACCCCTCTCCCTCCAAAAGATAATCACCAAGAAGGCTACAACCGGTCGAGGAAGAAATACAGAGCCCTCCAATCCAGTTTGTACGTCCCATCTAAGGAAGCATCGGAGGGCGACTCAGTTCAAGAGCAGCCGACTGTCCAATCAAAGCCACCGGGGAGGTATCAACTCCGGGACGAGCCTTACTCATCACATAGCACCCCCGAAGGTTCGGAGAGTGCTAGTCAGGCTTCGGAGCCCTCCTCTCCACCTGTCCCTCCGGCACCAGTGACTACAGTTGATGATATTTCGTATGATGGCTCAGGGGGGGATACTAGTGTTGCCGGCCTTGAGAGGTCGAAAAAGAAAAAGGTCTGGGAGGACTGGTTTGTCAGTCTAGCTGCCTTCACTAGCTTCCGTGAGATCGCTCACTCTTGAGCGACAATTCCAACTGAAAGACCTTGACAAGTACAATCCAGCAGTTTTGAGGCAGTTCCAAGAGCACAAGGTGGGGATGTGTTTCACCCAGTGCATAGTGGACGCGAAGGAATACCTTGTCTGCGAATTCTATGTCAATGTGGCGCACATCAAGAAAGGGGCAAAGGTAACTAAAGTGAGGAACCTCAAGGTGCGATTTGACCATCATACCTTGATCACCTACTTGGGGTTTGAGGATGTTGAGCCTACATAGTACTTGGAAAAGCTTGCGATGGGAGATGCAGCTCGCCCACGGCTCGCTTAGATTCTTGAAGCCTCGGGACAACCACAACCATGGATCACAGTAGGGATTCCTATTTAGTGGAACACTCTGAACTTCGAGGCGAAGAGATTGAAGACTTTTTTATACAACGGACTAGACCCGTGCCAAAATGAAACAAACCTTCCTATACCGCGGGCAGTTCTAGTACCTTATGCACGGGTGGAGCTGAATGATTTTGACACGAATGTTCGGGATAAGAAGCCTTTCTCATGGTATTCTTTGATGGATGCACACAACCCTAAGAGAAAGGGTGACCCCACTACCAGCATTGTCCAGTCTGATGAGCCATCGGCGGTACCTGCAGAAGCAGCCGATATGCCATCCACTTCAGCAGAGCCTTCAGTCAATGCAGCAGCCATGCCCCCACCTTCAGCCTCAATGTGTTCCACCTCAGCTTTGAAGCTGGTGCATATGCCTACTGCTCGACTTTCTGCGCTGCGAGTCTCCTAGACACTAACGAGCCTCAAAAATTAGATGTAGACATCCACTGCAAAGCTGTCTACCATATCCAGTACTGTTGCAGCGCAGTCATCCATTCCGACACCCCAGATTCCTTTGACAGTGAAGGAGACATTGAAGAAGCTCCTGGATAACCAGGCCACCATAATGAACACTTTGATACATCATGGAGCAGTGATTGAAGAGCTGGGAAAGGAAGAAAAGAAAATGAGAAAGTCCCAGGCTTCCAAGAATCCAGTTAACAAGCTGGAGAGAAAGGTGACCAAGATTGCAGCAGCTAGAGATCTTCCATTTGACATGCTGATGGGTCCAGCACTTACAACACCAGCAGCACCATTAGCTCCTGTGGAACCAGCTGGCCAGTCCGAGGAGCCAGACCTGGCTACCGACACTGATGTGGCAGTCCGCCAGATGTTCACCAACCCAGCCACTCCTAGAGTCGAGGATGATGAGATTCAGTTAGAGGAGACTGGGGGCGGTGACGCTGCTGTGGACACAGAGATATCCAAGGCGACATAGGGAGTCATCTTCACTTGTACCCTTCCTTAGTATTGGGTACAATGCTTATTTTTATTCGGGGGGGTGGGGGGGGAGTTTATTTGATCTATTTTGATGATTCTGAGATAATTGGTTTGTAATAACTGACAGTATTTTCTTCTTTCTCCTTATTCTGTATATATTCTCTCCTTTCTCTCATGATGTATATATTTTCCATCTTCTCTCATTATGTACATTCATCCTACTTTCAATAGTTTTCTTTTTGTAGCTTCTTTATATTTGTTTTCTTATTAGTTTGTGTTTAATTTAGTAGCTTCTTTCTATGTTTTAGTAGACAATAAGTCGTTGGTTTCTTAATGCCACGGTTATTTCCAAAGGTAGTTTTGTGTGTGACTCGGGTGACTCATCCCAACGATGGATGGCATTACAACCTTCTTAAGGGAATGAGTCCGTTTTGAGTTTAGGTGATAATAGTTGTAATAATGAATTTAAAGACCTGATTAAGTCAAACTCGAAGAGTTAAATATGCTTCATGTGGCACCAACACATTTAACTATGTGCTTATGGTTAGAGACAAGGATTTTTCAAAGGAAATAGCTCTAGTTAGTCACTTTGTGACACTTGTGTTGACTTTTAGACCATTGAGTGGTCTAATTGGACCATAGCGATATTCAATCATGAATGTGGTCGTTGTGGACCATCGACTCTATCCTCGTTAACAATCTAGTTGCGTGAGGGGTGAGATGCTTTGTTGCTAGTCCTGGTACTTATGTGGAAGGTCTAGAACTTGCCCCGAATGTGTTATAAGGTGAAATCATAAGTTTTGCTTGGCATGAGAAGTGATTGTAGGATTTTCTTGGCCCCTTTGAGTTTTATATTGCCTACCAATGATGTAATCCCTATTCAACCCCTTCGAGCCTTTAGCCTTTCTCATTTGGAAACCATGTTACAAGCCTTTACCCGTTCTATAGTGACCTTCTCTTGGCACCCGAGCTTTCCTTAACACTCATGTGAAATAATTGGCTAAAAATGTATGTTTGGGGGAGAGACGAGGAATTTGAAAAAAAGGTATCAAGGCACAAAAAGAGAAAAATAAATGACGAGAAGGAAAGGAAAAAGAAAAGAAAAGAACAAAAAGAAGAGTGCAAAAAGTGAATAAATGAAAGAGTTGAAGGGATCCAAAAGAAAGGAAATGGTCCCAAACATGGAGAAATATGAACAAAATGATCAATAAAGAGTGATGTTAAGTCTCTCTAGTTCCCCAAGGAAAAGAAAGTGCCTCAAGGAATCGACAAAGTGTGAGCCGAGAATTGAAAGATGGAGTGCTTAAGGAAGGTGTAACCACTTGTCCATATTGTATTAATCCCTAATCCAAAAGCCTTCATTACATCCTGAAAGAAGTCCTACTTGATTTGAGTCGAGTGAGCTACATCAGTGGTGATTTACATGAGGGGCAAGCTTATGGTACCGGAAGCCTTACTTGTGGCATTCTCTTGAGAGAGATGAGTGAACCTTTCGTAAATTTTTCAATTGAGTGCTAAATTCTTGAGTGAGCTATGCAAATGGAGAGTAGAGGAGGAGGAGTTTGGTATCCACCATGACCTACAAGATAGAGCAAAAGTCCTCGATGAGAGAAGTCAATCGTTGAATGTTGGAATGTCAAATTAGAGATATGTTTTCATAAATGTCTAACTTGTTGCCTTGTCAATAAAGCATGAGCGGTGTGGATAATATTGGGTCCCAACTGATATGTGAATGATTCACCCGTGGATAGCTATAATGTCCTTTAACTTTTAGAAGTGGGAACTTATAATTTGCTTGAAGACAAGCAAAGACTTAAGTTTGGGGGAGTTGGTCCCAAAAGTGTGGACCACAGAATATCATCTGCGGCAGCGGATGTTGAAGGAAAAGCCAGCAAATTTTGGTGCAAAGTGTGGTCCGCACATGAATTGCGCGGAGGCAAAACATGGCTAGGACCAAAAGTTCAGAGAATGTGCATACCAAGTCACCCAGAAGTGTGGACCGCACAGGAATTGTGTGGCTGCAGAAGAAGAGCTACCCGGACCGTAGAAGATCAAGTACGGCCGCACAAGTAAAAGTGCAGACCGCTGAAAGAGTTCCTCGCAGCCGCTGATCAGATTTGTGCGGCCGCAGACCTCCAAATTCCTAACAAGTTGAAGAAATCTTCGGACTGCACATGGAATTTTGTGGCCGCAGAATGTAACGACCCGGCCGTTTGTTTCATGAGTTACCGCGCCATTTCCCCCATTTCTGCTTCTATTTTCTTTGTTTATCGGTTCTATAGGTGATCAGGTTAGTTGGCTTGGGTTCGGAAAGGTTTTGAGATGGTTTGAGACACTTAGTCTCTTTTAAGAAAGCTTAAGTTGGAAAAGTTAATCGGATGTTGACTTATGTGTTAGAGGGCTCGGATCTGAGTTTCGATGGTTCAGATAGTTTCGGGAGATGATTTGGGGCTTAGGAGCGTGATCGGAATGTGTTTTGAATTGGCGAAATTGAGTTTTTGGCGTTTTCCAATTGATAGGTGAGATTTTGATATAGGGGTCGAAATGGAATTCCGGAAGTTGCATTAGCTTCGTTATGTCATTTGGGATGTGTGTGCATATTTTAGGTCATTTGGACGTGGTTTGATATACTTTTTGATCAAAAGCAGAATGCAGAAGATTTTAGAACCTTAGGCTTGAATTCGATGTGTTTTGGTGGTTTTGAAGTTGTTTGAGGTGTTTTGATGGTTGGTATAAGTTTGAATAGTAGTATAGGATGTGTTTGTGTTGTTGGTTGAGGTCCCGGGGGCCTCGGGGTGGTTTCGGATGGTTGACGGAAAGTTTGGAAGTTGGTTTTGGCAGCTGAAGATGTCCCATTGCTGTCATAACCGCACCTGCGGCTAGGTGACCGCAAGTGCGGTATCGCAGATGCGCGGTTGGAGCCCCAGATGCGGCCAAAGACTGGGTTGAGTGAAACCGCAGATGCGGTAGTTGAACCGCACCTGCGTGACCGCAGATGCGGTTATAGGGTCGCAGGTGCGAGAGGCGGCTTAAGTGAGGACCGCAGAAGCGGTTTGTTGACCGCAGAAGCGGCAACAGGGCCGCAGATGCGGAACTCCTGGACCAGAAGTATATAATATTTTACCTTCGCGAATTTTGGCTAAAAACTACATTTTTGAAGACGGTAAACGAGCTAGGGCAGAGAATTCAAGAGAATATCAAGGTGAATCAGTTGGGTAAGTTCTCTAAGCTTCATTACATGAGTTTATGATCATTTTTCAATGGATTAATCATGAAATTAGTGGAAATTAAGGGTAAAAAACTGAGGAAACTAGGGCTTGGTATTGGAGACCTAAGCTTGAGGATTTGGAGGACCATTTGTGGTTGGATTTTGGAACTTTTGATATGTATGAACTCGTGGGGAGATAAGGAACCTATTGATGTGAATTTTATCGAATTCTGAGACGTGGGCCCGGGGGTCGGGTTTTGATTTATTTCGGGATTTGCGTTGTTTTTCGATTATTTTCGAATGGAGTTTGTCCCTTTAGCATATTTTGATGGTTACGTTATGATTTTTGGTAGATTCGGAGCATCCGGAAGCTGATTCGAGGGGCAAAGGCATCGCGAGCTAGAGTTTGGGCCGGATTGAGGTGAGTAATGATTTTAAATGTTGTCTTGAGAGTATGAAACCCCGGATTTCACAGCGTTCGGCTATATTGAGGTGACGCACACGCTAGATAATGAGTGTGGGATCGTGCACCGTTGGGGATTGTGACTTAGTCCATCCCGTATGGTTGTTTTACTGCGTATTTCACTGCAAATTGTCTGATATTATCATGTTTTGGGTTGAATGCCATATTTGGCCTTCGTGCCAACTGTTTGGACCCTTAGGGGATATTTACTGCTATTTTCCTCACCGTTTGATTTCATACTTGTTCTCAGTCATGCCATATTTTACTGTTTTCATAACTCAGCCATGTTTACTCTGTTTTAACACATTAAATGATTTTTTAAAAAGATATTTTGAGTTGAGTATCATGTTTTACTGTTGCCCGAGGGGCTTATGAGATTCTGACTAAGTAAGGCCGAGGGCCTGTATTATGAGGATACTTTTGGGTCAAGCTGCACGCCGCAGCGGTGATATACTGATTATGATAATGAGGCCGAGGGCCTGAGATTGTACGCCATGAGGTGGCTTGTGATTGATATGAGGCCGAGAGCCTGTTTATGATTCCACGAGATGGCTTGATATTGCGCTTGGGTCGTAAGGGGCTCCTCCCGGAGTCTGTACACCCCCAGCAAGCGCGGGTACCCATGAGATATGAGATATAGCCCGAGGGGCTGGTATTGTTCTGTGATATTACCCGAGGGGCCGATACTATGGTTACTTTTCCCGAGGGGCAGATCTTATGAGTTTACCATTTCTAGTTGTTTTTCTTATATATTGTTTGACTTCTTAAAAGGTGTTTTATGAGATTTCACTATTTAATTATGCTTACCGATTATTGTTCTGCCTCTTAAAGCTTAATGTTGTGTTTAACGTGATTTTATATCGCTCGGTCTTCATTTATTGTTATTACTCACAGAGTTGGAGTACTCACTTTACTCCCTGCACCACTGTGCAGATTCGGGCGCTACAGGTCCTGCTAGCGAGGGTTGAGAGCTATCCAGCAGATTTCCAGAGATTCACTAGGTAGCTGCCCGGCGATTCGCAGCCTAGTGCATTCTCCCTCTATTTTATTTCCTTTCTGATTCAGTTATGTAGTAGTGGTGTAGACTTTCAGACTTGTAGTATTGTTTTAGATGCTCATGACTGGTGACACACCGATGTCAGGCTGTGTTGGTTTTAATCACTGCTTATTTTGGGATTTTATCATGTTAAAGACTTAGTATATATTATTTTAACTGCTTAAAGTGAATTGGAAGTGTGTCGGCTGGCCTTGTCTTCACGAGAGGCGCCATCACGATCGGGTCCGGGTTTAGGGTCGTGACACAGAACCTCCTGAAGGGAATTTTTGTCCGAAATTTCCAGTCCTGTATAAATAGACGTGTTTCACAATTTTAGGTCAACTTTTGACATCAGCAACTACAATAGCTATTTCTCTTTGCTTCTTTTAATAATTTTTCATACTTTGAGATATTTTAGCATAGATTTATCATTTTGATTTTACAATATGAGTTTACTTAGCATCTCTTCTTCTATATCTTCAATTTCAAGCATGAATAGCTAGATTTTACTAGGGTTGTGACCCAACCCTAGTGTGTGAACCATATGGGGGTTTAATTTAATTCTTGTGTATGATTGAGTGTTTAATATCTAGCCTTGTTCATTCTTTAATTTGTGGAATTAATGATCGCAAATATTAGTTCATGCCTATTTGACTTAGTCTCTACTTGATAAAGAGAGACTTAGCCTAGGAAAACTTGGCTAACAAGAAAGTGGGTCAATCGAAAGATTGATAATCCCAATTAGTGGGTTCAACCTAGAGATAGTAATAACCCGACTTGAGCTTTTATCAACCGTTTTGAGCAATACCCATTTGGTCTTGAGAAAGCTAAATTGGACAAAATCTTTCTGTGACCGAGAGGTATTGAGTGGGTAACTGAGTGTTGATAGCAATAACACACCCCGATCAACAAAACAAGCATTAAGGTTTATATCCCATTAGGCAAACACCTAGGTGATGGTCATAGCCTTAGGCTTTATACAAAACTTGAAAAACAACAAAAATAATTTGTTAGTTTCATTTCTTAACTTTGCAATTTTAGTTTAAAATGTACATAGAAACAACCCCAATTTGTGGAAGTGTAAATTGAGATAATTCAAACTCACGTACTATAACATATACTCCTAACTCCCATATATAGCTCCCTGTGGAAATCTACCCCGACTCTTATTGGGTGTTACTATTGCAATCGACCGTTTCATAACCTTAATTTGAGGTGTGAATTGGACGACATCAGTGACGAGCGTATATGCATGGCTAGGTTTTGACTATAGCCTTATTCCCTCAAATTCACAAATGCAATAGAATGTTCGAAAAAACGAAGACCTCCACTTTCGCAAATGTGAGTAGAGCTTCGCAAAAGCGAAGCTGACCCAGCCCCCTCCAGTATTGCAAATGCAACATTGGAATCGCAATTGCTACCAGCATATTAACTCTAACAACAAATTTTCAACTAAGCCAAAACAATGTGTAATGCATCCGAAATTCACCCGAACCCCTGGGGCTCAAATCTGAACATCCACATAAGTGTAATAAAACATAAAAACTTGCTTGTGCTAAAATCAGCAAAATAACATCGAAATTCAAGTATCAATCATTAAGACACAAGATTTTTAAAGTTTAAACTCAATTTTCCAATTTATTTACATAATGCATCGTGACGGCCACGGTTCACCTGGGATCCCAGCCAAACATGCGTGCAAGTTGAAAATCATCATACGAATCTATTAGAATTGTTAAAATACAGATCCGTGGTCCTTTACCAAAAAACGTTGACCGTGGTCAACTCTAACCACATTTAAAGTCAAAAAATACATTTTCTCCAAAACTTCACATATAAGCCCTCCAGAAATCGAAATGGACCACACGAGCAAATCATAAATCACCAAACTGAAATATGTAAAGTCTTGAAACACAGTAAAGGAATCTAGTATTCAAAATGACCTATGTTGATACCAAATTTTTCCCTCATATTTCTAAAAAATACATATATACCTTCAAAATAGTATATTTGCATCATCATCTAGTTTATGAACCTATACAAGCATTTTTCATAAATTTCCATGATTTTTAAAGGCTTTAAATTAATTTCTTTCTGCATTTCTATTATATAATATCCAATAATTATCCTTCAAATTATTTTTACGGTGATTTAATCATTCAAACTCATCATTTGTAGCAATATGTATGTCTTTAAATATTTTATTGTATTTTTATAATTACATTTGCCTTTTTAGGCTAATTGCACATTTTTGCAATAATAGCCCATATTCATGTAAAATGACGATATTTACGCAAAAAATGTTTTTTTATATTTTTATTATGCTGAGTTATTATTTAAATCATTTTAGTCCATAACTAATATTTTTGTTGTTTATTAATTATTTTATAAATTATTTTTCTACAAAAATGGGGTATTTAAATAAAATCCCAAATCTCACCTATTTTCGGACCTAAATTACCCAAACCTTAGCCCAATTACCCCTGGCCCAAGACCAATTAGCCCAACCCCACAACCCGGTCGCAACCCGTTTAACCACTTGACACAAAACCCCTTTTAAACCACGGCTGTTGATCTCTGAGATCAACGGCCCACATTACACTCCCCCTTTTAATTAACCTAACCCACCCCAAAACCCTAGTCATTTCTCACCTTTGCAGCCCTTGAATCCTCTCATCTCTCAAACCTAAGCCCTAGCCGTCTCCCCCCTAAATCCCTTTCCTAATCCTGACTGACATGGGATTCTATGGCCGTTTCTTGCCATATGTGACCTCTCCCTGGTACTAAGTCCTTCTCTATACTGCTTGCCTAAACATGGCAAGCAGATCTCATAAGAATCAAACCAAAATTGGTTCAATTCCTTAACTTTTCTGATTATTCTGTCTATATTTGTTATGTGCTTTATTGTAAGTACGAATATTTCTAAATCTTCTGTTGATTCTTACATACCCTAAATTAGGGTTTTTAGATCTCTTTTAATCGAGCCAAAATAGGTTCGATTCTCTGATTTTAGTGTTATTTATTTCTATATTCATCATGTGCTACTATTTTTATGTATATTCCGTTGATATTTGTTTTCCCTAAATTCTGGGTTCTTGCTCTGCGTTGATATTCAGAATACTGTGGACTTTGTTCTTTCTTGTTTTTCACTTAACGGCTGAGTTGCTGGACTTTTGTCACTTCATTCCTATTTACCTGCCATCTAATTCTGGAGATCGTAGCTTAATGTGTTTTCTGGTTTGTTCTTGTGTGCAATTCTGATTGCTTTACTTCAATTTTTGATCTCTTTAACCTTTCACTTCATTCTAATGGTAATCTAAGGCATGCCCAAACCTACTTTGAGGTAATCAGATTCTTTTCAGGCTTATCTAGCCTATGTGTTGAAACGTCCTGACACACTTTAGCCCTCCTTGGTGTTAATTTTGTTATCAATCATGTCGTACTTACATAATTCTTGCAATGACCTATTCTCGCCCTGTTTAAAATCTGTTGCCTATTAATATGATCTATAATTAGCATAATTTTGAACCTTTTCTTAATATGATACTGTGTACATCAATCTTGCAAACATGTTCTGTTAATGTGTGACTACCTATGCATTAAGTGTTGGACTTATTATTCTGAAACTTTGTTAAGTTTGTTCTTGAAACCTAAGCATGTTCTGTTATCTGCTCTATGTGCTCAACTTGATTAAGTTTTTATCTTTCAGTGCTATCTCTCAACCTTAGTATATTCTCTTTCACTTATTACCTGAGCTCTTTTGAGTTCTCATTCTGAGCCGGCTCAAATCCAAGGCTATCAAGGCTCTTGCTACTAACCTCCCTAGTATAAGCATTGCTCGGGGTTCATTTGAAGCCCTTGTGAACTCCGACACACTAGGATTTGGGGTCTTTGATCATTCCCCCCAGATACTAAAACCTGAACTATCCCTGAATCTCCTCTATTAACCTCCCTAGTGTGAGCACTGCCCTAGGTTCTTGAAGCCCTTGGGAACTCTGACGCACTTGGGTCCGAGGTTCTTTGCCATTTTCCTCATTTCTCAACTTTGCCCCTTTCTACTTACTGAATAGGCCAATGGGCTTGTGTACATGGCTATTTTTTTGAATCTTTGATGGCTACTGGATTTTGGCTATGACTTCTGGACTGTTGTGAACTATGTGGACTTGAAATCAAAGGCCTGGCCTGGTCGGGCATACTTTGGGCATGTCTTAGGCTCAGTATAGTTATTTTGTAACTTGTAATTTATTTCATTCATTGGGCCTGTAATAATGATGTAATAACAATTGTGGTGTTAGTAAAATTGGGAAAATGGGTCAATTCTAATATTTTGCATGAAACGGGTAGAAATCTTGCCTATAGGTGTTTAATTTGCTCGAACATATTCTGTTCCTATGTGTATTAGCCAACATGCCTATAGGACCTCAATGTTCAATTCATTCCACATATTCTGCTTCTACATGATTGCTGGACATCATGCCTATATGAAATAAAATGACTAATCTTTAAATTGTAGCATATTCACTAGATACCATGATCTTAGGATTATATTAGTTCATGCTTTACAAATCTACATTTTAGAAGTCATGCCTATGGGGTCTTAAATAGTTAATGTGTTATTTGTTACGATTACTCACTTAGGAGATATGCCTATAGGAGATAAAAACCAGTTTCAATCGCTAATTGTAGAAATCCTGCCTATAGGAAAATCCCACTCGCTTTAAGAGTTAATATGGAACTTTCAAACACTGTTTTGTTGCCACTATTAGAAAGCATGCCTATAGGATCAAACTAAGTAATTCCGAATATCTTCCATGGTTATTATTGCCAACTACTACTCCTAGATATCATGCCTATAGGTCTAAACACTTATAATCTATAATCTTAGTAGTCAGTACGCAATATAAGACTCCCTAAAATATAAAGTTATTCAGAAAGCATGCCTCCAAAATAACACCTCAGATCTGAAACTGCCCGTATATTCGAATTCCAAAGTCACATCGAAATCATGTCTATAGGGCTTATTGGCTTTAACTCGGCTCATTTCTGAAATTGTCAACAACCTAATTTGTTTGCGTGCATTTGTTGTCTAAGTGTAGAGGCTAGCTTGAGCCTTTAACTGCTTTTATGTGAAGTCCCAACTTGTTTTGTATGTCGCCTAGTTTTTTCATTTTGAGCAACCTAAGTTAGGTCTAGAACCAGCCAAAATAGATGGTCCAAACGCCTCTAAGACCATAAGAACGTGACGGGTAGTGCACGCATAGGATACGACTTATAATTGAACTAGTATGTTTTAGGTAACAACTTAAAGATAGTAATCTCGCAAGATATGATAGTCTATGCCCGCTGAATAATATGAGTAACACCATATCTGGAGGGAGTTACGAAGTACTATTTATGTTGCACGGGGTGATCATTTAGGCTAAAAAACTTAGGATCCCCCCTCCCCCCCCCCCCCCCCACTCGTGTTCTTTCTTTTCCTACTAGAATCAAAAGTAGTTGTACCTTCTGTGTAAGACCTATTTATAATAAACTTCTTAAATTTTTATGCTCTCTCTTCGTTTATTTGATCACATAGACCAATTCATATAATTCGAGTTCGGTCGGGACCCACAGTTGTGGACCTCGAAGAGTGCCTAACACCTTCTCTTCGAGGTAATTTTGAGCCCTTACCCAATCTTTGGTGGTGCAAACTGGTTAAACCTGAGTCATTTGCAAATAGGTGCCCTAACGCACCTCAAACCCATTAGATGGCGACTCTCTCTTTTAACACCTACCTTAAAAGAGTTGTCACGTGTCGAAACCCGATTTCGCGAGAAAAAGGGGCGCGATAGCATGGCGACTCTGCTGGGGATTTTTAGGCTCTTACCATAGGTGAACTTGGTCTATATGGATTAGTCTTCTTTGGTAAACGTGTCTTTACTATTTTTTGTTGTTACATGATTATCTCGCTCCCATTTTCCTTTTATTGTTGCATGTACACCCTTTTCCGTTTTCCCTTTATTTGAATTCGTATGCATATATCTTCGCTCAACTTGGTCATAACATGCGTTTTCCTTAAAAAAATTTAGAATTTCCACATTCCCATTGCGCAAACTAACTTCTTCCTTGTTTTTCTTTCTTTTTATGTCTTTACATTTCATTCAATACCGCATTTACTGTTTTCATCATGCAAAATATCAGACAACATTTTATTTTATCTTTGCATAAAGTATGCTCCACATCATATTTAATTCATGCGTAACTAATACAATAGCGGCACTTGATGAGTGTCAGCGCTCTTCCTGAATCACCCTTTAAATTTGGAAAGGGTTATTTTCGGTAAAACTAGTCGATCAGCGGTACCGTCGAAGGTTCCGTGCCTTTCTCTCTCAAGTTGTCCGCTTGAGGGTACTGGTCTAGACTCTTCTGGAAACCCCCGCTCGAATATTAACTGTGCATGAATGATGTCCAAACCTGGTATGGGTTAGAACGCAGTCCGCATAATAACTCGCTAAGTAAAGCCTTGTCCAAAGTCCACTGGGATTTCCATAATCTCAGTGGACACAATCACGATCTGTGAATTATTTGGAGAAAACGTGCCAATATATTGATCATTAACGTATAAATAGCCAAATCCGGAGGGGTAAAGGGCTAACTCTATTTGTTTAGCAGAAATGAGGCACGAAGTCCCCAGGTTCGGCATGGTTCGAAATATCCCACCTTTGCTGCTGGATTGGTGGGAAAATCTCGCACCAAGTGACAAAAATCATGTGAAAAGAGTCCTCGAGAATTTACCCTCTATGTTAGACATTTAACCAAACAATGCATTAATCAAGGCCGCCACCATGTTCTGGATGAGAAGAGAGCCGTTTTCCATTTTGGTGACATAGAAATGACTCCCTTTTAGAAGAAATAGGAGGTTTTGTTGGGCTCCCATGGGATAGTCCTGATTTGTTGGTACCAGAAAACCGCACTCCTCGAGGTTTCTTCAAAATGATGGGTTTCAGGAAAAATGATGATTTAGTCTGTCTGAAGAAGTCTTGTATACCATTCGATTTCCTTTATGAGCTTTATGGGCACAACAACTCATACTGCATTTACCATGATGAGTTTGCCATTACTTCTTTGGGTTGGGCTCACCGCCGAGTTTTTGTATTCATTGTCTGTTTTCTGGGGATGCTGGTATTTCCAATACAAGGAAAAAGGATCCACACTTGCCTAGCTATGGTCACTAAGGCTTTGGGGCAGACTTACTCTATTGTCACTATGATTCTGACTGATATGTATCGGGCTTTAGACCGTTGCAAGAAGGGGTATAGGCATTTCGAGGGTTGCAATATGTTGTTGCAAGTATGGTTGTTGGAACACCTTCAGGGGCGAGAATACCGTCAAGAATTTCCATGACGGCCATGGAATGACCACATAGCCTATCACCATATGAAGAGAATGACTTTTATCCCAAACAGGTTGCCCAACCTGAAAATGCTATGAGCTTTGCATACTTCTTCAGCAATCTGACTGATGAGAAGGTATATTGGATGTTCGAGTGCTTCCCTTGCAGTTAATGCATCATCAGATCGAGAGATACTCCTCATCTAGTGCTAATCGGATTGAGGGGGATCTATTCTTATGCTCCTATTAGAGTTGTTGATTCCCAATTTTTCTCTCATATATTTTTAATATGCAAAAATAGTGCACGTGCATCTACAGACATGCACAAGCATCTCTATAATTTTTCTATAATTATAAAGGCTTTCAACAAATTTATTTCTGCATTTTTGCTATACAAATGTCCAATAATTAGCCCTCATATTATATTTTATGATGATTTAATCATCTAAATTCATCATTTAGGCCCAAATAGCGCTTAATTATTTTAATTGTATTTTTTAAACTAGAATTGCACATTTTTGCAATAATAGCCCATGCATGTGCATAATTATATTATCTATACAGAAAATGACCTTTCATATTTTTATGGTGTTAAGTAATTATTTAAAATCATTTTCATGCACAAATAATATTTTTGTTATTTATTAATTATTTTTATAAATTATTTTTTTTTGATTTAGTTGGCTATTTAAAATCTAGCCCTTTTTCAATTAATTTTGGACCTAGACTAACCCAATATACCTAGCCCAATTACCCCTGACCCAAACCCGTTAACCCAGTCCCCATACACATTTCAAAATCGACCCATCTCCTTCTTTAAATCACTGTCGTTGATCTCTGAAGATCAACGACTCACAGTCCTTCACCCCTTTTAATTATATCCCTCCACCCTAACCCTAACACCATTTTATCTGTTCCGGCGCCTTTAAACGCTCTCGTCTCTCCCTCGCCTCTCAAACCTTAACCCGCCATCACCAATCTCCTAAAGATTCCTATACAGAAATGGAATCATTCTTTGATTCCTTACCATATCTGGCCTTACCTCTTCACCGGCTACTCGTTTTGATATTATTTGATTGGTTTGCCTCAAATGGCAAGTTAATTTCGAGAGATGCGGACTAGTTCTGGTTCAAAATCTCTTATGTTGTGGTTTTTTCCATCTGTGTTCATCCTAATCTCTGTGAGTATGGATATTTTCTAATCTTTAAGTTAGGGTCTCATGTCTTGATTAGGACTAGATCTGGTCCGATTCTGTTTGTTTTATGCTACTCTCCACCTATATTTTGCTCTATTACTCACACATCCATCCATTTTTAGTTAAATCTTCTACTTACCTTACACTAGGGTTCAAGATCTTTCCAGATCTAAAATGGTTTTTCTTCCTTTGTATTTTTTCCTTTAATGTTTCAGTATCTCTACCTCTATGTTCATGTTTTTCTTTATTATTTCTGATTGATTCTGTTTATCCTAAAATTTAGGGTTTTTGATTTCTTAAAGACGAACTAAATCTATGTATTTCCACCTCTATTATAGTTTCCCTTTTTATTTTCTACACTGATTTTACTTACCCTAAAATCTAGGGTTTTGATTTTTTGAACAAAATATGGTTTAAGCCTTAATTATTTTAATCTATATATCTTCGTGCATTTATCAAAACTTTTGTGTGTCTGCTTTTTCTTTTGCTTACATTAAGTTAGGTTGTCATTATTTGGTATTTTATCCTTTAAATCTTTCTGTCTATTTGCCTTTATGTATCTTTCACTCTTGCCGTTAATTGTTGGCTAGTTTTATTTACACCAAAATTAGGGCTACTGAAAGCTTTACCAAGATTTAATCTTTCTCATCTCGTATGTACTAATACTTTCCTTATCCTGTTCATCCTACCTTGTTCCTTTATTTCTTCACCTTGTTTGCTGATTGATAATTGGTTCAATATGATACTTACTTTATTCGGAATAGTACTTGCCTAATTGCTCGCTAATTGACCGAGCTATGTACTATCTGCCCCTAAATTAAGTTCCTAATTGATTCCGGAATTATTTCTTTACCTTATTTAACCTGGTACTTAATTACTGATCAATTCCGTATAAGGTTTTTCTTAGATCATGTAGTACTAGCCTGACTTTACTCGATTCTGTCTTGTTAATTGATTCATGATGACCTTAATTGATTGTTAATTGATTTTCATTACCTTTTTTGTTTTACTCTATTGCATGCTATAAAAACCCTTCCCCTCTCCCCTTTAGAGACATCAGAACTCTCCTATTCGCACTACAAAACTAAAACTCTCTCTTGCTCCTATTCTGATTTCTGTACTAAGTGGCTATTATTTGGCCGGCTGAACGTCAAGGCCAAATTGTTCTGGAACTTAACTGCTACCACATCTTTACTTTCTTTTCTTCTCAACTGGTATGTTTTGTCTCTATGCATTGTTTGATTAACTTGCTTCAATTCCTAGTGATTCTGTTTGCTATGTGACTGCCTGACTCCGCTTGATCATGCTAAATTAAGTTACCTCTAATAATGTGAAACCCTGTCTAAATAAGTTGTATATTCCTTATTGTGAACATGACTGGATACTGTAAGCATGAAATTAATATGTAGCTAATTCTGTCTGTTAATTCAAGTATCCTTGCTTTTGTAATTACTGATATGAGTGTCCAATTTAAACAAACACCAATCTGTTTGAATCATGTGCTGAATATGGATTCTGTTTGTACAACTCTGTTTGCAACCCTATAGTCCAAATCTACTTTCTTCTGAAAATTAAACTATTTTCCTAAAGCTGCCCCCATACCTTCCTTGTACCAGTTCTCAAGTGGCTACTCTTAGTCCCTTAGGTTCCTACCACCCCCGGTGTGAGCACTGCTTAGGGTCCCTGAGACTCCGTTGAACTCTGCCACATTGTGGCTGGTTTTCCAATCCTTTATGAATTCTGTGTTGAACATCCGATTCTGGTGTGAGCATTGCCCGGGGTCCCCGAGGCCCTTGGGAACTTTGACGCACCAGGAACCCAGTTTTATGTGTTATGGATGGACTGCCATTTTGCTCAAAGTTGCTATGTTCGAATACCTGATTCCCAGGTTGTTATTTGGGCCTATGAAGGCTCCCTATAGTGTAGCAGATGGTGTTATGTAATTTATTCATTCCAGGCTATAATAATCTCTGTAATAAACAGATTTGGGGCTTATTAGTAAAAGTTGGGGGGTCTATTCTTGTATCTTTGTTGAAATTGGTTAGAAATCCTACCTATAGGACTTAACTATGCTGATTGCATTATGTGGATATTGCATTGTGTGAGGTCCTGCCTATAGGAACTATATGATCAATGTGATTCTGTGCTGCACATCCGCATGTTAGAAAGCATGTTTATAGGATCTACACGTATGTCCAACTCAATGTGCATTAGCGACCATGTCTATAGGATTATGCCTGTTTGATTAACAAACTTTCCTGGCAATTTGCTTAAAATTTTCTGCTCACCTGACTAATAGATATCATGCCTAGATGAGATATATAAAAATAAGTTTCTGCAATTTAGATATCATGCCTATAGGAAATAAAAGTCAATTTCTTCAATTTAGATATCATGCCTATAGGGATTTTAAAATCAGTTTCTGTAATTTAGGTATTATGACTACAAGAATAAGTAAATCAGTCCCAACACCTAGAAATCATGTTTGTAGGACTTAACTGATTCTGTAAATTAGAAAGCATGCCTATAGGATTCTATTAATCACTTAGGCAAATCTGTAGGGTTACTAATGATTTTGGGCCTAAATTCTAATACTTTTACTGCCCGAGAATGCTCAGATTCAGGGTTTAATCAGTAGGCAAACTGATAGGTACTCGTCTGCTCGCTTTAATAAAACTGTTGTATATTCTGTTTTGTGCTCATTTAGATATCCTGCATATAGGATCCTAAAATCATTTAAAACTGCTTATTTGAGCAGCGTGCATTTGTTTGTCTATATGTGGGGGTTAACATGAGCCCACTTAATTGCTCCTTATGTGACAGTCCTACTTGACTTTTGGTTGTCGCTTAGTTTTCTCCTTTTAAACAACATAGGTGAGTCTATAACCGCCTTAAATAGAGGTCCTAAACACCTCCAGGGCCAGAGGTAAGGGACGGGTAGTGCACGCATAAGGTACGTATTGGATGTTATTATAACGCTTAGGTAATAATTGAAAATGGGAGGGCAATTGGGTAGTAAAGGAGATGATGACCTGTGCGCTAATGCTACGTGTAATACCTCAATTTGGGGAAGGTTACCAAGTATTGCATGGAAGTGATCCTATAGGCTATAAACTTAGGACCCTTTTTATTCCCGTTTAAAAATAATCTCTATTTGTTTAAACTTCTTTACTTCCTTAAAGACTGATTCGCTTAAATTGCGTTTGGCCGGGACCAACCGTTATGGACTTCGAGGGGTGCCTAACACCTTCCCCTCAAGGTAATTTCGAGCCCTTACCCAATCTCTAGTAATGTAAATTGGTTTTACGAGTTAATTGTTCTGGGTGCCCTAACACACCTTATTCCGTTAGGTGGCGACTCTTCAAATCTCATACCCAATTCCAAAAAGGAAAGGAGTTTTCCGAAAATGTCGAAACCCGGACTCCGCGAGGAAAAAGGGGGCGCGACTAGAGTTATGAGGCAAGCTTGGAGAAAAGAGGTTATACCAGGAGTTTGCAAAATGGTTCAGTACAATGCAGACTTCCAGTGGAACGCCATTCCATTTAAGTTTGAGGCACAACACATGTGGAATCAAAAGATCATTGTGGAGAAAGATACCATCGAGCCAGATCGGTATCATGTCAACCATGTGCACTTCTATCCATCATGGTTGGTAGATGATATAGCGGGAGATGTCAAGCCAGGGATTAATCTGAAAAATAGGGTTATAGACGATGCTGCTGAAGCACAAGTCAAATATAGGATGTTGTGCAAAAGGGTTTTCGAATCTGAAGTCAGGCATTTGGAACAACATAAAGCGGATATGGAAGCAATCAACGAGTGGAGAAATCACTACTAAGTCACCAGAAAGGCTAGAATATTTGGAGCAGGGGTTGATAGAGCTTGAAGGGAAAATTAGAAAGAGGGTTACAGGTTGTCAAAATATGGATGGCAATGAAGGAGGTCTCCTAGCAAGGGCATATCTGCTGTTGGACATACGCGACCTGGGAAATCTGATCGATGGAGCAAAGAAGGCCAAGCACGGAGTAGGTCCATCTGGGACCTAATAGATTAGGAATGATGTTTCTTTCTAGACTTGTTTTAGACTTTGGTTGTAATAAAGCAAATGCCATTAGTGACTCTTTATCATTATTGTCGTTTGAGTAGAAATTTGGTTCATTCATCATATTAATGAAATGATACAGTTATTGGCATTGATTTTCTCCAAATCTACATGTCGCTTAGGCCTACCTCGGGCGCAATGAGGTCCCCAAATTAGGACGTGAATTTATTATTCTGCAATATGTGTTTAAATACCGCAAACACCTTTTAATACTCCTTACTGACTTATTTACCTTTTGTTTTCTTCTTTTCTTCATTTGTTTACTCCCATTCCCTAAGGTTGGTTCGTTCGTACTGGCATAATTAGCATACCACACCAGATCTAGAGGTCCTCCACCTCCTCCTCCTCCAAGCGATCCTAAAAGCAAAGAAAAATCCAGAATAGATGACACGAGTGGTATCAGGAAAGACAACGCTACGCATGCAGAGAATGTCGAGACTTCGAATGGTCGGAGTACTCCAGCATAGAATTATTTGGTTTTACGATAGGAACAGAAGATATTGGAGCTACGAGGGGAACTCGAGCAGTTCCAGAACTTGGCAAAACTTTCCCTTACCCTGAACATCCCCGACGTCAACCAACGAAATGCCCAAACCCTGTACCTCTCCAAAACACACAAAACCAACAAAATCCTCCCGCACCTTATCATTATGCCACACCTCTTCAAAATCCTAATCCGCCACAGCATCATCACCACCCAACTCTATACCCACAAACCACCACCTACAACACACCTCGAAACGCACCACAACCTACCCCTGATCCCCAAAACTTAACCAACGACCACCACTACGCCCAAATTCTCGGAGTCCATCAATGCAACCCCATATACGTGGAAACTTTACCCCACACTCTACATGAAACCCTTTACATACCCGAATCTGCCGTGAAGGACCTGCTCATTTAGAAAATGGCGGAAGAACTCAAGAAACATACTAGTCGATTCCAAGGTGTTGAATGAGGTAAAGGCATCAAAGGATTGAATTATGAGGACTTATATATTCAGCCGGACGTAGAACTACCAGAGGGTTATAAACCTCCTAAGATCGAAATGTTCAATGGAATAGGTAATCCGAAGGTACATTTGAGAACATATTGTGACAAGCTCACAGGGGTTGGTAAAGATGAAAGAATCAACATGAAGCTGTTCATCCGGAGGCTCACTGGCAACGCCCTGTCCTGGTACATCAGTCAAAACCCGAGGAAATGAGTTAACTGGGTAAGCATGGCATCAGATTTTATAGATCGGTTCAGCTTCAATACAGAAAATGCGCCAGATATCTTCTACATTAAAAATCTTAAGATGAGGCCAACAGAAACTTTCCGCGAGTATGCTACTCGATGGAGGTCAGAAGCTGCAAAGATAAGGCCAGCGCTGGAAGAAGAACAGATGAATAAGTTCTTCGTCAGAGCTCAAGATCCACAATACTATGAGAGGTTGATGGTCATTGAAAACCATAACTTCTCTGATATCACGAAAATGGGAGAAAGAATAAAGGAAGGAATTAAAAGCGGAATGGTGACAAATTTTGAGGCACTCCAAGCTACAAACAAAGCCTTGCAGTCGGGAGTTATCTCTAAGAAGAAAGAAGTTGGTGCAGTAATGGTAGCCCAAGGTCTGAAGTCTCCTCTCACATACCAAACCCCACTACCCACATATCAGCCTTCACCTCCTAGATACCAACAATCCGCCGCTACTTACCATACTTATAACACCCAACCTGCATATTACCACTCACCACCACCAGCCCACCAAAACTCCCAAAAACCCAGACCAAATTTCGATCGTAGACCATCAAGACAATACACTCCTATTTCTGAACCCATCAATCAGTTGTATGAGAGACTGAAGATTGCCGGTTATGTCACTCACATTCCTGCCGGTGCCATGGAAAACTCTTCCCAGTGGGTTAACCCAAACAAGTCACGTACCTACCACTTGGGCATGAAGGGTCACACTATTGATGAATGTCACACTTTGAAGGATAAGATTCAGACGCTGATTGACACCAAGGTTATACAAGAAAAAGAGGCCGCACGTAATGTCAACAACAATCCTCTCGCGACACACCTATCGTAGCACAGATTCAGCCACCGATTGAGGTTAAAATAGCCACGCCAACTCTGTTTAAGGTTAAAGCAACAACGCCCTCAGCTACACCAACCCCGTTTGAGGTGGAAGTGACCACACCCTTCATTGTGACGGTAGCACCTAACCCCACTTATCACCCTAAAGCTATACGCTAGGACTATGCTGTAAAGGCGAGAAGGAAAGGAAAGGGTAAAATTGAATAAAATGTTGTAGCACAAGGTATGATCAGGACCGGTAGGGTTTACAAACCCGAGCATTTGGGAGGGATAAGTAAAGAAGCCTCTCCCAAGCAACCTATCATTGAAATTGGCCCAGACAATCTTTGGAGAAAGGTGCAAGCAAGAGAGTATTCTTTGATTGATCATCTGAAAAAAACCCCAACTCACATATCCATTCTATCACTACTACAACATTCTGAGGCGCATAGGAATGCATTGATGAAAGTATTGAATGAAGCTTATGTACCCAATAATATCACTAGTGGAGAAATGGCTAATATGGTAGGGCAAGTATTTGAAAACCATAAAGTCACTTTTCACGAAGACACACCGCCGCCCGAAGGATTAAGTCACAACAGAGCACTGCATATCACGATATAGTTTGAGGATAAATTCATTGCCAGGGTCTTGATAGATGGGGGTTCGAGTCTTAACAGCTGTCCATTGACTACTTTGAAGAGGTTGGTAAAGGTTTGCAAAAAATACAAGTAGGGACTATGAACGTGAAAGCATTAGATGGGTCCAAAAGGGCCTCAATTGAGGAGATCAACCTATGTTTGCAGATGGGCCCGACTTGGTTTGACGTTGAATTTCAAGTATTGGACATATCCAACACATACAATCTGCTGTTGGGACGACCTTGGATAAATGCTGCTGGGGCCGTGGCCTCCACTCTACATCAGGCTGTGAAGTTTGAATGGAATCATCAGGAAGTAATTATCCACGGGGATAAAAGTAATCCCGTTTACACCAATAAAATTGTTCTGGTTGTCGAGAATAGAAGGAAGTTGGGCGAAGAAACATACCACCGCATCGAGTGCCTCAATGCAATTGAGAATGAAAAATGGTGGAGCAATAAGATTGAAAGTATATTGTCATGGACAGGGTAAGAACCCTGCAAGGGTCTCGGTAAAAATCTCCGGGGGATCACCAAACCGATATAGCTAAAGCGTCACGACACAACTTTTGGGCTTGGGTATGAATACACCTGGCACGAGTATCAGAATTGGTTGCAGCATGGTCCTTATTACCCACTTGAACAACCAATACCGCATCTGCACTAGACATTTCAACAGATTGACGAGATATGGGTACCTGAAGAAGAGGAGGCTTTAGCTGGCCTGAGGAATCTATTTATGCACGATGAAGATATGGATTGCAACGAAATAGTTGAGGAGGAGGAGGAGGAAGATGACCTTACAATTCAGACCGTGGAAAGAGGAGTTGTTCTCAAGAACTGGATTGCTGCACCGTCCCGGGCCCGTCGAGTTCCCGGTAAACAAGATAAACTAAACATGGATTAGGGACTGAGCGATTTGATAATGATCGACATCATGAGAATTTCATATTGCGTTCCGGTGATAAAAGAATGGACGACAGAAGAAGACCCTTAAAGGTCATTCAGGAAGACGCTTTCCTAAAGCATGCAATGTGAGCACAGTTAAGCTTAAAGCACTAAATGTGTCGGTTACACTAAGTGTCACCCTCGTGAGTATGGAGGAGGGTATGAGTCATCGATGATGTGAAAAGATGCCAAAGAGGTAAAACATCTATACGTAGATCATCATAGCGCTAAATCACAGTACTGTCCTAAAGAGGGGAATATGGAGTAATGTGGCATTAAGTCGGAATTAAGTGGTTGTAGTAACTATGGAATAATAAAGGAAGAATGCGATAAGACTGAGAAATGGATAAGATTGCAATTATCCAAATCCTACAGGTTGCTGCGATTCCAGAACATTTTGCAAGCGCGATGTCAAGGAAAGGAAGCAGGGTACCAACCGGGGATGTTTTTGATAAATAAGGAGCTAATGCGAGAGGTAAGTTAATACAAAAGGAATAACCCAAGAAAGATAACTCGGAATATTGATATGAGAATGGGGAAATAAGTAGTTAGTAGTTGATTCAGGAAGAGCCCAATTATGTCTAGACAAGAGGACAAAGACAAATCAACAGATCAATTCAAGATAAACATAAGGAACCCCAACATGGGGAATTTAGCCTCGCAGTTATGACATCGTGATCCTAGAGAAATGTTCGGATAGGAGTTGGAGTAGTAAAAGGTATCGTATAAATGTTATGAAAATAAAAGTGAGTGCCACTGGAAAGACAGTCAAAATATAAGTTCAGAAGAAACCCTACAAGCACAAGGGCGAGGAGGTAAGAACTACGGATAATTATAGGTGAGTACGAACATCAAGAATTCCATCGGGTATGCGATGTAATAGGCTCGCAGCTTCACTAGAGTCAGAAGGTCTTCCCTAAGTACTACAACGAAAGACTAACTGAGGAAATAAGGAAGAAGGCTTCAACCTAAACATGGTAACTCAAAAGAGAAAAAATGGTCATGTCAAAACAGTCTTACTACAACATTGTATGCACACTATAAAGAAGTTGCACCTACCGTGGTTAACGAACGAAAGTAATGTCATAAGTAATATTCGAGATATATGAATTGCGCAAAAATTTCGGCATGCGTGAGAACTCAAATAAGCTAAGAATGCACGCAATAAGGGGCAAAAACACCAGGAAAAGCAATTGCTTGCGATTGAAGAAAGCTGAAATGGAACAAAAGAAATTATTCGATTAATGATCAGCCATAGAAGATTCCAATATAAGTCAAAAGAAGGAATTGGGTCTAGGTCATAGACAAAGGATTGAATCATTAGAAGATTGTATCACGGTTTTCCATAGCATCCTTCAAAGGCTAAAGTAATAACTAATACCATGAGCCGCAGATCGGAAGATAGCTTAATCCTACACGAAGGTTGATCAAAGGGAAGAGGAAACTAAAGAGTTATATCAACTAAGTAAATCAGGAGTCTGATTATTGGATATAAAAAATTATAGAAATCGTGATCGAGTACATTGCAGAACCATCCTTAATATCAAAGGTACAAGAGAGATAGTACAATAACCATAGTCTATAACAACTGTACGATAAAGCCAGCTAGAAAAGTAACAGCCCCATAAGAAGTCAGTATGAAGCTCCCACCGGATTGTAGTATTATAATAAAGCTCCATGTTGTGGATGTGAATCATACCTATGTGGAACAGAGGTTATGAGAGAGATAGAAAAGTCCATACTTCGGATAAAAGGCTAGAAGCACGGGTATTCAGTATCCAGGAATGATAGCAGCATCGTCAATGGTATATTGTTCAGCCTATGGTTTCTAGGTATTGAGAGGCCTAGTCAGGAGAGCATAGAAGAGTTAGAGACGACGTGATGTCTCGCTTGATATTCCAGAATAACATAAGGAAATCTATGGTGCAAGCAAGTTGGAGGAAGGTTGCGAACAAGTATAAATAGATATGTGTGGGTCGCAAGCTAAAGTATGGTAGAGTGACAAGGTTTTAGGAAGACAGGAGTAAGGATAAGAAAAGGTGAGTGAAAAGGTGGCAAGAATGGATAAGTCCTTGGGATTAAGCTCATGAAAATAAGAGAGCTGATGGGTTTTCTAAGTTATATAAGGCTCGGTATAGCCAGAATGAACTCAAAGGAGTCTAAGACTAGTAGCATTTTAAAGAGATGGAATGCTGCCCTGATAGTGGAATAAGGGCGTAATTGTGATAGATAAAGGATGACGTCTGGGCCTTCGATTGAGCAATGACTTGAAGAGGATTTCATGAATTGTAAGGGTCTAAAATACCCATATAAGGTGAGTCACATTGGGATGCTATAAAGTACGGTTATGGAAGTATAGTATCACCCCTAAGTGGATCAATCTAATTATTTCGAATGTCCCCAATGAGATACGAGCCCTAGCGGCGGTGTTACATAAGAGATCAAGTTATCAGTGGTAGATGATGGAGCAACATTAAGGTGAATCAGCAATAGATGGATAAAAGTTCAACCGTATGGGATGAGATTAAACAATCAGTCTTAAAGATAAGCAACGAGAGTAACCTAGAGTTGGTTGTAGACCTCAGTAACGTAAATCGATATAAGAGTTATGGTGTAGTATGGCCTACTTATATGCAGTAAAGCTAATGATGCCCAGAGGGACAACCTGATATAATTTTATATATGTTCACAAAGTGAAGCCTAGAGATTGGCTAAAAGCTGAAGGAAAGAGAAGAGGAGAGTCGTATAGGCGCACATACAAAGTTAGAGTCGTAAAGACTGCATGATAGAAGGTAGCAACAGTTACGAGATTAGAAGGATTTCGACTACAAGTCGTGGTGTGAGGAAGAGGCTTGAAGGGGGGGAATGCCCTGGCCTTTGGGATTCATTCACAGAACAGTCGCCTAGATGGCAAGAGGAGTACTAAAGTATTCGCAAGAGCTATGGGTTATGAGAATTATAAGTGCGTTAGTCAACATTCGAGGACGAACGTTCCAAAGGGGGGAAGGATGTTACACCCTATGTTTTCGTACGTGGAAGTACGCCACAAGTAAATCGATATAAGATCGGAAATGAGATGTTACGTCCTGCATTTTCGTACGTTGAAGTTTCATCGTAAGTTAATCGATGAAAGTTCGGGAATGAGATTTATTTAGGATACCACATGACCATGATAGTACGGTATATTAAGTGTGTTAAAAGTGAGTAGTATTTTAAGTAATTTAAGATAATTCTTAATCAAGCAGATAAGAATAATTTTTGGGCTGCCACGTGGCATTAAGCTAAGTCGAGTGGCATAAATATGCATGATGAGTCAAAAGGCTTAAGTTGCCACATAAGGTTCTTTTGGATAACCACCTTGGTTGATGTCTTATTTGGGAATGTGAATTAAAGAAGATCAGCCACGTTATGAAAACTCATGTAAGGAGCTAAAGCTACTTTGGTCAAATGTACGTAAGGATTCAAAATAATAAGTTGGCTGCTGACAATTATGCATGTGGCATAAAGCTTTTGGGAGATACTATTTGGACACCCAATTCAATTCAAGATTGTTTCTTTATCTTTTAACAGTTCAATCCTCATCTTAAAAAGTAGGAAAAAAATAGGAATTTGATAAAGGGTCTGTGTTAAGCTAAGCCAAGAATCTTGGTTTTAAGGAGCTATTAATGGAAAAGAAAAAAAGGGAATTTAGTATTTGCAGTAAATGGAGAGAGGTTTGAGTTGCCAAATATTGATCCTTCTACTACTTTGCTTCAGTTCTTGCGTTCTGAGACTTGTTTCAAGAGTCCTAAACATTGTAGTGGTGAAGCAACGCTGGATACTTCTAACGGAGGAATTTTCAACAAACAAATTCATATGAACTTCACAACGCTACACCAGTGCGAGACGCAATTCGGAGGGAGCACGGTACAATCTTTCTGAGGAATATCATACGGATTTTTCCCTACTTTGATATGTCGTTATGTGTTCTTCACAAAAGACGTGTGTTAGAGGAATTGTCAAGAGAATCGATTCAAGTATGTTAAGGCTATCCCTTCTTTCTTTTGGCATGATCTATACGACACGAACGAGACGAGCAAATGCACAACTTCCGTAAATGACTCTATTCATATAAGTATTAGAGATGCCTATGTTCTTGAATTCCCATATGTCTTATTATTCTACCGTCTGTTCATGGGTCTCAGAAAAATACGTAAGTTGAAAAAAGTTTACTTCATGATATTATTCAAAGGCATAATGGTCTTATGACACTCCGAAAGATTTTATTCGCGTACATCTAATGCATTGCATTAATTTATACATGTACATTGACCCATGACCAGATGACATTATATACGCATATATATGCATATTATATGTAAATGGGATTTGGAAAAAGGTTACAGCATTATATATGCACCAGTACCTGATCAGCTGGTATACGTTGATCATTTGCCCACAGTGGCCGAGATGATATGATGGGATGCCCTCAGAGGCTTGATGATGTTATGGACGCATATACCCATGCATGGTATGGCATTTATACGCATATGTACGACATTATAATATTAAATGATTCATAGAGTTATTGAGATATACATGTTGAGTCTCATACTCCATGTTTCTCTCATGTCTACTAGTTACTGATTTTCATTCCTTACATACTCGGTACATTATTTGTAATGACATCCCTTTTGCCTGGGGACGCTACGTATAATACCCGCAGGTCCTGATAGAGAAGTCGAGAGTCCTCCAAGTAGGCTATCAGCTCAGCGGAAGGTGTTGGTTTGCTCCATTTGCTCCGCAGTTGCTTTGTTGGTCAGTATGATTAGTACATGTATTGATTGGTATGGCGGGACCCTGTCCCGACCTTTCTGATATTATGTATTCTTAGAGGCTTGTAGACATATGTCATATATACAGATACATGTATGGCCTTGTCGTCCTATGTTTCGAGTATATAAACAATCACGCTGGCCTTATAGGCCCGTACTTCATATGTATAAGTTTGTATTCCCTCGGGCTTTACTCCGGTTCATTTACCTATGATAGAATGATATGAAAGATATATTACGTTGGTACTCGGTTTAGTAAGGTACCGGGTGCCCATCGCGGCCCATTGGTTTGGGTCGTGACAATGACCTATGGCAAAACTTTGCGACATGCCTCGGATCCCCACATGTATAACAATCCCTTGACTAACGTGACTGCTGACACTAGAGTTGTCCCTGTCGACCCGAATGACCGCCTTGGTAACTCTGTATTGGAGGCGCACTAACTGGAGATGGGGGTGCACTATATGCTAGTTGCTTAGAACAAGGTCCATAAGCACTGTGACTGCCTAAAGTACCATGGGTGACCTGTAGAGCTGACTGAACCATCCTGATAGGATGGCCTCTACCAAAGTAACCCTTGCCTCCAGATGAGGCACTATAGAATCCTCCAAAATAACTGGCCTCTTGTCAGAGGTCGTCTCTCTAGCCTGGCCTCTAATGCGCTCGATCATTGTGGCGATCTCTACTACCCGAATGCAAGAAATCTCACGCTCGATCGCTCTAGGTATCTGAAGTCTGATGCCATATGTAAAGCCAACTACCAACCTCCACACCTTCTCCCCCTTATTAGGGACCAGGATAGCTACAAGATGGCTATGAGAGAGATGATGAAATATGGATACAGACCAAGAACCGAGTTAGGAGCCAGATTAGATGAGATTACAGAATCAATTGAGCCGAACCCGCAGAGAGGAAGGGCCAGCATAGGATATCAGCCTCTAATGAGGAAAACATATATCATTAGTTCCGGGAAAAAGGTTTTTGCGCCAGAGCATATTTAGGTTACGGGCCATACTTCAGCACCAGAAGATGATATCACCGATGGAATGGGAAGGCTGTTCGTGAATCTGATTGAAGAATGATGTGAAGGAACTAACATCAAGACACCGACCATTAGGGATGCCGAACTAGGAGAAGAGCTGCGAAATTGGACTGCTAGTCCATCTTTGGTTCGCCGGGAGTTTTGGTAGTGTGGTCTGTAAAGGTTTTTCTTTTGAAAAGACACGGTCAATTGAGGCTTGCATCGTGTCTGTACTTTTTTGTCATTTGCCTCGTTAGAACGTGACGTTCCTCTTTTGATGAAATAAAAAGAATCATTTTCTTAAAATATTGCAACTTTATTTAGTGCTTAATTTATATTTAGTTTATCTTTCCAGTAATCAAAACGATAAAAACCCACGTTCCGCAATTGTGACATGTAACGAAACCGTTGAGCCAAACGACCCAGATTACGAGGTGTATGATGAGAGTATGATGCCAGACAATCTCCCACAAGAGATCGAATCGCTGGAGAGTTAGAAAAAGCCCAACCTTTTGAAACGAAAGCGGTCAATCTCTAAAGTAAAGAAGACGTGAAAGAAACCAGAATCAACATTCATCTAGAGGTCGAGCAGAAGGAAAAACTGGTTAAGCTCCTCCAAAAATACATCGATGTGTTTGCATGGTCATATGATGATATGCCGGGATTAAGTACTAACATTGTCTCGCATCGGCTGTCTACCGATCCTACCAGTCTGCTGGTCAAGAAAAACCTAGAAAATTTAAGCCCGATTTGAGTTTGAGGTTAAAGGAGGAAGTAACCGAGAAGATAGAGGGGAATGTGGTAAGGGTCACCAATTATCCCAACTTGTTGGAAAATATCATCCCAGTACCCAAGAAAGACGGGAAGATCAGGATATGTGTGGATTACCGAGATCTCAACAAAGATAGTCCAAAGGACGACTTCCTATTACCAAATATCCGTATCTTCATCGACTACTACGTAAAGCAGGAACTGCAGTCGTTCGTGGATTTTTTCACCGGGTACCACCAGATCTTCGTGCATGAGGAAAATGTAGAAAAGACAAACTTCACCATACCTTGGGGTGTTTACTGCTATAGAGTCATGCCGTTCATTCTCAAGAACACCAGTGCCACCTGCATGAGGTCCATGATGACCCTTTTTCACGACATGATTCATAAGGAGATCGAAGGTCATCATCAAGTCTCAAAAGAGTTTAGAGCACTTGGAAGATTTGAGGAAATTGTTTGAGCGCCTGCAAAGGTACAATTTGAAATTGAACCTAGATAAATGCGCATTCGGAGTCCCTGCTGGAAAGTTGTTGGGCTTCACCGTAAGTAGGAAAGGTATAGAACTGGACCCATCAAAAATCAAGGCAATTTAGGATTTGCTACCACCCAAGAGTAATAAAGATGTGATTAGTTTCCTGGGTAGACTTAATTACATCGGTCGTTTCATAGCCTAGTCCACTATAATCTATGAACCAATTTTCATGATGCTGAAAAAGGATGCTACTACAAAATGGACAAAAGAGTGCCAGAAAGCCTTCGACAGAATTAAGGAGTATTTGTCAAATACACATGTCCTGGTACCCCCCCCCCCCCAAAGCCCGGGAAGCCATTGTTGCTATATCTGTCAATCTTGGATAATGCCTTTGGACATGTGTTAGGATAGCATGATGAAACTAGCAGAAAGGAGCAGGCCATCCACTACATAAGTAAGAAGTTCACGCCATGCGAATCCAGATACACTATGATAGAATGCACTTGCTGTGCTCAGACTTGGATCACCCAGAAACTAAGGCATTACATGTCAGCATACATTACGCATCTGATATCTCGGCTCGACCTGCTCAAGTACATCTTCCAAAAGATGATGCCTACCGGAAAGCTAGCTAAATGGAAAATTCTTTTCAGCGAATTTGACATTGATTACATAACTCAAAAGGCTATCAAGGGGCAAGCATTAGCCGACCACCTCACAGAGAATCCAGTGGACGGGGATTATGAGCTACTCACTACGTATTTTTTCGACGAAGAGGTATTATTTGTCGGAGAAGATATTGCATAATCATACCCTGGATGGAGAATGTTTTTCGATGGAGCAGCAAACTTCAAAGGAGTCAGAATTGGATCAATCCTAATTTCATAACCGGACAACACTATCTAGCATCGGCAAAGATAAGATTCCCTTGTACCAATAATATGGTTGAATACGAATCGTGTATCCTTAGGATCAGAATAGCAGTCGACATGAACATTAAAGAACTTTTGGTAATAGAGGATTTCGATCTATTGATACACCAAGTACAAGGGGAGTGGTACACCAAAAATTTCAAGATCCTTCCGTACATGCACTACGTAGAAGAGATATGCAAGAAGTTTGCAAAGGTTGAGTTCAAGCACGTTCCCAGGATTTATAATGAGTAAGCAGACGCCCTTGAAACTCTATCATCCATGATTCAGCATCTAGACAAGAACTATCTCAACCTAACACTCCCAAAATAAGGAACCCCATGAATCAAAAGCTAAGAGAAGCTCTAACTCCAAAATGTCTAACAAAAAGGAAAACTACTGAAGGGCTATACTTATTACAGAAAGATAGAAAGGGACTCCTCGGTCTGCGGACGCGGCAGATATACCTCGAAGTCTCTACAGAAGCGTCTCGCCTCAAGGATGATAAGACTGAGTGAACGTACCTGCATCTGCACAACAAAAATATGCAGAAGAGTAGCATGAGCATACCACAGCGGTGCCCAGTAAATATCAAGACTAACCTCGGTGGAGTAGTGACGAGGAACAGTCAAGACACCTACCGGTCCAATAAACTATACAAATATAGGAACAATGGAACATGATGTATATGTAAAGACTACACGAAATGGCTAACAATACTACAATCACAATAAGGGAAGAAAACAGCAAGTAACAGCGGAAATACCAAAATAATGACATAGAAGAGCGAGCAAAAACACAAACCCAAATCCTAAATTCACAATACAGTGAAGGTGAGCAATAACTCAGGTCCTACGACAGTGTTCACATCAGGTCTTATCCAACAATTTCCATGAAGTACCGAATCTCGGACAAATTATAGCTCACGAGTCCCAGCACCTGAAATCTAACACTTGGCATCTTGTGCCCCCATCAACCTCATGGTCATGCTGACAACTCACTTGCTAACTAGAGCCACTTTCACTTATATAACAAGTAAACGAGGGTGTTCATATATACACAGCAGAATCAGGAGGGCTTCACATCCAATAGGTGTGTTCAACTACGTGTATGCTTGTGCAAGTGCTTTAACATAGTTCCTACCAGCTAATAAGCGTAAGGAAAAGAACGGACAGCACGTAAAATGTTTCCTCACAAATTCCACGAGATAAAGCTCATACAGGTAAGTTTACCACAACATAATATTAAACAACAAGAATGCCCCCAGGCCATCACAAATCATCACAATCAATCCCTCACATAGCCCACCTTGTCTCGCCATGTGTGCAAAAAATAACATAATAAGTGCCCGCCTTGTTTCGCCACACGTGCATCATAATGTTCCCAACTTGTCTCGCCACATGCGCAACCCACATATAAGAATATATATACATACCCCGCCTTGTCACGCCGCATGTGCAATATATCAATAGTAGCAATAGCACGGCAGAAACCTCATGTAACCCCATAACACCAGCCCTACAACAGAAACCTCGTGCATCACAATATCAACAACCGCACGGCAGAAACCTCGTGCACCACCACAACAAGTACGACCGCAACAATGACAATATATACAAGAACACGACAAGTAAATCAACAAAAGAACTTTCGATCACAGACAGACGGTAAAACTAGCTCACGAGGAATAACCACTATAGAGAATACTAAGTGTTATAAGAACAACTCGACAAGGAAGAAAATAATATGAAGCAACGACCCCACAATATATAATCCCACAACAAGGATGCTAACACGAATCAAATAATTCCAAATAAGGAAATGTCAACTAAATATAGATCATCTAAACTTCTTTTAAGGTTGGACACTTTACGAAGAATATACAATAATTTCCATTAAGGATGAGCAGTTATGAAAGATAGCATGACAATAGAAGAGGTAAAAAACTTCAGTTAAGCAAAATAAGAGTCAAATAGGCAATAAGAATGAATTAGGAGCAATTAATTCCAATTAGAGCATGTAGATGTGAAACTAATAAGTGGAAAACTCAAGCATGTCAAGTACACATTCATACACAGTGAATATAAGGACCTAAGAACCCTAAAAGGCCAATTTTTTTCCACAAATAAGTCCGAGCACGCACTCATCACCTCGTGTACATGAACTACAATCAACACAGCAGACTCAAATCCTAAGGAAAAGTCCCCTACACAAGGTTAGGCAAGATACTTACCTCGAACCGGCTCAAAATTAACCCGAAACCACGTTCTTGCCACGAGTACTCAACACTGAATTGCCCAAATCTATTCAATTCAGTTGCATAATGTAAATAATACTTCAAGTAACTGATTCTACAAATAAATTCTAAGCTACTACGCGAAATTAGGTGAAATGACCAAAATGCCCCTCGGTCCCATGTCTCGGAATCGGATAAAATTTACATATACAAAATCCTCATACACTCACGAGTCTATACATATCAAGAACACTGAAATCGTAGTTCAATTGACCCTTCAAATACCCATTTTAAGGTCTCTTAATCTCAAGCCCTAACTACCCATTTTGCACTGATTTTTCCTAATTTTTCACCACTAATTAGACCTTTAATCACAAATAAACGAGTTATGAAGTCAAGAGTATTTACTCCAAGTGATTCCCCTTTGGTTTCCTCAAAAATCTCCTTCAAAAGCTTCAATCCCGTTCAAAAATGGTGGAAAAATGAAGAAGGGTCGCGGATTGGCTATTTAAATACTGCCCAGATTTAACCCTATGCGATCGCAGGAACACCTATGCGATAGCATAAGAAAATTCCCTCAAAGAAATGCGATCGCGGCCAGCTCTATGCGATCGCGTAGAGCAATTCCATCACCCCACTGCCACTCCAAGTCCGTCTACGCGAACACAAGGGTCTCTATGCAAACGCAGTGACCAACACTGCCCACCCTAAGCGATCGCACTCCTTCCTTCGCGATTGCGATTCACAAAAATCCGCCTGGCCTCAACTTACTCTATGCGATCGCGGCTGAACTCATGCGATCGCAATGAATAAATCACTGCTGCAAAAACACCAGAAAACTAGCAATCTCCCAAAGACCAAAAGTGCCCGTTTGAGTATCCGAAATACACCCGAGGCCCCCGGGACCTCAACCAATCCTACCAACATATCCCATATCATCATTTAAACTTGTTCCAACCTTCGGAAAGCTCAAAAAAACATCAAAACACCAATATTTCATCGCATTCAAGCCTAAGAATTCCAAAAACTCTCAAATTACGCTTTCGATCAAAAAGTCTATCAAACCTCGTCCGAATAACCTGAAATTTTGCACACACGTCATATTCAACACTACGGAGCTACTCCAACTTCCGGAATTTCATTCCGACGCCGATATCAAAATCTAACTATCGAATCGGAAACATCAAAAATTCAACTTTCGGCATTTCAAGCCTAAATTAGCTACGGACCTCCAAAACACAATCCGAACGCACGCCTACGTCCAAAATCACCATACGAAGCTGTTGAGATCACCCAAAAACCAATTCGGGGCCGTTTACTCAAAAGTCCAATTTCGGTCAAATCTCACCGTTTAAACTTCGAAAAATAGATTCCTTCTTCCAATTTGACTCTGAATCACCCATTAACTAAATTCAACCATGCACGCAAGTCGATACTCATATTATGAAGCTGTTCCAGACCTTATGCTGCCGAACAGAGCTTAATTTCTCAAAACGACCGACTGGGTCGTTACATCCTCCCCCTCTTAAAACCAACGTTCGTCCTCGATCTTGCCAAGGTTCGCCTCGAAGTCTTTAAGTCACTGAATGCACACTTCCAACATACACCCGCGGGTGATCCCACATCACCCCATTCCACATAAACCTTACGACATCATCTCAACTGAAAATTGAGCCTTTCTAGCAATACTAATAAGCCTTAGAACCAGATTTCTCACCTTCCATCCATTTCCAAAAGACTCGATTCTAAATCCATACCCGGTATCAATCTCAACCAGCTGCATCAATTCATACCAACACCCATATAGTACAACATTACAACATGACACATCACATATAGGCCCACAGTAACAATTCTGATAACAATAACGCCCGAAATCAAATTCAGCACCGGCCATAAGCCTCATATTCAATAGGAACCCGTTTCAAACCTCCATAACATCGGCGATGATATAATAACCACGAAAGCCACATAACTAAACACCCGAATCGCCAAATCTCAGCTAATACCAGCGGGCACGCACCCCACAAGCTAAAACTCAAGAAGCACAAAATGAGAATGACTGAATATGGAAAGGGAAATACATAAGAGAACTATCAAACAAGCCCGACAAGTAAAAATTTCACAATCAATACTAATCTACAAAAACAATCTAACAAGAAAGAACTAAAGCATATAAAAGAATCGCAAGGACCTCATACTGATATAACTCCCACTACGGTACACAGCCCGATCTCAACATATCAAATCACATAAAATCACGAGGGTCCTACCCTCAACTCTGAATCACAAGTAGGGTGTATATCAAACCAACTGAAACCTTTCACTAGATCAGTTCCGTCAACAAGATTACAACACATACTGGCTCCCATACTGGTGGAGCAAAAAAAATCACAGCTCGCAGCCAAAAATACTCAGAAATTGCATCAAACCTACTAAAATGGACAACAAGAATTTACCACTAGTCTCATAACTCCCGACAATGGCTACAAAAACAGACGATAGACATGGCTATCACTCATAGAACCTCCCAACAGGGTAATCACATAAACAGAGTGCTAATCATGAAACGCACCTATAAATGGAGCAACAAATAGGGGAACTGTCACGACCCCGGTTCGCCCTCCGCGAACCATCGTGACGGCACCTAGTCTCTACGACTAGGTAAGCCTAAAATGCAGTAAACCAAATTTGCGGAAGAAAACAAGTTTAAACAGAGGTAGAGTAAATAAACAACGTCTAAGAGTGCCGCTTGGCATACACAACATTAATCTCGCAAAAACTAATACATGAATCCAAGACCGGAAACCCATGAATCACAAGCTAAGAAGTACTACATAGCTCTAACTCCCGAATGTCTAACAAGAACTGAAATACAGAAGGGCTAATACTAAACAGCAAGAATAGAAAGAGACTCCTCGATCTGGGAACGCGGCAGATATACCTCGAAGTCACTATAGCAGTCGCCTCGCCTCAGGGGTGGTAGGACTGAGTCGAAGTACCTGGATCTGCACATGAAAAACATGCGCAGGAAGGGCATGAGTACACCACAGCAGTACTCAGTAAGTGCCAAGCCTAACCTCGGTTGGGTAGTGACGAGGAAGGTCAGAGCCCTACTGAGGTTAAATAAGATATAAGGTTTAACAGTGTGAAATAAACAGTCTAAATAAGTAACACGGGATATGAACGATAGCAACAACTATTATAAAGGCAAGTAAAACACAGAAAGATAATACAGCTCAGCTCCGAGATAACAATCGGGGATCTCCCAGGATACCGTCCTGTAGTCCCCAAATATAAATATCATATCCAATGGATCTCCCGAGTGCAGTCCCGTAGTCCAACTCATAAATGCGCGGGGATCTACCAAAATACCACATCCGTAGTCCCAAATATAAATACTCAGTACTGGAGAATCTACCGGGTGCAATCCCGTCGTTCCAATGTAAAAGTGCAGGGGGATCTCCCGAAATGCAATTCTGTAGTCCCAAAGTAAACATACAGGGGAGCTCCCGGGATACCGTCCCGTAGTCCCAAAGTAAATACACAGCAGCAACAAGAACTCAATTCAACAATTTCATACCAAAACCAGAAAGATAATTCTAACCTATCATGCTTCACGTAATACAAATAAGGCAGTTAAGTCAAATAGAACAACTTAGTCAAGTGGACATGCTTCTCTAGACTAACAGCATGCTAAATTTCCAAGTAGTGTAAGCAAGAAAAGAATAACACAATTCCAGGCTATTTTTAATGAAATAAAAACCGGATTTCCAACAATTAGCACAAGTATGCGCTCGTCACCTCACGTACAAGGCATTTCAATTATCACAATATCAATCCTAAGGGGAAAGGTCCCCCACACAACGTTAGACAAGCCACTTACCTCAAACCGGCTCAAATGTCAACCCGAAACCACGTTCTTGCCACGAGTATCTGACTCCAAATGGCCCAAATCTATTCAATTAAATTTCATAATGTAAATAACACTTCAAGTAACTGATTCTACAATTAAATTCTAAGCTAATACGCAAAATTAGGTAAAATGACCAAAAACACCCTTCAGGCTCACATCTTGAAACTCGACAAAAATAACATCAACAGAATCCTTATCTTCCCACGAGTCCATACATACCAAGAACACTAAAATCGGAATCCAAATGACCCCTCAAATTCGCATTTTAAAGTCTCTTAAACTCGAGCCCTAATTCTTCTATTTTAGGCCTAGCTTCCATGATTTACTAGGTAGATTTCACATTAGAAATGAGTTTTAAGACCAAGAATCTTACCTCCAAGTGATTCCCTTCAAATCCCTCTTCAATCCCCTCCAAAGAGCTCCAAAAAGGATTAAAATGGTGGAAATAAACTCTAAGGTCACGGAACCTCTTTTAAAATCAACTGTCCGGCAGTTTCCGCATCTGCGGTCCCGCATTTGCGGACCAAAAGTCGCACCTGCGACCCATCACTTAAACGCCCAGATTCCGCATCTGCGGCCCCTCACCCGCAGGTGCGGTACCGCTTTTGCGGAAAATATACCGCATCTGCGGTTCCTGATGATGCTTCCAATTTTCGCTTCTGCGGCTCCTCTTCGGCACCTACGGCATCGCACCTGCGGTCCCCAAACCCCAGGTGAGAAAATACTAGAAGCAGCAAAGTTCAGCAGCTGCTCACACCCCTCAAACTCTCCGTCAACCATCCGAAATCATCCCGAGGCCCCCGGGACCTCAACCAAAGGCACCAACAAGTCCAATACAACTGTCCAAACTTGTAACAATCCTAAAAACGCCTAAAATAACATCGAAACCTCAAATTAACCATGGATTCAAGCCTATGAACTCCAAATTTCCCAAAATACGATTTCGATCAAAAAGTCTATCAAACCTCATCCGAATGATCTGAAATTTTGCACACACATCACATTCAACACTATGAAGCTACTCCAACTTTCGAATTGCATTCCGACCCTCGGATCAAAATCTCACTATCGAACCGAAAATTTCAAAAATCTAACTTCCGGCATTTCAAGCCTAAATTAGCTACGGACCTCCAAAACACAATCCGACCACGCCCCTAAACCCGAAATCACCCAACGGAGCTAACAGGACCATCAGATTTCTATTTCGAGGCCGTCTTCACACTGTTTTGACTAAGGTCAACTTTCCAACACTTAAGCTCTCATTTAGGGACTAAGTGTCCCAAAACTCTCCGAAATTCAAAACCAACCATCCCGGCAATTCAAAATAGTAGAAATAAACATGGGGAAAGCGGTAGATAGGGGGGTGGGGCCGTAAATTCTAAAAATGACCGGTCGGGTCGTTACCGGAACTCACCCCGATAAGCAGAACTGTAATGAACTACGGATGATACTCCTCTATAACAAACCGAGATCATACCTGAATGACATTCAGCTGGCGTAGCAGCCTTAAGCCTACTTTATAAAACACATCAACGAGTCGGGCCTCCCCCTCTTGGGTGCCCTCTACCCGCCTGAATACCTCGCTGTGACATATCGGCCCGAAGTCTGGGACAATCTCTCACCATATGGCTAGTATCTCCACACTCAAAGCACCCTCTCCGCTGACGAGGCTATAGGAACTGTGCGGTACGGGTACCCCGAGACCCATGAACACCTGAGTCACCATGCAAAGCCTGAAGCGCGAACTGAACTGGCTGGCCCACAAAACCTCTACCATGTCGCACACTACCTCCAAAATAAGGACCAGCAGATCTCCCCGGTCTACGAGGCCTCCTCGGCTCCTCAAACTCTCTCTCCTGATCTCGTCTGCCCTCTCTCTCATGGCCCCACCTGTCCTCTCTCTCCCTAGCATGCATACCCTCTATCCTCCTAGCAATGCTCACCACCCGCTGATAAAAAATATCTATCTCTAACTAACGAGCCATTCTAGACCTGATGCTGGGAATAAGCCTCTCAATAAATCGGTGAACCCTCTCACGAACAGTAGAAACCAAGGCTGGGGCATGTCTAGCCAAGCTGGTGTAACAGACAGCATACTCCGAGACACTCATATTACCCTAGCGCAAAAGCTCAAACTCTACGCGCCATGCATCCCTGAGGCTCCGAGGGACAAACTCTCTCGTGAACATATCTGACAACTGGGTCCAAGTCAGTAAAGCTGCCTCATCTGGACTGTCTAGCTCATAGGTGCGCCACCACTCATAGGCGGCTCCTCGAAGATGGAAGGCAGTGAAAGAAACCCCACTCGATCCTGATATACCCATAGTGCGGAGGATACGGTGACACTCCTTCAGAAATCCAAAGGCATCATTTGCTGCTAACCCACTGAATACCGGAGGATCATACTTCTTGAACCTCTCAAGTCTCCGTTGCTCATCCTCTGAAGTCACTGGCCCATCCCTGGGCTGACCTGGGATTACAGGCTGTACAGGAATAATCTCTGGGAGTGCGGGCGGCGGGAGTTTGTGCTCCTCCCCCGGCCTGAGATGTGGCTGCAGCAAGGGGAAGCAACCCTGCCTGAGCCAAAGTGGTGTACATGCTCATGAATTGCGCAAGAGTCTCCTGAAGAAATAGAGTAGTAGTAGCAGTAGGCGTATCAGGTGCCTGGACTCCGGCTGGAACTGCTGGTGGTACCTCGGTGGTAGCTCGTGCGTGTGTTCTAGCTGCACCCCGTGCGCGTCCTCGACCTCTACCCCGGCCCCGACCTCTAACGGCTCCATTAGGGGGCGCGGGTGCCTGATCATCTCTGATAGCACGTGTCCTCACCATCTGTGAGAGAATGGAAGACAGAGGTTTAGGGTTGTGATGTTAAAAATCTCGCACGACAGGGAAATCAAATGAAATGGAATTATCCTAACGGTTACATAGCATCTTGTAGATAAGAACAGACATCTCCGTACCGATCCGCGAGACTCTAATAAACCGGCTTGTAATTCAAGACTCCTATGAACCTAGAGCTCTAATACCAACATGTCACGACCCCGATTCGCCCTCCGTGAACCGTCGTTACGGCACCTAGTCTCTATGACTAGGTAAGCCTAAATGCGGAATATAAACAACAATTGCGGACGAAATAATTTAAAAACCAAAATAGTAAAATAAAACAGTGTTTAAGATGCCGCCTGGCACATAACAGTACAAAATCTCAACCTAACATTCCCAAAATTCGGAACCCCATGAATCACAAGCTAAGAGATACATAAGAAGCTCCACTCCAGAATGTCTAACAAAAAGGAAAACTACTAAAGGGTTATACTTATTACAGAAAGATAGAAAGGGACTCCTCGGTCTGCGGACGCGGCAGATATACCTCGAAGTCTCTACAGAAGCATCTCGCCTCAAGGATGATAAGACTGACTAGAAGTACCTGGATCTGCACAAAAAAAATATGCAGAAGAGTAGCATGAGCAAACCACAGCGGTGCCCAATAAGTATCAAGACTAACCTCGATGGAGTAGTGACGAGGAACAGTCAAGACACCTACCGGTCCAATAAACTGTACAAATATAGGAACAAAGGAACATGATGTATATGTAAAGACTACACGAAACGGCTAACAATACTACAATCACAATAAGGGAAGAAAACATCAAGTAACAGCGAAAATACCAAAATAATGACATAGAAGAGCGAGCGAAAACACAAACCCAAATCCTAAATTCACAATACAGTAAAGGTAAGTAATAACTCAGGTCCTATGACAGTGTTCACATCAGGTCTTATCCAACAATTTCCACGAAGAACCAAATCTCGGACAAATTACAGCTCACGAGTCCAGCACCTGAAATCTAACACTTGGCATCCTGTGCCCCCATCAACCACATGGCCATGCTGACAACTCACTTGCTAACTAGAGCCACTTTCACACATATAACAAGTAAATGAGGGTGTACATCTATACTCAGCAGAATCAGGAGGGCTTCACATCCAATAGGAGAGTTCAACTACGTGTATGCTTGTGCAAATGCTTTAACATAGTTCCTACCAGCTAATAAGCATAAGGAAAAGAAAGGACAGCACGTATGATGTTTCCTCACAAATTCCACGAGATAAAGCTCATACAGGTAAGCGTACCACAACACAATATTAAACAACAAGAATGCCCTCATGCCATCACATATCATTACAATCAATCCCTGACATTGCCCACCTTGTCTCGCCACATGTGCAAATAATAACATAATAAGTGCCCGCCTTATTTCGCCACACATGCGTCATAATGTTCCTACCTTGTCTCGCCACATGCGCTACCCACATATAAGCATATATATACATACCCCGCCTTGTCACGCCGCATGTGCAGTATATCAATAGTAGCAATAGCACGGCAAAAACCTCGTACAACCCCATAACAACAGCCGCACGGTAGAAACCTCGTGCATCACAATATCAACAACTGCACGGCAGAAACCTCGTGCACCACCACAACAAGTACGACAGCAACAATGACAATATATACAAGAACACGACAAGTAAATCAACTCAAGAACCTTCGATCACAGACAGACGGTAAAACTAGCTCACAAGGAATAACCACAATAGAGAATACTAAGCATGATAAGAACAACTCGACAAGGGAGAAAATAATATGAAGCAACGACCCCACAATATTTAATCCAACAACATGGAAGCTAACTCGAATCAAATAATTCCAAATAAGGAAATATCAATTAAATATAGATAATCTAAACTTCTTTTAAGGTTGGGCAATTTACGAAGAATATACAATAATTTCCATTAAGGATGAGCAGTTATGAAAGATAGCATGACAATAGAAGAGGTAAAAATCTTTAGTTAAGCAAAATACGAGTCAAATAGGCAATAAGAATGAATCATGAGCAATTAATTCCAATTAGAGCATGTAGAGGTGAAACTAGTAAGTGGAAAACCCAAGCATATCAAGTACACATTCATACACAGTGAATATAAGGACCTAAGAACCCTAACAGGCCAATTTTTTTTACAAATAAGTCCGAGCATGCACTCGTCACCTCGCGTACATGAACTACAATCAACACAACACACTCAAATCCTAAGGGGAAGTCCCCCACACAAGGTTAGGCAAGATACTGACCTCGAACCGGCTCAAAATCAACCCGAAACCACGTTCTTGCCACGAGTACTCAACTCCGAATGGACCAAATCTATTCAATTCAATTGCATAATGTAAATAATACTTCAAGTAACTGATTCTACATATAAATTCTAAGCTACTACGCGAAATTAGGTGAAATGACCAAAATGCCCCTCGGGCTCACATCTCGAAAATGGGTAAAATTTACATTTTCAGAATCCTGATACTCTCACGAGTATATACATATCAAGAACACTGAAATCGGAGTTCAATTGACCCCTCAAATACCCATTTTAAGGTCTCTTAATCCCAAGCCCTAACTACCCATTTTGCACTGATTTTTCCTAATTATTCACCACTAATTAGACCTTTAATCACATATAAACGAGTTATGAAGTCCAGAATATTAACTCCAAGTGATTCCCCTTTGGTTTCCTCAAAAATCTCCTTCAAAAGCTTCAATCCCGTTCAAAAATAATGGAAAAATGAAGAAGGGCCGCGGATTGGCTATTTAAATACTGCCCAGATTTAACCCTATGCGATCGCAGGAACACCTATGCGATCGCATAAGAAAATTCCCTCAAAGCAATGCGATCGCGGCCAGCTCTATGCGATCGCGTAGAGCAATTCCATCACCAGCAATCTCCCAAAGACCAAAAGTGCCCGTTTGAGCATCCGAAATACACCCGAGGCCCCCGGGACCTCAACCAATCCTACCAACATATCCCATAACATCATTCAAACTTGTTCCAACCTTCGGAACGCTGAAAACAACATCAAAACACCAATTTTTAATCGGATTCAAGCCTAAGAATTCCAAAAACTCTTAAATTACACTTTCGATCGAAAAGTCTATCAAACCTCGTCCGAATAACCTGAAATTTCCAAAAGTCCAATTCCGGGGCCGTTTACTCAAAAGTCCAATTCCGGTCAAATTCTCACTGTTCAAACATCCAGAACTAGATTCCTTCTTCCAATTTGACTTTGAATCATCCATTAACTGAATTCCACCATGCACGCATGTCGATACTCGTATTATGAAGTTGTTTCAGACCTTACGCTGCCGAACAGAGCTTAATTTCTCAAAAGGACCAGCCGGGTCGTTACAATTATGTACGCACAATGTCAAGAAAAAAAAACTAAGGGTTCTTGCCCGGAATGTTATTGATAGATAAGGAGCCAGTACGTGAGGTAAGTTAAGACAAAGGAAATAACCCAAGAAAGATTATTATAAATATAGTAAACCCCAACATGGAGAATTCAGCCTCGCAGTAATGTTATTATAATTTGAGATATATTCAAATAAGAGTCGGGATAGTTAAAGGTACCGTATGAATGTTGGGGGGATAAAAGAGAGTGCCGCTGGGAAGGTAGTCAAAATATCAGTTCAGCAGCAACCCTAAAAGCACAAGGGCGTGGAGGTAAGCAACTACGGATAATTATTGGCAAGGAAGGACATCAAAAGGTCCGTAATAAGCCGACAGCTTTACAAGAGTCAAGGGTTCTCCCTAAGTACTACAACGAAAGCTAGCAGAGGAAATAAGGAAGAAGGCTTCAACCTAAGCACAAGGACCGAATGAGGAAATGGTTGTATAACAATAGTCTCACAACAACATTGCGAGCACTACAAAGGAAGGTGGCACCTACCGTGGCTAATAAACGGGAAGTAAAATTAAAAGTAATATTCGAGATCATATGAGTTGCACGAAAACTCTGGCATGTGTGGGCACTAAGATAAGCTAAGTATGGACGCAACAAGGGGGCGGAAAGACCAGGAAAAGTAATAGCTTACATTGAAAGAAAGCTAAGATGGAACGAAAGAAATTATTCGATCACTGATCCAAAATTGGTTACGTTATGAACGCACTTAAGGGTTCGAAGTTTTATACATGCAGCATATACAGCTGTAGAAGATTCTGGTATATGTTAAAAGAGAGAATTGAGCCCAGGTCATAAATGAGGGATTGTATTATGTATATTCCTCAGCGCCCATGAAAGGCTAAATAGAATAACTAATACCACGAACCCCATATTGGGAGATTACTTAAGCTGACATAAAGGCCGATCAGAAGAAGGAGGAAACTAAAGAGTTACATTAACGATGTAAATCAGGAATCCGATTATTGGACCCAGAAGTTATAGGAATCATGATTGAGAACATAGCAGAATCACTCTTAATATCAGAAGTACATGAGAGATAGTACATTAGCCATATTCTATAACGGCTCAACGATAAAGCCAGTTAGAAGTGTCCCAACCTCATAAGATGTTAGTATGAAGCTCTCCCGAGATTGTGTAAAGAGGTGCATGTATTATAATAGAAGTTCAAGATGTGGATGTGAATTATACCTATGTGGAGGGGAGGTCATGAAAGAGATAGAAGATGTGATGTGAGGCTTTATGGTAAGTAAGGTAAAGTTGGACAACGTACGAGATACTCAAAAGCAGAAGGTTGTGAATAATTCGTATTTCAGATAGAGGACTAGAAGCGTCGGGATCAAGTATCCAGGAATAATAGCAGTGTCATTAGTGACATACCTTCCAGCCCATGGTTTCTAAATATTTAGAGGTCTAGTTAAGGGAATAAAGAAGATTTAGAGACAATGCGGTGTCTCGCTTCATGTTCCAAAATAACATAAGTAAATTTATGCTGCAAATAAGTTGAAGGAAGGTTGCGAGTAGTATTAATAGATATTTATAGATCGCAAGCTGAAGTACGGAAAAGCGACAAGGTTTTAGGAGGACAGGAGTAAGGATAAGAAAGGGCAAGTGAGAAGGTGACGAGAATGGATAATTCCTCAGGATTAATCCCATGTAAACAAGAGAGCTGATGGTTTCTCTAAGTTATAGAAAGCCCAATATGGCCTGAATGAACTCAAAGGAGTCTAAAACTAGTAACATTTATAAAGGATGATGTTTGGGCCTTTGATAGAGTAATGATTTCATGAAGTGTACAGGATTAAAATACCCACATAAAGTAAACCACATTGGGATGCTATGAAAAAACGGTTATGGAAGTATAGTATAGTATCACCCCTAGATGGATCAATCTAATTACTCCAGATGTCCCCGATGAGACGCGAGCCCTAGCGGCGGTGTTACATAAAAGATCAAGTTATCAGTGGTAGATGATAAATCAACATTAAGGTAAATCAAAAATAGATGGATAAAAGTTTAACAGTATGAGATGAAATTAGACCATCAGTCTTAAGGATAAACAACGAGAGTAACCTGGAGTTTGTTGCAGACCTCAGTAACGATAAATCAAAGTAAGAGATAAGGTATATTATGACTTACCTAGGTGCAGTAAAGTCATATGGATGGATAACGAGGTCTATGAAATAAGATATAGCCATATTCGCATGTTCTACAAAGTACCGAGTGAAGAACTTCAGTACACCTATAGATGCCCAGAGAGGCATCCTATTAAGCCTTGTATATGCTTACAAAGTAAGGCCTAGAGATTGGCTAAAAGCAGGAGGAAAAAGGAGATAAGAGTCGCATAGGCAGACTTACAAGGTCAGTATCGTAGAGGCTGCATGATAGAAGGTAGCAACAGTTACGAGATTGGAAGGAATTCGATCACAAGTCATGGCGTGACAAAAGTGGTAAAGAGGGGAATGCCCTGGCCTTTGGATTTATTCACAAAACAACTACTTAAATGGCAAGGGGAGTATTAAGGTATTTACAAGAGCTACAAGTTATGAAAATGATAAGAGCATCAGTCAGCATTCGAGGACGAATGTTCCAAAGGGGGGAATGATGTTACGCCCCGCAATATTACGTCGATATTTTGTCCTGCAGTATTACATTACGATGATGTTACGCTTTGCAGTATTAAATTACGACAATATTGCATCATGTAGTATTGTACGTTGAATTTATCGTAACATAATTAACATCAGTCCAAGGTAAAGATTATTTGAAGATTATAAGGATTGTGCTATTTCAAACAAATGATGAGTAAATTCGTGAAGGTGAGAGGGAAGCAAGTCAAGGAAAATGAATTTTCGTCCAAGTTTGGCATTTTGGGATAAAATATGGGCCAAGCAATAATACCCGATATTAATGAACTAGTGCCATACAAGATACCACATAACCATGGTAGTAAGGTGTATAAGGTATGTGAGAAATGAGTAGTATTTTAAGTAATTTGAGACAATTCTTAATTATGCGGGTAATTGGTTAGTTATTGGGTAATGGGATATTATCCAATTAATTAAAGAACTAATTGGATAAAGATGGGGAAAGAGTAACGTGGTAGCAAGCCACTATTTATCTATATGACTCTTGATAAAATTTTATTAGGTGGCAACAATGTGTCAATTACACCTTTATTTCCTTACAAGTAATTTCCATATCAATTATTACAACCAAAAGTGACAAAAGGACGTTAGCCAATCTGATGAAATTCAGCAAAATCTCGTTTTCAAGACAATACAATCTTAGCAATATTCTTCTTGCAACAAATTCCTACAAAAGAAAATCCAACGAGAATTTTTAGAGTCTTAGCAACAAAGAAATTTTGTGGTTCTAAAGAAGTACGGTGCAACCTTTTCCAAGAATATCATATGGTGTTTTCTCTACTCCAGGTATGTTAAGGCTATCCCTTCTTTCTTTTTGGCATGATCTATACGACATGAACGAAACGAGCAAATGTACAAATTCCATTAATGACTGTATTCATAGAAGTATTAGAGATGTCTACGTTCTTGAATTTCCATGTCTTATTATTCTTTCGTCTGTTCATGGGTCTCAGATAATATGCAAGTTGATAAAGTTTGTTTCATGATATTAATCAGAGGCATAATGGTCTTATGACGTACTGAGAGATTTTATTAATGTATTTCATATGCATTTCATGCATTTATACATGCACATTCACCTATGACCATATGGCGTTATATACACGTATATATATATATATATATATATATATATATATATATATATATATATATATATATATATATATATATATATATATATGGCAAAGGTTATGGCATTATATACGCACCACCACCTGATCAGCTGGTATGCATTGATGATTTGCCCACAGTGGCCGAGATGATATGATGGGATGCCCTCAGAGGCTTGATGATGTTTTGAACGCATATACCCATGCATGGTATGACTTTTATATGTATATGCATGACATTTTAAATATTAAAAGATTCATAAAGTCGTTCAGACTTACATGTCGAGTCTTTTACTCCATGTTTCTCTCATGTCTATTATTTACTTATTTTCATTTCTTACATACTCGGTATATTATTTTTACTAACGTCCCTCTTTCCTGGGGTCGCTGCGTTTCATGCCCGCAGGTCCTGATAGACAGGTCGAGAGCCTTCCAAGTAGGCTATCAGCTCAGCGGAAGATGTTGGTGCGCTCCATTTGCTTCGGAGTTGCTTGTTTGGTTAGTATGATTTAGACGTGTATTGTTGGTATGGAGGGACTCTATCCCGACCTCTATGCAAATCATGTATTCTTAAAGGCTTGTAGACTGATGTCATGTACATAAAAGATTGTATGACCTTGTTGGCCTATGTTCAATGTACGAGTGGTTATTTTGGTCTTATAGGTTGTATGTCTTGTGTATGACCTGATAGCACATGTTGTATTCTACTTATCTCACGGCAGCTTTCGGCTCAATTATCTATGATAGTATGACATGAAAAGATGCGTTATGTTGGTACTCGATTGAGTAAGGTACCGGGTGCACGTCGCGGCCCATCGGTCTGGATCGTGATACCTCCACCTTTTCTCTTTTAATTGCTTCATTTGAGAATCATGAATGTGCTACTGTTTTAATGTTAACTGTTTCATTTAAAATGTTTGCTGTTGATCTGTAATTGTCTATTTTAGTTCACCATTACTTTGTTGCCTATCTATGGTCAGCTATCATATTTCATCAGTATTGATTAAGTTGTTATGTCGCCTTATGACTTTTGTTCTATATTGAATAGCCCATGTGATTAAGCAGCTTAACATGCTTTAATGATGTATCATATCTACCTAGGCTTCGGACTTCCCTCTAATGTTCTATTACAATCTTCATGCTATATTTTTTGAGTTTTGTTACTCCATAATTGGGGCTGTTGTTAGTGCTTATAGCTAGAACATACATGAAAGTACATAGGTTAACTCTGCATCACTTGGTTAAGGCTTATGAAGTTTAAGTGTTTAAATGCCCTCCTTTCTCTACATAAGTTCTTATTCATCTTTATGTATTCTTTGAATCATCACTATGAAAGCTTTGTATGTATGTCTACTTGTCAGTTGCATCTCTAAGTATGAAACAGTTTTATAGGATGAACTTCTATAAACATCAATGGTCATTCTATACATGATTTTTTATGATCAGACTACCTTTTATGAATTAGATTGCAGTAGTGTCTGTTGTAGTTGAATGCTAACTATTTATTTAATTCGAATACAACATCACCATGTCTGGATATTAACCTTAGTCTAAACAGATGAGTTAAGCCTGTTTAGTATGAAGTTTTCCCTGTTCTTAAGCCATTAATGATACTGATAATCTGATTTTGTGATGTTTAAGACTCGTCCTATCTTGTGAGGTCATAACATTGGTAGAGATCTCTGTATGTGTGGAAATTTGGTATGAATCTTTGTTTATCCCTCGTGACTTGATACTTTCGAGCACTATTTTGATACTGCACTCAGTTCTATCTTTCCCTGTTAATTTAGGTTGAATATGGTCTTGGAGAAACCTCCTGTTGTTACTGATTGAGTATAATAACTTGCTTATGTAATTTTCTGAATCTTTACTGAGGATTTCAAAAGGATCCAAGTAGTATTGTTAACCTATGTGTGTGCTCAACTGATGTTAAACTAATCTGTGATCAATTTATTAGGGAAATAATATCCCTAAGTTATTGCATCTCTAAACTATGTGCTTTTATCTGTCTGTGAGGTGTATGACATTAGACATTTTGGTTTATTAGCAATAATAGTATAAATGTTCCTGTCTCCATGTGTGCTTAGAAACTTGTTGTTAAAACATGTTCAATATGTGTTTCATTCACTTAATACTAGCATTCACCTAATACTGGAAACATAGTCATGAAGAATAAATTGTTTCTACGTGTTTCCTATGTTATTCTGTTAAGAAATGTATGCTTTGTGGTAGGGAGAGTCATAGTAGTTGGTTTATATTGAAAGAGACTCATTGCCACTCAAACCTATAGGGAAGAATGAGTTGTTAGTGGTTTGGGGTATTTGGAAGTAGAGTTTAAGTCTAGGTTGGGCTGCTCTCCCCAGCACAATGATTTCCCTGGGGCTTGAGACCCTTGGGAACTTTGAAGTGTCAGGGGATTCAAAGGGGGCATCGTTCTTGAGTGGAATTCTCTCCTTAGCCCTTAATTCGTTGACACTGGTTATTTTCTTATGGCTTGGTGTTTAATGACAACGAAAGGTGTTCAATGTGGATCATTTACTATACATAACCTCCACATTAGTATGACTTTCTTAGTGTTTAAATACTGTCATTGATCTTTTAGCTATTCATTGCTTGCAAATTTAATATATGGGCATGTATATAGTAATGTTTTTCTAATGACTATCTCTCTTCTTTTTGAACATGTACAATGGCTTGGTCCTGCTGAGTTCTTGAAGAACCCAGGCCCAACTTCAGCATTGTTATATCTAGGATTCTAGAGTTTGTTGCCGTCCCTATTACTGCTGGGCCTACCTCTTTGTGGCACAAATACCAGAGTCATTTCTTTCCCTTCGCTCCTTTATTTATGGTTATCATTATTTTATAATTTTACTATGTCGTTATTCTTTATTGTACTCATGTTATCTTATCTCTTGTGTATATGACAAGGATATATTGGATTGAATGCTTTATTTTATCTTCTAATTCATAAAGTAACTTAGGCATGTTTTGTAGAACTCAGGATTAAAAGAAGCATTAGGTAGTAATTAATTCTACATCTGCTAATCATGAGTTGTTGTCAGTTCATTATGCCTTGCTTACTTTTTCTTAAAGATTTTCGAGCCCAAAGGCCTAACAAAGGCAGCCATCCCCCCTTTCAAAAAATAAAAACCGAAACTAAGTCGCATGCTTAATTTCCTAAAAGGAAATCAACTCATTTTGAAAAGAACAAGGTGCTGACGTCCGAATAAAGGTTTTCAAACAATCTCCTCAAGGTTAATATTTAAGAACCAAGGTATATCTTAGCCTTTCTCTCATAACATTTCATTAGAGTAATATGAACTTCTATGGTTTAGGAAACAAAGTGTTTTAACTTAGCATCTCTTTTATACATTTTCATACAAATATCCTATCTTCCAAAGATCTTTTCAAGCATATATGTACCAACATTATTTTCCAAAATTCTTCTATAAACTCATACCTCTTTAAACTACACTTTTCTTTTTAGGTGTTAGACTAATATATAGTAAGCTACACTATTTTAAACACTAGTTAAACCTAGTACAAATAATTAGTCCTAAATTTAGTCTATGTTCTATGGAGCTACCTTAGGTAGATTTTAAGGGGTGCCTAACACCTTCCCATTAGAAGAACAAGAACAATTACCCATAATCTCACCGTCTAGCAGACTAATGAAGAATGTGACATTTAGCAATTAAATAGGTACCCTAGTATACCTTTAAATATTAGGTAGCGACTCTCTTTCATCAACAACAGAGAAACCACAAGTTAAATCTTCTTTTGACTAGTGCAAAATAGGGTGCAACAGTGGCACATGCAAACATGTTGTGCGGGTTGATTGTTTTTTTGTGGAGTAATAAGAGTGGCAAGATGCGCATGCGGCGGCATAAGGTAGGCATTTTATTGTGATGTGCATGTGGCGAGATAAAGGTGGCTATTTATGTGCATGCGGTACATAAGGGAGGTATTTCATTAATTATATGCATGCAACGACATAAGAGTGGATACGTTGGGAATGTTATGAGATATATCGGGATGTTACCTTGTTGTTGTTCATATGTTGGAACCAAGATTGATGTTCTGATCATATTCTTGTTTTTCTTAAATGATTTCAACTTGTGTTTTTATGAATTGTAAGTTGACTAGCCATGCTATCACATGCCCCACTCTTATTTGATATTTTGTTGGCAAGAATGATTATCCCACATTATGTTGTTGATACACATTCTTCATGGTTATTAATATTTGTTTAATTGTGCACATTTTTGTTAGTTTTCCTTATTATATTGTATAGGTTATTTTGACTAGTGAATGTCATGACTTGAATTTCGTCACTACTCCACCGAGGTTAGTCTCGATACTTACTAGGTACCGACTGTGGCATACTCATAATATGCTTCTGCACATTCTTTGTGCAGATCTAGATACTTCGGCTCGAGTTGATCATTAGGAGGTTCTAGAGCTTGCGAGGAGACTTCTAGGTATCCCTGTTGTTCCACTTGCAGGACTCGGAGTCACACCTTTCATATTTTTTCTACTGTTTATGTCTTTCAAATAGTAATGTACATTTGAGGCTTATTATGTATTCCTTGTAGAGCTTATAACTCATTATTACTGGGTCCTAAGAAGTTACTTACTGTAATTATGTTTGACAAACTTTATCATATTGTGCAGTTTTGTTATTAAAAGTTGTTAATATAGTTATGTGATAGGATTACCTAGTCTTAGAGAGCAGGTGCCATCATGACCCCTTGGGTCGTGACATATTGCTGAAAGGTTATGATTATTTCTCACGTGGTGTAATATGCTTAATCACTCTTCTTGATGTTACTTATGCTTCCTACTTTTCTTGCTACTGTTTTGTATATGCTTGGTGAGGAAGAGTGAATTGCATGAGCCGTGATTCCCTGCTTGTGAAGAAGAGCGATTTATGCATGAATGAATGGGTATCGAAATTTGGCCCAGATTTAGACTCTGATTTAAGGTCGGATCTCAAAACAATTACATATTTGGACTCGGGGATGAATGGGTATCGAAATTTTGTCTAGATTTCGAAATTCGACCAAGTGGGCCCCAGTTGGCTTTTTGTGAATTTTTGTAAATATGTTAAATGTAGAACACTTTTAGTATTAGGATGGTTCCTTAAGATTGTCTTGACATGTTTGAGCATCATTTGAATAGATTCGAATTGTTTGGGCGCTTGTTCTAAAGAAAAAACGGTGTTGGATTGTTTATATTGTTCCAAAAAGAGGTAAGTGTCTTTGTTAACCTTGATTTGAGGAATCAAGATGTATTTGGGTCAATTTTCTACATGTTTGATATATAGATGGAGGCGTATATGCAAGGTGAGAAGTGTATATGCGTTTTCCAGGGTTAAAGCATGTGGGTATAACTACCCTTATTTATGCCTTGTATTCTTCATGCTTATTTCTCCTATGTTTTAAATAGTGCGTTAAATTATTTGTTTATTTACATTCATGCAAGTAGTTGTATTTACGTTTTGTTAATATATTTGTATACTATAGTACTTGATATGGTTGTTTACTTATTGGTGCAAAGGTTATGATTATTTCTCACGTGGTGTAGTATGCTTAATCACTCATTTTTATGTTACTTATGCTTCATACATTTTTGGTACTGTTTTATATATGCTTGGTGAGGAAGAATGAATTGCATGAAGGGTGATTCGTGCTTGTGAGTAAGAGTGATTTATGCACAAAGGGTGTTTCCATACTTCTTGACACTTCTATTATTATATCTTTCCGAGCATGGTGAGGAAGAGTGTGTGTGAGTATGTATATATTTGCATGAATGGTGTTTCCGTGCTAGTGAGGACGAGAGATAAATGCACGAATGGTGTTGTCGTGCTATTGATATGAAGTCTTTTTCTCACTTCTCTTATTATATAGATTTGTCGATTTGGCTTTTAGGTCTTTTCGTGGTTATATTTGAGTTGTTTAGAAAGGCTTGGTTGTGATATTTGAGAAACATGGTCGCTATTTCTTCTAGTTGCCATTTTACTATTCCTCGGATTTATTTTTGTTATCTATTATCAGGATATTTCTCTTATTATTACTCTCATTATTTCTCTTGCTTATTAACCGCAATGGTTTATAAGTAGGAGTTTTGTATTAGCCTTGTCACTACCTCTTTGATGTTAGGCTCGACATTTTTGAGTACATGGGATCTGTTGTACTCATACTACGCTTCTGCACTTCTTGTGCAGATTCTGGCATTGGTCCTCGTGATGCTCCCTGGGGTGATTAGCTTGGACATATCAGGAGACTTGAGGTAGTGCTGTATACCCGTTTGCAGACTCTGGAGTCACTATCTTACCTTTTGTTACTATTTAGTTGTATTAGAAAGTATTGTACTTTATTTTAACCTTTGTATTTAGTACTCTTTATAAGCTCATGTACTCCGTGACACCAGTCTTGGGAGGAGTTTATGATAGTTGTGGTGGTTTTACACTTGCTATGATGTCTTCATAACTTTTACACTCTTATTTATAAGTCTTTGTTGTTAGATGTTAATTTTGCTTCTGTTGTTGCTGTTAAGTGTTGGCTTGCCTAGCAAATGGAGTTAGGTGCCATCACGTCCCTTTGGTTAGGATTTCGGGTCATGACAATTTGGTATCAGAGCGTTAGGTTTCTTAGGCCTCACGAGTCATGAGAAATCTTGTTAGAGTCATGAGGATCTGTTCAGAGACGTCTATACTTATCTTCGAGAGGCTATAATTTTCCTTTTTATTTTTTTCTATTGTGCAACTTTGTTCTATCCTCAAGGTTTGAATTTTTACTCTCTATTCTCTCACAGATGGTCAGGACACGCGTTTCACCTGTAGCAGAGCAAGAGCTAGAGCCCCAGCTTGCAGCCACTATCAGGGGTAAAGATCGGGGTAGAGGCATAGCTAGAGCTCAGCCCAGGGCACATGCAGTAACACTTATAGATACTCACACTCGTGCTAGAGCAACATCAGTCGAGCCTCAAATAGCTCCAGATGATGAGCATACCCCAGTGCAGGATGATCTAGTAGGCTTAGCCCAGGTTCCGGAGGGGCTTGTCGCTACCCCATTGTCTCAGGATTCCTTTGTCTAAATGGTTGGCCTTACAGAGTGAATGGTTTAGGAGGGTATGCTTCCTATGGCACCAACGGCTTCTCAAGACAAGGGAGGAGCTTGGACCCCTGCCACTCATACTCCAGAGGAGATGTGCAGAGATATCAAACCCAGAAGGGTTACCATTTGACATGGTTCAACCTATTGGTGCAATGCGATAAGATATTTGATGATGAGCTAAAAATGAGGGATAAGTTTCAGAAGGTTCACCCTCCTCATTTCAGCGGGTTGCCTTTAGAGGATGCGTAGGAGTTCTTATACCGGTGTTATGAGATCTTGCCACAATTTGGGACTTCTTAAGTCCAATGGAGTTGATTTCCCTATCTTCCATATTCATCCAAGAGGTGGTGGCACACTTATAAGATTGGCATACCAATAGGGTCACCTCCTCTTACTTGGGCTCAGTTTTCACAGCTTTTCTTGGAGAAGTTCATCCTGCTCACTCATAGCGATGATCTGCGCAGCCAGTTCGAGCGCCTTCAGCAAGGTGGTATGACAGTCACCCAATATGAGATGAGGTTTGTTGATTTATCTCACCAAGCCTCTACCTTGATCCCTACTAAGAGGGAGAAGGTACAGAGGTTCACAGAGGGGCTTGCTTATTGTATTAGGCTTCAGATGGCTAGAGAAGTCGGGACTAGACTTCATTCACTCAAGTAGTGGAGCCTCCTAGGAGGATTGAGTGCATTCATGGCCGGAGGGAGAGGAGATGATTTACAAGAGGCCTAATCATTTTGGTGGTTTTAGTGGTGCCTGGTCTGGAGGTCCAGAGCATTTTGGTAGAGAAAATACTATTAGACCAGTTCAGTCAGCCCTCCAAGTTTCTCATGGTACCTTGGCTGACATGGAACTTTTGGTTCCTGACCAGGACAGTTATCATTCAGTGCACCTCTGATACAAAGTTACTATGGTGGTCATTCGGGTAGTCAAAGACAGCTTCAGGTTCAGAAGCCACGTCAGCAGGGGGTTTGCTATATGTTGGGATTTGAGGCACGTCGCGAGGTTTTGTCCTATGCCGCAGAGTTCCACAGAAGGGTACTTATGCTATGATCCCCGTACCAGTTGTCACACCACTCGCCGAGCTAGTTAGAGATTGCGGTCAGACAACTGCAGGTGAAGGTCATCCAGGTAGAGATCATCCTAAGAGGGAGAACAAGTTGGTGGGATTCAGCCCCATTGTTTTGTGTTTTTAAGTGTACTTCAATTTTTCTAGTTAATTATTTGCGACATTTCTATCTTTCTACTTTTTTATTTGTGTTATTATTATTCGGCTTCGGCATTTTATATCAACTTATAGATGAGATATGCACAAGATTAGGTCCACATCTGAATCCATTTTCTTCTCTATAATAGCACCATATATTATGGAACAATTAAAAATCAATCATGTGTGGCTTTATCCATAATGAGATTTGAGTTTGTGGCTCTCTCCTCAGTAACGCAAGCAATTGTTTGGTTAAAATGGGAAGTATTATCATGTGACAATCTTTATGACCGTCAAGCTGCTACTCGAGCACTAAGGACCCTAAAATATCATTGTAAATCCAAACATATTGACATTAGATTTAAATTTTGTAGAAGACACGTTGCACACAAAGAAGTGAGCATAAGTATCTGCATAAAATGGTTGCAGATATATTGACTCAGCCGGTTCCTAGAAATGCATATTTTTGTGCATGAAGGGTCTTAAGGACGACGTGAGCTTTAATATAGAGTCATTGGTTTTCTTATTTATTTTCCCAATATTCGTGTTTATTGTTTTTTAAAAATTAAAATTAGTTTAATTTGCATACACCTATTATTTGAAAGTTTATGTAAATTCTTATTTATAATCATTGTTGTTCGTTCATATTGTAGAATAGTTCGGGTGTATTCTTTTAATATTATTAAAAGGTATGTCAGGTAGATAGAGGTCAGCCTTCTCAGACAGGTTCATCAATTTAGTATTGATGAGAGATGGGACAAGATATCAAGGAAATTATCACACATTATTTACCTTGAAAATGGTAATTACAATTAGAATTGATTTCGTGGTTCTAAAAATACGTGATTTATTTTTATGCTAGTTGTTAGGCAGTAGATGCTAAGTGTGAAACTAGAAAATAAGGTAAGAGCCTGAAGGCAGTGTGTCAAGCAAACCGAGTGGCTGAGAATCGGGGCCTCGAGCTAGGTTATACGGGGCCTCGGGGTCGAGTTAAACGTTAAGTTGCGGACAGTCGACGGAGAACTAACGGTTCTGAGAACTTTGAAGAAAGCTCTATATGATCAATGATGAGTAATAAATGAAGAACAATCAATGAAAATACAATAAATACAAGTAATGTCATAAATGTACCTATAGAATCAAAGGAGAATATGTTTTTATTAGAGAGCAGAGAATGTTCTTGTTCTTGTATTCAATGTTGTATATCCTCCTTACAAAATGATAAGGGTTCCCTTTATATAGGAGGGGAAATACCAACATGGTACATGCGTAATTATTACAAAGAAATGTAGTTGGTACAACTATTTACTAGCCTGGTACAGACTGTCACACCTCTTTTTTTACCTATACCCCCGGAAGAGGTATAGTATAAGGGAGTTATTTCCAACTTGAAGTGACAATCGAAACGGGATTATTTATTCAAAGATTCAGAGTCGCTACTTGGGATAGTTTTATGGTGTCCCAAGTTACCGGTTCAAATCCCGAGTCGAGGAAAAGATTGACTCTGTATTACAGTCTGCGAACTAGAAATTCGGGTAAGGAATTCTGTTAACCCGGGAGAAGGTGTTAGGCATTCCCGAGTTCCGTGGTTCTAGCACGGTCACTCAACTGTTACACTTGGCCTATTATATGATTTAAAAACACTTTTGAACCTATGTGCAATTTTAACCTTTTAACTGCTTTTATTTAATTAAAGGGAGATTGCAACGTTATTTAAAATATGTTTCGAACCACGTCACATAAATGCACCCGCAGTCCACAACATATTTTATCTAACACTGAGATTCGGATTTGGGTCACATAAATGTGCACCGAGTTTAGGAAGGTAATGTTATTAAAGTACGCACCTAAAGCAACTACGCGTTTGTAGTTTTGCGAGGGCCATGAAATTTTGCTAAATGGCACGCCTCGAAATATAAGGTTAAGTTAAAACTAATTAAAAGAGGGCCACGCAATTGTCATTTTTGTTTGGTATGGCACACCTCGAATTATTCTAACCAAGTTCCTAAATTAAATCAAAAGGGCCATAAACTATTCTTGTTCAATATGGAACATCTCCACTAATTAGGCTAACTAAATAAAGCTTAAAGATTATAATTACTCCTAAGTTAAAGCTCAAATTCAGATTATGAAACACAGGGCCAACACTACGCGAGGTGTAATCTGAATTGAGGTTCGATCAGCAACCCACTTATGATGAAACGAATACCCAAACCATATGTGGTGGTTTGGAGCCAACCATAGGGCCCAAGACAGCAACCATCCTCCTAAATGGAATTGGGTCCAAAGAACAAGCCCAATTTGGAGGTCTCATGAATTTGATCAGGCAAACACAAGTCCCAGAAAACATTGACAATCCAAACATCCAAAATAATGAAATCTCTCATTTCTCAAATCTTAATTAACCAGCTAGAATTGCAACAATGATACAGCAGTAATAATTTCAGTTTCAAATGTTTATCCGTTCATAAAAGATGCTTATTCGACCCCATATATTGATCATTCACCAATCGAAACAAACAACTACAACTACAATGATTCAAAATCTCCTAAAGAAGAAAAAACTAAATGTAAAATTTTACTCTAATTCTCAACCCCAAAAAACTAACGTAATTTCAAGGAAACAACCTTACTAATCATAGACTTGAACCATGACTAATTCCAGACTTTTGAAGAAAGAAATTCATGCTTGCTAATTTTATTCAAAGAAGAAGACCAATAGAAGCCACAACCGCTGATATGTTTCTACACTTATTCAAATGCAAACATGAATATAGAATATGCTAACATGGCGCCCAAACCATACAGTCGTACAGCTACTTAATATTAGCCTTAACTAGAATGACATCAATGCATATTAAGAGTATGAAAGACTGAAAATAACAGGCATGTTTAGACATCCATTACAACACTGTTTTAACAGTCCTTAGGCAAGTACAAATATAGGAATTTAATTAATTATACAATAGTTCATGTAATTGAAGGCATAAATATCATGAAGAACTAAAATTGGAACAAGGATTCTATGTTCATGCTTCATCTTTTATTTCATCTTCAAATTGGGAGTTACATCTGCAAAATTTGAGAAGAAGTAACTGGAATTTTGAAATAACACAAAAAGTGGGGAGTTAATAGCAGAGCAGTGACAAGAGCAATGATCAACAGCAGCAATACCCAATCGAAAACAGAAATGGAGTATGAAGCAGTAGAAATTAACTCAGTTGAACAAAACCAAACTACTTCAACCTCAAACTTTAAACACCCAATTTCAAATACACCCTAGATGCCATGATCAACCCTCATTTTAGAAATTAAAACCTCAAAAAATCTCAGCAAATTGTTTAATAGAACAGTGATCTGTGGGTAATTTAGCCGCCTTACTTTTAACAGATTTTTATCCCTTGAACTCTGACTTGAATGCCAAGCAAAGGTGCCTTTATAGGCAAGGCATTAGGGCTGCAGAAATGCAACTAGTTTTGCACCCTAATCCTTTTGATATTTTCATTTTAGCATAGGTACCCCTAGTTTATAAATCAGAAATTCAGAATAGTCCCCCTCCCCAGCTTCCTAGGTTAGTTACATAAGATTCTTTCAACTAAATCCCCTAACTACCCTTTGAATGCCTATTAATTACCCTCAGAAAATCAAATGGGTCAAGTTGACCCAGTAAATAAAAACCAAATTAACGAGCTGCCCTTGCACATGAGTCGGAAGTGACCCAAGAACCAAACAACAACTTATCCAAATTGAGATCTGTGATCATATGGAAGGCAAAAGAGAATAATCACTTAATCTACCAGGTGAAACAAGCACATGTTAATTATCAGAGATGTATTTAACTACATTTAAACAATACAATAAGTCTATTTTACCGAAGATTAAATGTATTAGCAATCAAAACACACCAGATTAAATCTAAAAAAATGAGGAAACAGAAACAAAGAAGTACGAGAAGGAGAATATACTGATTTGAAGATGAAATGACGAACGACGAATCTTGGCCAAGCAAATGGGGAGTCTACTGGAATCCGACATGTTTCGAAATGGGCCAAAGATGATACTGATCGCGGCCATCTCAATACTACACAATGGTAGGAAGAGTGGGTAGCAATAACTAATACCCGAATAGTGGATCGGGGTCGAAATTCCACAGGGAGCTAGTAAAGGAGTTAGAATATCTGTCTAGCCTAGAGTTGCGGTTGTGCTTCTAATGTCGCTTCACACATTTTTGGGGTTTTCTTTTTAAACTACTTCTGTAAAACTAATGATTTAAACTAAATTATGCTAGGAGAATATTGCTAAGTTGTGCTTAATATAGGAAAAAGGTACTAGGGTCGTGACACTACCTAGGTGGCTAGCTAACGGGTAGAAGCTACTAAGGGGAGATTGATAAATCTAGGTTTATTGCTATAACCGTTGCACAATTGCACTCATTCTCACACCTCTCGGTAGAGAGAACGATTTTGCCCAATTGACTCTCTCGAGACCAATTAGGTAGGCCAATTAGACCGAGAAACTAGGGCTCAAGTAGGGTAGTTACTCTTTCGAGGTTTAACCCGTTAATTGGGACTACCATTCTCATGGGTCCATCCAAATTCCTTGTTAGGTCAACTTTTAGGGTCATATGACTCTCTTTCTCAAGAAGAGTTAGACCCACTAAGCTTGAATTCATGTTTGCAACCACAAATTCTAGATCGAAACACAAAATTAACCCAAATAACAAATACCCAATCTCAATCTCACCCTAGAATGCAACACCCATTAACTACCCATACTAGGGTTGAGCCACAACCCTAGTTAATGGGTTTAGCTAGACATAATTAAAGAAGAAACAGTAGAAATAGATGATGAAATGAACATGTTAATTGATTACTAATTGGAATCTATGATATTCAAGAGTAAAAATACCAAAATAGGCTACACAACACGTCTCACGAGCGCAGCCGTCGTTCAGAAGCTAAAGCATTACCTAAAAATGGTAAAAAGATCTATTTATACCGAGCTGGAAAATATGGACAAAAATACCCTGCGGGGTCAGTGCGGACCACGCAAAATGGTAGCGCGGCCGCTTAGGCTCTTTGAACTCTCAAATCTCATCTCTGAAGTTGGGGGGCCGCGGACCGCGCAGAAATGTAGCGCGGCCGCGGCGGAGGGTCGGCGCGGACCGCGCAGGAATGGGGCGCAACTGCATAGCTTGACTTGGTCAAATCTCCATGCCTCTGAATCTCCTTCACGCGGACGCACTGATATGTAGCGCAGTCGCGTGGGACTTAAGCCTGCAGTGGTGGTTCTCTGAACTTCCCTTGCGCGGACCGCGTAGAAATGGAGCGCGGCCGCGCAGCTTGCACTTCAATTTACCCCTCTGTATCTCCTAGCGCGGCCGCGTGGTATATCAGTGCGGTCCGCGCTAGGTCTTCCTGTTCCCCACTTCACTTGTTCTTGACACTTGGCAGGTTTCACTCCATTGTGAGCCGATCTTTGACTTTTGTCATCTTGTCGCTCAAACCTGCAGTCAAGCGCAACTTGTAAGCATTTTGGGACTACTTTGTGGTAGTTTGTAACAAAAGCAATAGCAAGAAGGGGGTATAATCATGTTAAAATCCGAACTTATCAACTCCCCCAAACTTAAACCTTTGCTTGTCCTCAAGCAAACAAAATAAGACCTACCCTTAAAAAGGCAATCCAAGAATTTCCAGCCATCCTAAAGTAACCTCAACAAGCATCAATTAGGACTAACAATTGCCCTCAATACGAATGCATCATTAACACATTTTAAGCTTTTGAAAACTATGGATTAAGTGTGACACAAGAGCATCAAGGGTTGACACATTTCATCAAAGAGCTTTTCTCAAATACCTTGGTCATTATGGAACCCAAATTCACACATCCTCAACTCTCCCTAAGCGAACCTCACCTTTTAGAGTATTGACACACAAACTGAGGATGAAGGACTTTCACTCATTTCTCTCACAAAGAAGGTCACAAGTCCGCCTCTAGGTACCATATGCTTGCCCCTTATGTAAGTATCCACTAATGTAGGTTCCCTTCGACTCAAGATCCTATAGGGCTTTTGGGAAATCAATTGTGAGGGATTTTGGGTAAGGGTAGGACATGTTTCTTGTTCAAATGGGTTCAACCTTCCCTTAAGCACTTTCTCTGATTCATTTTAGCACACTTTCTTGACTCATTTGAGTAATTGACTTCTTTTCAAGGGCTAGAGGGATATATTGTCACTCTTTCTTAGGCAATTCAAATCATTTCTCCTTTTTCTACTTTTGTTTCCACACCTTTTTCACTTTTGTTTTTCTTGACCCCTTTTTATTCTTTTTCACCTTGTTCTTTCTTTTTGTCTTTTTCTTTTTCTCTTTTTCATTGCCTTGCCTTTTTCTTCTTGCTTTAGTACCTTCTTCCCTTGCTTTCGTTCTTGTCTTTCCCCCGCCCCCCCCCCTAGACTTTGGCTTT
>NC_031990.1:10978850-11043600 GCF_001879085.1 Nicotiana attenuata
GAACTTGAATGTGCTACAGGTGGGCTCCTGACTGCTGAACTTGAATTGTATTCCCGTGCTCTCTAGGTGGCGCCTGACTGCTGAGCTTGAATTGTATTCCCGTGCTCTCCAGGTGGGCGCCTGACTGTTGAACTTGAATTGTATTCCCGTGCTCTCCAGGTGGGCGCCTGACTGCTGAACTTGAATGTATTCCCGTGCTCTCCAGGTGGGCGCCTGATTGCTGAACTTGAAATGTATTCCCGTGCTCTCCAGGTGGCGCCTGACTGCTGAACTTGAATGTATTCCCGTGCTCTCCAGGTGGGTGCCTGACTACTGAACTTGAAATGTATTCCCGTGCTCTGCAGGTGGGCGCCTGATTGCTAAACTTGAATGTATTCCCGTGCTCTCCAGGTGGGCGCCTGATTACTGAACTTGAATGTATTCTCGTGCTCTCCAGGTGGGCACCTGATTGCTGAACTTGAAATGTATTCTCGTGCTCTCCAGGTGGGCGCCTGATTGCTGAAATTGAAATGTATTCCCGTGCTCTCCAGGTGGGCGCCTGATTGCTGAACTTGAATGTATTCCCGTGCTCTCCAGGTGGGCGCCTGACTGCTGAACTTGAATTGCTTCTCCCTGTTCTCCAAGCGGGTACCTGATTTCAACAAAAATAGACAAAACAAAGAAAATTTTCTGCCCCAGTTTGGTAGCTAGGCACATAGGTGGGTGTTAAACTGAATCATTTTACCCAATATTACCAAGAATTTGAAAGCTAGGTCCTATTATCCAGGGGGGTCCTGACAACTCTTTAATTAAACGACAATTATAAATCTAAGTTATATCCTCTAAAGGTGTGACTTTCACTAAATCTTGTTATCTGGTGACAAATTTCGAAATCATTTCTCATTTGTTATGACCAAACTGACTCGGAAAGAGGAAGTAAACAAGACAAAAGGAACAGAGTAAAGGACAATGGAAAGGGAAGATTCCTAACAAGAAAACTACAAAGTAGAAACCTATCAGATGCGGATACCAACCCTAATGACCATGACATGCACCTGTGGCTAATTCTGTCAAGCAATTCTGATGTTCAACTCCCGTTATACCCCCAAACCGTGAAACTGGGCTTCAATGCTCCGATTAGTCATCTTTCACAATCTCTGTCTGGTGATTTCCCATCTGATTCTCAATCCTTATTTGACTTGTAGTGCCCGAAGGGTTTTCACCATCAAGCCTCTCTCCTTTTGTTCTTTCTCTCAACTTACAGTCGCCTCAAGGTGCCCATGAAGGTTTTCACCAATGAGACTCTCTCATTTTTATTTCTCTCAGCTCCCGTCGCCTTACGGTGCCGGTGAAGGTTTTCACCAATAAGACTCTCTCATTTTCAGCATTTTTCTGCTTGGACCGAAGTGTTGCCCCTGACATGAATCACCTCTACTTGCTCAACTTGGCATCTCTCGAAGACTGATCAGAAGGTCTTTCTTTGGACCGTAACGTGGGCTTTTGGATAGAGTTAGAAAGAAAGGGTATCAAAAGCTCAAAACAATTCAAATGGGTTCAAAATTACAACTTTCGGAATCAGATTTCTTACAACAACCACAACTTCTGCCCCAGTTTCTTGCTTGGGGATTTTTGGATTTTTATTTTGATGGGACCGAACCGTGAGGCTGCCTACGTATCCTTAGAAGGAATCAGGTCGAACGTAGTTCATGTCATAGGAATTACTTTGTTGCTATGATTTTTCTTTTCTTTTTCTTCCTCTTTCTCTTCTTTTCTTTTCTTTCTTCCTTTACTCTTTGTTGTCTTGTTGTTGTTTTTTTCCTTTTTCTTTTTCTTCTCTTTTCATTCTTTTTCTTTTCTCTTTTTCCTTTACTTATCTTTCACGCTTGCGTTTCTGATCTTTGCTACTGATTCTAAAAGAGGGTATGAAAGGAAATAAATAAGGCTCAAAGGGGGTAACAAAGGATAAAGTGTTTAGATAGCAGAACAAAATGCCTTCGTTATTCCAATCTTCAAAACATGCCAAGCACAAACAACACATTTAAACAAACCACAGAAAACATTCGTATCATCTTTTGATCGTACCAGACTTGATAACCATATCCGCACATTCGCCTTTTGTCAATTTTAAGTACCGTTGGACAACACTCTTCGTTACCACGAACGGCCCCTGCCAATTTGGCGCAAACCTGTCGTTAGCTTCAAACCAATGCAGCATGATGTATTTCAATAGTGTTACTTTATGTTCTATCTGCCCTAGTTTCTCATGGTCCGGGCTTCAAATAATCTCAAATTGTTCTTATTTCCCTCAAGTGCCCCTATCATCTTCAAAATTGTTTCATTGCTTCATGACTAAACTAACTTTGGAGCCCGGGCTGAGAATTACGCATGCATGTCATGTCACTAGAGTCAGCAGGAAAAGAACTATAAGGAAATGAGAACCAAACAAAAATGACTAGAAATAACAGAAAATTGCATTAGACAGATGGTGAAAGGGTTTGAACAACAAACAAGCAAACTAAACTAGGGTTACAACCCTAGAACAACCCTAGACAACACTAAACGAGTTACTACGAAAAAAAACAAATTAGGTAAAATAAAAGGATAGAAGGGTTTGAATCACAAGACAATATCCGGATTACAACCCTGAAATAACCCGGACAACAGAAATGACAACAAAATAAACCACCAAAACTCCACTCCGGATGACCAAGAAATGGAGCGTCTTCCCAATTACCAAGCACGGCATATTAGCCACCATTATCAACTTTAATCAACAAGTTCCCAAGAGGATTCGTATGCTCCCTGTCACTGTCATTGACCACAACTACCCCTTCTTGAATCATTCTTTCTATTTCTCTTTTCAAAGAGCGACAATCTTCAATGCTATGCCCCCGGACTTTGGAGTGGTACATGCATCGAACAGCAGGATCAAAGCCTTTTGCATATGGGTCTGAAAAAATACTTTTGGGCACCCGTATCAACCAACTCAGTTCTGTTGTTGTCTACCATTGCCTTTTGACTTTATGTTGTGGAGAGGAGTTACTACTTCGGGAACAACAAACCAACCATCTTTCTGTACTGGATTGTCAACAACAAACTTGTTAGTGATTAGAGCTTAACAGACAGGCAACAGCACATTTGGGAAATGAATACACCTAAGCAGTTAACCGTTTCTATTATGCATTTGATTGGTTGCTTGCGTCATCCCGACTTTCCTTATTTCCGTTTGCAACGTCCCTTTTCTCTTTTCTTTTCACTCATGCCTTTCTTTGCTTGATTTCTCTTTGATTTTATCCTCTCATTTCTCTCTCTTGTTTTGCCGTTGTTTCCACGGTTTCTTATTTTTCTCTCTTTTCCTTTACCTTTTCTCTCTTATTTTTCTTTTTCTTTTCCGCTTTTATCACTTTTTTTCTTTTGGTTATGGTTGAATCCTATGGAGATTGCCTACATATCATGACCCCGGATGAATCAGACCGAGCGTAATTCTGGGGGATAAAAATAAATAATAAAACATTTTGGGATTTTCAAATTTTTCATAAAAATAAAATGTTTTGATTACAACGACTCATCCTACCGAATTTTTACCATAAAAACCAACAGACTCAAAAAGGAAAGTAACAGGAGAAAAATCAAGACTCATTTTGACTCAAAAAGTTATCACTATTTTTTCAAAAATTTCATAGAAATATCTGGCTTTGCCAATACAGCCTTTCAGCGCTTCGAGGGAGAAGATTTTAAGGCTGTGTTCGCTAACCGGCCAAAACCTTGAAAAATGACAAAAGGCGGTTGTTCTTGCAAAAACAGCCTTCTGGCGCCCTTTTGGGGACATTCGGCTATTTTTGACAAGAATGGCGTCACCTTACTTATTTACAATAAAAATAAATTTTTTGTATTTTTTGGGCTATTTTAAAAAGGAAGTTGGACCCGATGGGGGTTGCCTACGTATCCCACACCCTGTGAGAATCAAACTAGCGTAGTTCGGGCAAATAAAACAAAACCAACTACTTTGAAAACAAAACCTTTTCCTTCTTTTTTTCTTTATTTTTCTCAAAAATTCGGCAGAGTTTCAGTACCATTTGGACATCGGTTTTTTCTTTCAAAACGGGTGATTAACTCACTTAACCCTTACACTGCTATTTTCTTTTTCAAACTCTCCCCTTTTACTCAAACAACCGGTCAGCATGCAAATCCGAATCAAATAAATGCACAAGTAGGATGCATCAGGATGGTCTGTTGCTTTGGGTACACCTGTCCTAGACGGACCCAACCCCTGTGTTGAGTCCCCTAAGTCAAATGCACATGATGCAAACAAGAGTTCCTACTAGGGATCCGGCATGAGGCTGAGTTATTCTAAGTATAAAGCCTGGGTATACTGTTCTAGACTTGTGCACCCGAGCGGACAACTCGAGCCGAGGAGGGGGCTACGTACCAGGAACCAAAAGGCCATCCGGCTTAGTAACTTGTCCGAGCCTCTTTCTTATTTCAAGGTATGACACTAACAGAATAGGGAGTCTCAACCAGTGAGCACATCCCCGAAGATGAGAAGAGAAGGGTTTTGTAGCAGTTTATATACAGTTCAGATAATATCAAAGCGCTAAAAGCATCATTTAGCACATTAGGCCCAAACATAAAATCAGATAACGGATAAAGCCAAAATATAACAATTCATCTAAGCTCGAATTCTGAACCCTGAACCAGAGATTCTGGGTTCTTTTCCCCAGCAGAGTCGCCAGAGCTATCACACCTCTTTTTTTACGTACGCCCCCGGAAGAGGTATAGTATAAGGGAGTTATTTCCAACTTGAAGTGATAATCGAAACGGGATTATTTATTCAAAGATTCGGAGTCGCCACTTGGGATAGTATAATGGTGTCCCAAGTCACTGGTTCAAATCCCGAGTCAAGGAAAAGATTGACTCTGTATTATAGTCTGCGAACCAGAACTTCGGGTAAGGAATTTTGTTAACCCGGGAGAAGGTTTTAGGCATTCCCGAGTTTCGTGGTTCTAGCACGGTCGCTCAACTGTTACACTTGGCCTATTATCTGATTTTAAAACACTTTTGAACCTATGTGCAATTTTAACCTTTTAACCGCTTTTATTTAATTAAAGGGAGATTGCAATGTTATTTAAAATATGTTTCGAACCACGTCACATAAATGCACCCGCAGTCCACAACATATTTTATCTAACGTTGAGATTTGAATTTGGGTCACATAAATGTGCACCCGAGTTTAGGAAGGTAATGTTATTAAAGTACGCGCCTAAAGCAACTACGCTTTTTTAGTTTTGCGAGGGCCATGGAATTTTGCTAAATGGCACGCCTCGAATTCTAAGGTTAAGTTAAAACTAATTAAAAGAGGGCCATGCAATTGTCATTTTTGTTTGGCATGGCACACCTCAAATTATTCTAATCAAGTTCCTAAATTAAATCAAAAGGGCCATAAACTATTCTTGTTCGATATGAAACATCTCCACTAATTAGGCTAACTAAATAAAGCTTAAAGATTATAATTACTCCTAAGTTAAAGCTCAAATTCAGATTATGAAACACACGGCCAGCACTACGCGATGTGCAATCTAAATTGAGGTTCGATTTATTCTCGTTAGTCAGCAACCCAGTTATGATGAAACGAATACCCAAATCATATGTGGTGGTTTGGGGCCAACCATGGGGCCCAAAACAGCAACCATCCTCCTAAATGGAATTGGGTCCAAAATCTTAATTAACCGGCTAGAATTGCAACAATGATACAGCAGTAATAATTTCAGTTTCAAATGTTTATCCGTTCATAAAAGATGCTTATTCGACCCCATATCTTGATCATTCACCATTCGAAACAAACAACTACAACTACAATAATTCAAAATCTCCTAAAGAAGAAAAAACTAAATGTAAAATTTTACTCTAATTCTCAACCCCAAAAAACTAACGTAATTTCAAGGAAACAACCTTACTAACATAGACTTGAACCATGACTAATTCCAGACTTTTGAAGAAGGAAATTCATGCTTGCTAATTTTATTCAAAGAAGACCAATAGAAGCCACAACCACTGATATGTTTCTACACTTATTCAAATGCAAACATGAATATAGAATATGCTAACATGGCTCCCAAACCATACAGTCGTACAGCTACTTAACATTAACCTTAACTAGAATGACATCAATGCATATTAAGAGCATGAAAGACTGAAAATAACAGGCTTGTTTAGACATCCATTACAGCACTGTTTTAACAGTCCTTAGGCAAGTACAAATATAGGAATTTAATTAATTATACAATAGTTCATGTGATTGAAGGCATAAATATCATGAAGAACTAAAATTAGAACAAGGGTTTTATGTTCATGCTTCAGCTTTTATTTCATCTTCAAATTGAGAGTTACATCTGCAAAATTTGAGAAGAAGTACCTGGAATTTTGAAATAACACAAAGAGTGGGGAGTCAATAGCAGAGCAGTGACAAGAGAAATGATCAACAGCAGCAATACCCAATCGAAAACATAAATGGAGTATGAAGCAGTAGAAATTAACTCAGTTGAACAAAACCAAACTACTTCAACCTTAAACTTTAAACACCCAATTTCAAATACACCCTAGATGCCATGATCAACCCTCATTTCAGAAATCAAAACCTCAAAATATCTCAGCAAATTGTTTAATAGAACAGTGATCTTTGGGTAATTTAGCCGCCTTACTTTTTCCAGATTTTTATCCCTTGAAATCTGACTTGAATGTCAAGCAAAGGTGCCTTTATAGGCAAGGCATTAGGGCTGCAGAAATGGAACTAGTTTTGCACCCTTATCCTTTTGATATTTTTATTTTAGCATAGGTACCCCTAGTTTAGAAATCAGAAATTCAGAATAGTCCCCCTCCCCAGCTTCCTAGAAGCTTCCTAGGTTAGTTACATAAGATTCTTTCAACTAAATCCCCTAACTACCCTTTGAATGCCTATAAATTACCCTCAGAAAATCACATGGGTCAAGTTGACCCAGTAAATAAAAACCAAATTAACGGGTTGCCCTTGCACATGGGTCGGAAGTGACCAAAGGCCCAAGCAACAACTGATCTAAATTGAGATCTGTGATCATATGGAAGGCAAAAGAGAACAATCACTTAATCTACCAGGTGAAACAAGCACGTGTTAATTATCAAAGATGTATTTAACTACATTTAAACAATACAATAAGTCTATTTTACCGAAGATTAAATATATTAGCAATCAAAACACACCAGATTAAATCTAAAGAAAATGAGGAAACAGAAACAAAGAAGTACGAGAAGGAGAATATACTGATTTGAAGATGAAATGATGAACGACGTATCTTGGCCAAGCAAATGGGGAGTCTACTGGAATCCGACATGTTTCGAACTGGGCCAAAGATGATGCCAATCGATTGTTCTTGCCAAGAACAAACAATTGGCATAAACTTCGGCACGAATCGAACTTCAAAGATCATTGAAATCAGCAAAACAATGGATTTAGGTTTCTTTTATTCTTTTTGAATTTCAGATCCAAAATTAAGGCAAATGGGCTGGAACTTTTGGGGAATTGATGGTGGGATACTGATGAGGGGGATCCAGGGATTCTGGGGTGAAGCTTTGAAGCAGTTTGGAGCATCGCCGCCGATTTTCGGCAGGCGGCTGGTGGTGGTGATCAAAAGAGATGAGAGATGTGGAAGGGGGGTCTGTTTGGACAGAGTTGTCGCTGTAGGTTTTAGGACAGTTTTAACCAAAATAATAGAAGTAGCTTCCACCGTTGGATGAGCTAAAATGAAAGGCTCAGATTATTCCATGACCAGGAACTCTAAACGACACCGTTTTGGGTTTAAAAGAAGCTGGATCGGGTTACAACACTGGCTTGGGCTTGGACTGGGGCGGGTTTTGGGAAAATGGATTTGGGCTGAGGGGATTTAAGATTAAGAAAGCCCAAAATTGACTTCTCATTCTTTGTTTTCTCTCTTTTTTTTTACTTTTCATTTTTCCTAATTTATTTTAAATTAAAAATAAAACCTAAATTAGTTCCTAATCAAATTATCCTAAAAAATTAAATTAACTAACTCTAGATACTACTTACTACCAATAATTAAAAGCCAAATTAAAGGAAAAACTACCAAAATTCAAAATTAAAAATTAAAAAGTGCAAAATAAATTATTTTTCGTGACTTTTCCCATTTTTATAAAACAACTAATTTGTTAATTAATCCTAAAATATAAAACTAAATCCTAAATGCAAATGCACCATATTTTTATATTTTTCATTAATTAAACAAAGTTAACATGCGCAGACAAATGCAAACAATTAACGAAAATGCTATAAAAATCTACAAAATTGCAGATAATGGAAAAAATTATTTTGTTTTGAATTTGTGGGATTAATTCATATAGGGCAAAAATCACGTGCTCACACAGACTAGTACTACTCTTGCAGGTATTGTCAGCTTTGGTCACGTGCTTGGGAACCTCCCGCTTGCCCAAGATAGCCACCAATTTGTGCCGCCCCGAGGTAGAGCTAAGGAACCCTCAGGGTTGAACCTCGAACTTTGCCTCGGGCCCTCCAGGTGAAGCCACGGAATGTCGCAATGACCATAAATTGGGCTCTTCGATTTTAGCCGTGCACAGATAGTCCCTGCGTTTCTTAGAGTAAAATGATAAGAAACGGTCTTGAATTCTTGCCTCTTCGATGTTTCCATCACGACGTTAGTTACGCCCTATCAAGCAATTGACGCGACAAGTAGGGTGTCTAAAGGTCGCGTTCGTACAGACCTTGAAAAGCCTTCGAATTAATTACAGCGGTTGGCTATCTTTGGCCCGTTCCAACGTACACGTTTGGCCTCTATAAATACTTCTGCCTTCGCCCCTTATATTCCACTGCATCATCAAACCTTCAAAAGATTTCTTCCTACTCTCTCTTGTGTTCACTTCTGATTATAATTTCATCTCTCTTTTGAAATTTTTTAACAAGAATGTTGAAAACTTCCACCTCTATCCCTCAGGAAGATGTGCTTTCCTCTTCCTCACACTTATCTAAGGGCAAAGCGACAGCACCCCCTCATGTTGGGGAATGAATCCCAGGAGCCTTTGAAACGACCTCTGACTTCAAGACTGACAAACCTTCTTCGAAGTCGGGAAGCTGTGAACCTATGTCCCGATATATTAGTTTAATAATAGATGCCGAAAAGGTGAAAGCCGACTGCTGCTGGAGGGACTCGGTACTAGTGGAGATTCCTTTTCGGAGGGAGGACATAATGACATAAAAGGTCGGCTTCCTCAGTGTGTATACTTATCGATTTACCCTCGGCCCAGTAGAGCCATCCTCGCCTTCAATAGACCCCGTGATCCTCAACTTCTGTGAACGATATCGGGTGACTCTCGTCCAAATTCATCCTTCGTTCTGGCACTTTGTTTACATGACTATATACTACTCAAACATGATTAAGGGGATGCCCTTCACCCTCGACCATCTGATCAGAATGTACAGTCCCCGACTCTTCCGTAGGGGCCTGATTAAGCTCCACTGTCGGGCCTCGAGAACCCTTTTTTCCTGTACCGACGAGGTTAGGAACGGAGGGTGGATGAGCCTTTTTGTTCGAGTTAGGACTTCAGACCTGATTCCAGTGGAGAGGATGTCGTTTCCTGAAAGGTGGAGCATGAAACGTAAGTAGATATGCTGATTAAATGTTCTCTTGTTTCTTTTTGGGTACACCTCCCCACGAACTGACTTCCTCCGTTGATGCAGCCGTCGCAGTGTACCCTAATGCGGTCACGGACCTTTCCGGCTGGGTCAACCAGCTGAATTCGATTTGCCCATACATTGGGTGCATGTGGCGGGACCTGTTCCAGGCTCGATGGGAAGCCAAGGACCACGGTGAGCCTTTACTTATGTTGTAATTGTATCGCTCAAAAGAACTATCACTAACAACGTCCTCATTCCCTGTGTTTATATTTTACATTTGTGCAGGTTTGGGGGAGGCCTTTTTGATGAAGGAAGCACCGCTTGGTGAAGCGGATACCCCGAAACCTGATGAAGAGAAAATAAAACGAAGCACGCCGTCGATTCGTTCTCTGAAATCCAAGAAAGCCAAAGTGAGAACCTAAGGCTGATTTAGCAACCTTAACTCCAGAAGTGACGGGGGGTCCCCGAGCTGAAGGCGAAAGGAAATATGATTCTTCGGAAGCACCCGTGGAGGGAGAAAACTTGACTGTCCCACGTACTGCAGAGTCGATGGCTTCTATATCGAAACTTGATTCCGTTGTTTTCCTACCCCGTACTGAAGAGACCTTCGAGGGTGCATCGGGTGATATCCCCGAGTGAATTGACGGCCAAAACTTTCCCCGGGCTGAGGTGCGTTCATTAGGCGGTCTAGGGGAGCCCAGCTCTGAAGCTCTCCAAAAATAGGAGACGGACCCGATTGATCCAATCGGGGTTATTGAAGTAAGTGATTTCCCTTTGGGATCGACTTTTTCTCCAAGGGAGATGCAAGATGCCCTAAATAAAGTTCGATGTGGGGGCATCCGTCGGAGATAAAAATGTGTTGAAAGTCTTTTTGTTGCGCCTGAGGAAAAGCCTGAATTTGACGCCTCGCTTATTTTCAGTGAGATCGACAGGCTCTGTGAGCAGGTAATTTTTTCGTAAATTCTGCCCGGTGCCCCTATTTTTGTCTTGCTAGTCTTGTTTCTTCCATGATTCTAGTCCAAGGTGCTTTACAATCAGACCTTTTCCAGGTTTCGAACTGAGCTGATTTGTTACGAGGGTGAGCCCAAAAAGCTCACCATGGAAGTTGATGAGCTCGGAGCTCTTTCTACCAAGAGGGAGGAGGAACTCTATAGCCTTCGTGATCGTTTGGAGGCAGCGTCCCGAGAAAGGATTCATCTTACTAAGCAGGTTATATAGCTCTTATTTGTTTTTTTGTCCAGATGTTTATTCGACTTCACTGCTTTAACACCTTCGGGTCGATCCTTGCAGCTTGAGAGGAATGATGTCCTAATGAAGGAAGACCTCCGAGCCAGGGACTCTGAAATTCTCGAACTCAAACGACAAGTGAGTGAGATAGTCTCTGAGAGAGATGCTCTCCAGAGGGAGGTGGTCTCAGTCGGACATCAACACGATGATGTGAGGGCAAAGAGTAATAAGTATAAGGGCCTTCAAACTGAGTTAATCGCCGCACTATCCGAGGTTAGAGCTAAAGCCGAGGCATTCGTATCCTCGTACAAAGAGGATGCTGCTACTGCAAATTCTCAGGCCAAGGTGTCCGAGGAGGCCGAGCTGCAATCGTCCCGAACCGTGAAGCATGCCCGGTTAGAATCTCGGAGGCATGCTCTCGAGGATGTGTATTTGGGGAGCATCGATTTGTCCGCCGAGAACAAGAGGGTGAAGACCCTGGAAGAGGAGGTCGCGGCCCTGCTTTCTTCTGAAGGTGAGCCGAGCTGTGGCTCGGGAGATGATGAAGGTGGAGGCAGAATCCCCGAAGGGGAAAAGGCCGTTGAAAACCCGGGGGTCGCGGCCGGTGTTGTTAAAGGCACAACTTCTGAGGGAGCCATCGGAGGCATGGCCCCGGTGGTGGATTAGGGTTTTATTTGCTCTCTTTGTGAGGGCTTTAAACATAAGTCTTGTAAAAGTACCCTTATGAACTTTTGACATATATGTGAAAGGCTTTTTGTTTTTCATCGTTTCTCGTTTTTCCTTTGCTTTTTAGGAATAAACTGTGACGCTCATTGACAATTGGTCTGAAATTGTTGGCCTCAAATTAAACCCTTAGGTTTCTGCTACCGCTGAGCGATTTGTAATGGTCGAAAGTTGACTGTTTGGGGCTTAGTCCCCGAGTCATGTTTTGACTTGAGTTCATTGACCTTTAGGTCTAAAATATGGGCCCTAAGGTTATTTGAGCAGGCCTTTGAGCTTTTGCGTATTTTGTCGGTGCGACCTCTCATCGGCCCTAAGGCTCTTTTAGACCGGCCCTTAAGCTCTTGCGCGTTGGGTCGGTATGACCTCTAATGTAGGCTGGTGTCTGGACTCTTACGCATTGGGTCGGTACGACCTTTTGATTTAAGCTGGCGATAGTGGCTCTTACGCATAGGGTCGGTACGACCTCTAGTTTGGGCTGGCGATAGTGGCTTTTACGCGTAGGATCGGTACGACCTTTTAATATAGGCTGGCAAAAATGGCTCTTGCGCGTGGGGTTGGTACGACCTTTTAATTTAGACTATCTACAGTGCCTCTTGCGCGTGGGGTCGGTACGACCTTTTAATTTAGGCTGGCGGCAGTGGCTCTTACGCGTGGGGTCGGTACGACCTCTAATATTGGCTTTATTTTCCCTCGTTAAAGACTTTTTTAAAGTTTTTGTGTTCGCCCGACTCTTCGACGGTTCGGTAAGAACCTCGATTATGAGCCGTTATGTGGCGATAAATGAGCACCTCGGGAGGTTTCGCTCGGTGGCCGAATTGTTTCGAAGCCTGTGTATGGAGCTGACATGATGGAAGCTCTTTTGCTTATGCCGAGGGTAGCCTGATTAACCGGTTCTTTTCGAAGTATTTTTGAAGTAATTTAAAGGCCTGTGAATTTTACGGCAACGGTCGGGCGTCCTCGTGTCGCGTTAGTTTGGCTGGTATAGCCTTGTTACCGTAGTCATTGTTTTTGGCCGTAGCCTTTTAGTCCCCGAGTGAAGTAGCTTCAGCGTCTATATCGAGGGTATGCCTTTTTAGGGGTCTTACAAGTTCGAATATATAGCCTTAACTTTAAGATCGGGGATTATGCCTTTTGTAAGGTCTTATAAATTTGAACATGCCTTGCTTGAGGTCTTACAGATAGGTTACTTGGTACAAGTATAATTCATGTCTGGCTTGAGGTCTTACAGGTAGGTTACTTGGTACAAGTATAATTCATGCCTGGCTCGAGGTCATACATATTTGGTGTTGGAGGTCTTACACTGTTTATAATGCCTCGTAGAGGTCTTATATTTTCTAACATTGCCACGTGGGGGGCTTTCAGGCTCGAGGTCGCCCGCATGAAGTCTTATGTCCTCGGGTTCTTGATACCTCGATGGGGTGACAGTCCCCAAGACGTAGAGGGTTTGTGGCTCTGGAGCCGTTCTATATATATTTTGATGTTGCCTCATCGAGGGCTTACAAGCTCGAAGTTCCCGGCCCGGAGGTCTTACGGCTTCATGTTTTTGATGTCAGTCCTAGGGCGTTCGGGAAATTTCTGGCTCTGGAGCCATTTATTGTAAAAGTAGTAAACTTCTTTGAAGCGCAAGGCATTTTGATGGTAGAAGGTGTTCCATTGATTACTTGATAAAAGTATACATGTTTTTGTCGTGAAGGGCTCAGTTATTCTATGAGGACACGGTTCATTCGACCGTTTGGCCCGATACATCATTTTTCTATTAAGACATTCTTTGGCTTGTCTTGATCTCGCCAGGGAGATAATCTCTCGGGGGGATGACCCCCAGTATTCGAGGTTGAGTGAAGATAAGCCTTGAATACTTGTTGAGTTTTCCTTAGGTAGCATATAGATGTTGCCTCATTAAAAACCTTTCCGGTAAAACCCTTCTTGGGATAAAATCCAATCGAAGGAAAAGAGTGCAATGCATGCTTCAAAACCCAAGGTCTTCGAGTCGGGGGATGCTTCGGCATCTTCCATCGGACACCGTAACAGTAGTAGCTTTTTAGCATTGATATGTTCCAATTGCTCGGAAGTTGCTCGCCTTCCATGGTACCGAGCTTGTAGGACCCTTTGCCGATCACTCCGAGGACGCGGTACGGCCCTTCCTAGTTCTGGCCTAGCTTTCCTTCATTAGGGTTTTGAGTGTTTAGGGTGACTTTCCTTAGTACCAAGTCCCCGACTCCGAAATGTCGGAGATTTGTTCTCCTGTTATAGTACCTTTCGATCCTTTGTTTTTGGGCGGCCATTCGGACCAGCGAAGCTTCTCGCTTTTCATCCAATAGTTCGAGGTCCACAGTCATGGCTTCATTGTTTGATCTTTCAGTGGCGTGTCGGACCTGGCACTTGGTTCTCCAATCTCGACCGGTATCAAAGCCTCGACGCCATATACCAGAGAGAAGGGCATTTCTCCTGTGCTTGATTTTGGAGTTGTTCAATATGCCCGTAGCACTTCGGGTAATATTTCTCTCCATTTTACCTTTGCACTTTCTAACTTCTTTTTTAAGTTTTGAATGATGGTCTTGTTTGTGGACTCGGCCTGATCGTTTGCAAATGGGTGGTAGGGTGTCGACAGAATTCTTTTGATTTTGTGGTCCTAGAGGAACTGTGTTACTTTGCTTTCGATGAACTGCTTTCCGTTATCACATGTTATTTCGGAAGGAATACCGAATCTGCACATGATATGGTCCCAGATGAAGTTAATTACTTCTTTTTCTCTTATCTTCTCAAAGGCCTGTGCTTCCACCCATTTTGAGAAATAGTCAGTCATAAATAAAATAAATCTAGCTTTACCTGGTGCCGTAGGTAGGGGTCCGACGATGTCCATCCCCCACTTCATGAACGGCCATGGTGACAAGACTGAATGTAGTTATTCACTGGGTTGGTGAATCATCTGTGTGAATCTCTGGCATTTGTCGCATTTTCGGACGAATTCTTTGTGTCTTTCTCCACGCTGTCCCAATAGTAACCTGCTTTGATCACCTTTCGGACTAAGGAATCGAAATCGGAGTGATTTCTGCAGGTGTCCTCGTGGATTTCCCGGAGCATGTAATTTGTTTCCCCCGGCCCCAGACATACTGCTAGGGGCCCATCACAGAGTTTTGTTTTCGTCGAGCGAGAATCGGGTTGCTTTGGTTTGCAGAGCCCTCGACTATTTTGGGTCCGCAGGTACCTTCTCACTTTCCAAATAATCGATATATTTGTTTCTCCAATCCCATGTTAGGCTAGTGGAATTGATCTCGGCGTGGCCTTCCTCAATCACTGATTTGGATAACTGAACAACAGCCCCGGGAAGTATGTCATCTTCCTTGACAGATGATCCCAGGTTTGCGAGGGCATCAGCCTCGCTATTCTGCTCTCGAGGTATGTGGACCAGAGTCCATTCTTTGAAGCAGTGCAATGCGACTTGAATTTTATCTAAGTATCTTTGCATCCTGTCTACTCGAACCTCGAAGCTTCCATTTACCTGATTTACTACCAGGAGGGAATCACATTTTGCTTCGATGACTTTCGCTCCTAGGCCTTTGGCCAACTCCAGACCTGCAATCATTGCCTCATACTCGGCTTCGTTGTTAGTCAATTTTGCAGTTTTTATAGATTGCCAAATCATGCCGCCCGTAGGTGGCTTCAAGACTATACTGAGTCCGGACCCTTTCACGTTTGAGGCGCCGTTGGTGAACAAGCTCCATACCCTCGAGATGTGCCCGTTTTTAATAGAAGTTCTTTCTCTACCTCGGGCACGAGGGCAGGTGTGATGTCGGCCATAGCCGTTCGGGGTTAGTATTCAATATTGTACCCCCCCCCCCCCGAGTTCGATCGTCCATTTGGACAGACAGCCTGACAATTCGGCCTTATGCAATATGCTTCGGAGAGGATATGTTGTTAAAACACAAATACGATGGCATTGGAAATAAGGCTTTAATTTTCGAGATGCGCTTATTAATGCAAGAGCTAACTTTTCTAGGTGCGGATACCTGGTTTCGGCATCTCCCAGGGTCCGACTTACATAATAGATAGGGAATTGCGTACCTTGCTCTTCTCGAACCAGCACACCACTTATCGCTACCTCGGACACAGCCAGGTACAAATACAACATTTCATCTTCCTTTGGGGTGTGAGGTGGGTTCGTCAGATATCGCTTCAACTCCTCTAAAGCGCTCTGGCATTCCGGAGTCTATTATAATGTGTTTTTTTTTTAGTGGAGAGAAGAAATGATGACTCATGTCCAACGACCTTGATATGCATCGGCCCAAAGCTGCTATTCCGCCAGTCAGCCGTTGCACGGCCTTCACACTGTTTACCACCGTGATCTCTTCGATGGCTTTGATTTTATTAGGGTTGATCTCTATCCCCCTATTGGACACCATGAAGCCTAGGAATTTGCCCGAACCCACTGCGAAGGCACATTTCTCGGGATTGAGTTTCATGTTGTAGCTTCTGAGGATGTCGAATGTCTCCTGCGAATGATTTAAATGGTCCTCTGTGCGCAGGGACTTAACTAGCATATCATCAATGCAAACTTCCACGGAATTGCCTATTTGGTTTTCAAACATCTTATTAACTAGGCATTGGTACGTCACCCACGCGTTTTTTAGTCCGAAGGGTATCACATTGTAGCAGTACGTAACGTACTTTGTTGTGAATGAAGTTTTTTCCCTATCCTCGGGGTTCATCTGAATTTGATTATACCCTGAGTAGGCGTCGAGAAAGGTGAGAATCTCGTGTCCGGCCGTGGCATCGATCAAGCGATCGATGTTGGGCAACATGAATGAATCTTTGGGGCACGCTCTATTCAAGTCTTAATAATCTACGCACATTCTTAACATATTCCCTTTTTTGGGAACTACCACCTCATTGGCCAACCATTCGGGATATTTTACTTCCTTAATGGATCCTATTTTGAGGAGTTTTGTTACCTCATTCTTGATGAATGCGTGTTTTACCTCGGACCGAGGTCTTCTTTTTTGCTTCACCGGTTTGAACCTGGGGTCGACACTTAGTCGATGCGTAGTTATTTCTGGCGGGATCCCTGTCATATCTAAATGGGACCACGCAAAGTAATCGATGTTATTAATAAGGAATTGAATGACTTTTTTCCTGAGTTCGGGGGCTAATCTCGTTCCCAGGTATACCTTCCGATCTGGGAGATGATCGATCAAAACGGCTTTCTCCAGCTCTTCAACTGTGGATTTTGTTGCATCTGATTCTTCAAGGCAATGAAGCTTCGGGGGGCGAGGAAGTCTTCTCGTCATTCTCGGGGGTCTGTTTGTCCTCTGGCTCTTTCGAGGTGGAGGGTATTGAGGTTGGTGCCTCCTCATGAACCGCAAACATCTCCGTCACTGCATGCTGTTCTCCATATACCATTTTTATACCGTCTTCTGTCGAAAACTTTATCTTCTGATGAAGAGTTGACGGTACTGCCCTCATGTTGTGTATCCATGGCCTTCCAAGCAATGCATTGTATCTCATGTCACCTTCGATGACATGAAATTTTGTTTTCCGAACTGTGTCGAACACGTTGATCGGGAGGGTGATCTCCCCTTTCGTCTACTCGCTCGCCATATTGAATCTGTTATGGACTCGAGAAGCGAGCACGATTTGGTAGAGCAGTCCGAGCCGATTCACCACCCTCGACCTAATAATGTTGGCCGAGCTACCTGGATCCATAAGTACACGTTTAATTTGAAATGTATTCACAAGAAAAGAGATTACCAGTGCGTCGGTATGAGGATGAGACAGGGTCCTGATGTCCTTGTCGCTGAATGTGAGAGCGTCCTCGTGTATGTAACCTCGAGTTCGCTTTTCCCTGGTGATGGATATTTTTGTTCGTTTGACAATGGGTTCCTATGGAATGTCGACTCCCCCAACAATCATGTGGATGACGTGTTGTGGTTCTTCTATTTCCTTTTTCCTATTCGCCTCTCTTTCCCAAAATTGATTTTTGGCTCGGTCTTTGAGGAACTCTCAGAGGTGCCCTTTGCTGATTAGTCGGGCTACTTCTTCTCGGAGCTGTCTGCAATCTTCGGTCCTATGACCGTGTGTGCCGTGAAACTCGCATACCATATTGGGGTTCCTTTGTGACGTATCTGATTGTACGGGTTTTTGCCACCTGGTTTATCTGATTTTACCGATGGCAGAGACGATGACCGAAACATCAATGTTGAAGTTGTATCGCACAATAGGGGCACCTCCGTCGGTCCTATATGTCTGTTGTATCCGACTCTGCTCATGAGTCCCCGAGGATTCTGACCTCGATCTGTCCATCGATCATTTCAGGGTATGTTACGCCTTGGGGCATTTCTTCGATCTTCAGTGTACAGTTGAAACCTTTCCTTATTTGGCCTTGGTTCCTTTGCCAAGAGCCTACTAGGATATACTGAGCCCGAGGGGGCTCCTAGTTGGTTGTCCTTGACCTTGATCTTCGACTGATATCGGTTGTGGACATCCGACAGTCACGGCGGGATATTCAACCATGTTCTGCTTTAGCTGCTTCGAAGCTATTGAGCTTCATTCATTCAAACCTTGAGTGAAAGCTTGTACTGCCCAGTCATCGGAGACTAGCGGTAATTCCATTCGCTCCATTTGAAATCGAGATACAAACTCCCGCAGCATCTCGTTTTTTCTTTGTTTGATCTTGAAGACGTCGAATTTTCTTGTAGCAACTTTAATGGCACCGGTGTGTGCCTTTGTAAAAGAATATGCCAGCATGGAAAATGAATATATTGAATTCGAGGATAGGTTGTGATACCACATCATGGCCCCTTTTGAAAGTGTTTCTCCGAATTTCTTCAATAGGACGTATTCAATCTCGTCGTCCTTCAGGTCGTTCCCCTTTACATCACAAGTGTAAGCAGTGATGTGCTCGTTGGGGTCCGAGGTTCCGTTGTACTTCGGGAGATCAGGCATTCTGAATTTCTTCGGAATGGGCTTTGGAGCGGTATTTGACGGGAATGGCTTTTGCACAAATTTCTTTGAATCTACACCCTTCAGGATCGGGGGTGCGCCTGGGATCTGATCGACCCTTGAATTGTAGGTCTCCACCTTTTTGTCGTTGGCTCTATCTTCTTTTCGCCCGATTCAATCCTCTTTGTGAGGTCCTCAAGCATCTTTATGATAGCGGGATCGGCTGCTGACCCGTTGTTGCTTGATCTTTTTGGTACTTGTTGGCTCGAGTAGTCATTTCCGGTGCTGCTGTGCTCGGAGTTTTTTGGTGGCTTTGCAGTTGAGCAATCGCCAGCTGTTGTGCTTGCAACATCTCAAAAATGACGTGAAGGCTAACCTCTCGTTCCTCCTGATCTGGGGTTTTCTGATATTCTTGTTGGTTTTCTTGGCGTATACTCCTGTTAGTGTGGGAGCTTATATCGACGTGTTGGGCGTTGCGCGAGACCACATCCACAGGAATTGGTTCTGGTGCGTTCAGGGTTTTGCGATGGTACACCGATGCCTGAAACAGCTACACCATTCTCTCCATGGTCCTCAGGACCGTTGTTCTCATGTGCATTCACTGAGTTTGACATTTTGAGTTGAAATCGAAGATTCTTGGGCAAGAAAAAGTGTGAAAGATAACTTGCGTTATGTAGTAAACCAGCAAGAAAAAATCACTATTAGCCCCACGGTGGGCACCAAACTGTTTACCTTGAAAATGGTAATTACAATTAGATTTGATTTCGTGGTTCTAAAAATACGTGATTTATTTTTATGCTAGTTGTTAGGCAGTAGATGCTAAGTGTGAAACTAGAAAATAAGGTAAGAGCTTGAAGGCAATGTGTCAGGCAAACTGAGTGGCTGAGAATCGGGGCCTCGAGCTAGGTTATACGGAGCGCGGGGTCGAGCTAAACGTTAGGCTGCGGACAGTGGACGAAGAACTAACGGTTCTGAGAACTTTGATGAAAGCTCTTTACGATCAATGATGAGTAAAAAATAAAGAAACAATCAATGAAAACACAATAAATACAAGTAATGTAATAAATGTAAGCTATAGAATCAAAGGAGAATTATGTTTTTGTTAGAGAGCAGAGAATGTTCTTGTTCTTGTATTCAATGTTGTATATCCTCCTTACAAAATGATAAGGGTTCCCTTTATATAGGAGAGGAAATTCCAACATGGTACATGCGTAATTATTACAAAGCAATATAGCTGGTACAGCTATTTACTAGCCCGGTACAGACTAGCACTACTCGTGAAGGTATTGTCAGCTTTGGTCACGTGCCTTGGGAACCTCCTGCTTGCCCAAGGTAGCTATCGATTTGTGCTGCCCCGAGGTCGAGCTAAGGAACCCTCGGGGTTGAACCTCGAACTTTGCCTCGGGCCCTCCAGGTGAAGCCACCGAATGTCGCAATGACCATAAATTGGGCTCTCTGATTTTAGTCGTGCACACACATATATTTGAGAGCAACTGGCTTAAAATTCTTTATCGTCGCACATGGAATAACGAAGATCATTTTAGTTTTTTTGGTGGAAATAAGTTTCATCTAATCTACCTTTTGAGGCTAGGCATGAGTTTACATTTATTGAGTAGACCAAGGAACTCAGTCCAAATGCATATGGTGTCTAAATATCATCTGTACCACATTATCGTATGAGATAAAGACATACACTCTATGGGAAAGGAGAAAATATTATAGGAAATGTTTTCATACCATGTGTACAAATATTGACCAAAAGGGCTAGCACAAGTTTTCGCTCGACTTATTATTTTGTGAGACCCTAAATAGAGTACCCTTATGACTCCTATCAGTGGCTCAAAGCTTGGTTAGATATTCGCTACCTTGGCATGCTACCAAATGACCATGACAGATTTGATTTATCGGAGTAGCACTAGAAAAGTAAATTGAATTCATGTTGACAGACTCACGAGAAGATAAAGATTATCGAATATGGAATCACATTCAATTTGTATTCGCTGGTACGGGTTATGACTTATGAATCATTATTGTGAACACAAGAAATTATGATACATAAGATCTTGAGGGATGTATCAATGTGATTCAAATGATCTAAGGAACAATACAAATCTGCTTCGCAAAGGAAAAACCCGTAGTTCTCTTAAAGTAATATTGACTGTTAAATACTTCAAATTTCGTAAATGCAAAAATAAAAAATCCAAAGTTGAAGTCTTCATCATCCAAACCTAATGTCCAACTCCCACCTTTAATGACACGTAGACCTCTTAATAAAACTGTGTTTTGTAGCCAATCATGTGCGTTAAAACACTTGAACTACTTCGGCCGCCGTCAAGTCGTACACGGCACTAGTCGAATTGCTAAATTAATACACACGCCATTCCTTAGCTGAGCCCACCTAGCTGTTTTTCCTGTCTTTTCCCCAGCATCAACAAAAGTTTCATTTGTCCAAAACTAAAAAAAGTCTCGTCCCCTTGTACTTTTCTTTTTTGAGTTTTAACAAATTGATTTATGTTAAATTCTTACCACCACAAAAAATAAAATTTTGGGTTGATGGATATAATTTTAACAAATAATTATCCTTCTATGGAGAAGGTGAAAAGAGCAGAGAATATAAAAGGAGTTGCTTAATCAGTGAGTATTTTCAAGTTTACTAATACGTAAACAACAGATAAATAGTGGATAAGAAAGGGAAATAAACTGAAAAACCATAGAAAAAATCTCCTTAGACTTATGTTTTCCTAACTTTGAATAAATTTAAATAGACGGATTCAAAATCTATGGGTAGAAAATAAAATGTAAATTTTCATCTTTTCTTAGTTCTTTTATTTGGAAAATAAGAAAGACCCAGAAAAACAAACGTGTATTAAATGCTAGTCAAAGCTCAAGGAAGGTTACCATCATCAGTGGCTTAGCCACATACAACAAAGGGTATTCAGCTGAATATCCTTCGTCCAAAAAATTTTTTGAGTATATATATAGAAAATTATACTACTCCCTCTGTTTCAGTTTATGTGAACATATTTCCTTTTTGGTCCATTCTCAAAAGAATGACTTTTTTTTAAATTTGGTAACAATTTAGCTTAAACTTACAATTCTACCCTTAATGAAAAGCTTCTATAACCATACAAATACTCTGGGCCCCTGTTTCATTTGTTTATGAGCACAAATTCCAAAAGTCTTCATTTTTCTTAAACTCCGTACCCAGTCAAACAGGTTCACTTAAATTGGAACGGAGGGAGTATTGCATATAAGTTAAAAATTATTTTTTATAATATCCTTTGTAAAATTTATAGTTTCACCATTGATTACCTGGTGTTTAACAAAATAACAACAAAATGCAAAAGCTTGAAATTTTTTAAGAAACCTAATCTACGAACAAAAGTTGCAAACATTAAGTGAAGTATAAGTTTGACCTATAAGAGTATTGTTTTCGTCGTTTGACTTATAAAAGTATGCGTGCAAAAAAACGTGTAAAGCTGTCAAAAGGATCACATATGTTAAAAAATATCGTAATAGAGAAAAAATAAAAAAGAATAAAGGAGAGAAAGAAACACTACTTACCTTTGGACGTTAGATGTGATTATCTAAACATGGAAAAAGGAAGTGGAGAGGGACCACAAATAACTAAGGAATAAAGAAGATGTTCACAACTACATTCCTGACCCTATCATCTTTTTTATATTTTGGCAAAATGACTTCCTCGCCGCTTAAATTTACGTTCGATTGCCAATTCGATTACTAAATTATAATTTTCCTATTTGAACATTTCAATTTGACGGAATGAATATAATAAATATAGTTAACCAAGCGTGTATATCAATTGCGCTGACATCAAACATGTCATATAAAAATTTTATTTTATTTTTTACTTTCTTCTCCATTCAAACACCTCCTCCCTCTCCCGACCCCACACCCAAACCAGGAAAAGAAGATATTGCCGGAAAATCTTCTGACCAAAGCCCAAATCAAAGAAATTAATCGGCTTCTTTCATCCATTTTTTCCTTTTCTTTTTATTTTTTTAAATTCAATTAGGGATAGAATTTTTAACCATCAGAAAACTCCAATGGCTGCCATCTCTAATTCGCCGACGACAAACCACAACCACATCTCTATTCTAAAAAATCCCAAATCATAATAGATAAGTAAAACCACACGCCTTAGGATCGAATCTAAGTGGAAAACTCCTAGTTGCTCTCTCTCCCTCTCTCTCGTTGCTTAAGTTCAAAATTCATAACATTTCTTTACTCAAACCACTCACTATATTTGAGAATGAATAATAAAACGAAATGAGAAATATTTGAAAGATAAAGAGAAGCACAAAGAAGGGGTGGATTGATGGGAGATAAACGGAGAGAGGTTACTGGTAAAAGGAAGAAAGAGAGGAGAGGCGAGTATTGATGGGCAACGGAGTGCTTTTTCCATTTTTTTTAATTTTCCTTTTGATTTTAGTATTTTTTTTTCTTTTAAAATAAAAATATTGTACTCCATGTACATTTTCTATGCGAGTGGCACGTATTTTATCCGCATTACATATGTCACTATCACATAAGTATAGTCAACGGTTAAAATGATTTATTAATATTTCTTCTACCAAAATAAGGTGTTCAAATGAAAAAACTGTAAGTCTATTTACCGGGTTGACTATTGGGTGCAAGTTTAAATGGCGAGGATGCCATATGCACTATATCTTTGAATGTTTGGTTCATTGGTAGAAGATCAGCTTGAAGTAGGATAATGGTAATGTTCACAATCGAGAGATAATTACTCGAATCCAAAAGTTTTAATTCTCTTAATAACAAAGAAATCACAAAGGTTATATCCCAATTAAATGTCAATGTGTTGATGGATAACTATATCAATTTATCATCTGGGAATTAGGATGTGGCTTTTCTTTATGTCGGCATTTCTTTTTTGGCTCGGCATCTATTTTTAATATTATATTTAGTACATCATTTATTGTTTTGGAAAATAAATTTTTTTTAATTTGTTTACCTTGAAAATACGAATAACAATTAAATTTGATTTGTGGTTTTAAAGATATGTGATTAACTTCAATACCAATTAATAATCAAGAAATATGAAGTAGAAATGAAAAAAATAAGTGAATCAAACCAATGTTACTCAGCAATGGTGACCTCGAGATGGACTAAGAGCAATAAAGTAAGAACAATAAATGTAAAGGACAGTAAAAGACAATTCTGATGAACAGTAAGAGAGAAAAGTATGATAGTATATTCTTGCCAATGATGAGATGATGTTACAAATGATTGGAGTCTCCTTTATATAATAGGGGAACCCTAAATAAGGTATATTTCTATTTACAGTACGAAATATTCTTAATACAGCTGTCTAACCGCCTAGTACGGAATCGTAAAATCTTATCCCGGAATTTGCGCCATGATCTTGGGATGTGGCAGGAATCTTGCTCATTCAGTTACAAATCCTCAATGGTACAATTTCGGGATGGAGCACACTTGACTTCGGTATTCCCTGCATTCCTATCTTTGGGGATTGCATTCCGTCCTCAAGCTTGGATCCGGATCTGGTCCCTTGAACTCGAGCTTGACCTTGCCCGAACTCGGGCTCAAGACGACCCCTCGAGCCTATAAATCGGAGCCATCCGATTTTGGCTGTATACAGATAGTCCCCGCGTTTCTTGGATCAAGGCGATAAGAAACGATTTGAGTCTCGATTTTCTGGAGTCTCTAATGATGATGTCATTCCTATGACGTGAGCGCTCAAAGTGAAAGAATGTCCCGTCGGTTCTCTTCCCAGAACATTAAATGCATGCCAGTGTTGGTCGGCTACTTAGCTTCCCCAGTAGGCTTTAGCGACCTCTATAAATAAGCCAACCTCACAAATTTTCAAACTTTATTTCTCTAATCGTTTTCAAAATCTCATTAGCTCCTTCAGCTTCTTTGAGTTCATCCTTCTCTTTGGATCAACCTTACTTCATTTTTTTTCCTGAATTTCTACACCATAATGGCCAGAACATCTAAATCTGTGCCGCAAAAAGAAAAAGCCTCTTCATCATCGCGACTGGCCAAAAGTAAAACGGTAGTACCACCTCGTATCGAGGAGTGTATCTCCTCGCCGTGCAAAACAACATCTGATTTCAAAATTGAAAAACCTATATCGACACCAGGTCGATGTGAGCCCATGTCCCGATACGTCTGTTTGATTACCGAGGACGAGCTCGCGCAGGTAAAAGAGGACTGCAAGTGGGAGAACAAAGACGTAGTGATCCCTTCCCCCGAGGAGGACATTACTACATATAAAGTGGGGTACTTAAGCGTGTATACCTACCTATTCACGCTGGGCCCTGCAAATCCAGCTCTAGGTCCCAAAGATCGAGTTATTCTTGACTTCTGCCAACAATACCAAGTGACGCTTGGCCAAATCTACCCTTCATTCTGGCGAATCGTTCATTTAATCAGATTCTTCTCCAACCAGGTCGAGGGGATGCCTTTCACCCTCGACCATCTGATCAGGCTGTATAGTCCCCAACTTTATCGAGGTGGCTTGATAAAACTACAACGCCGATCCTTGAAATCTCTCTTCTTCAGCATCGATGAGGACAAAGACCGAGGATGGATGAGCCAGTTTGTCCGAGTCAGGACCTCTGACCTGATTCCTGCTGAGAGAATTCCATTCCCCGAGGAATGGAACATGAAACGTAAGTACATAGTAACTTTATACCCTGCTTTCTCTTCTTTTTCTCGACTTCGTCTTTTCCCTCAGTCTAACCCCTTTTCGATGGTGTAACTACTGCTTGGTTTCCTGGTGCGGTCCCGGACCTTGAAGGTTGGGTCCAAAAGCTGGCTTCCACTTCCTCGTATGCGGAGCGTTGCTGGCGAGACTTGGCCAAGGGCCGATGGGAGGCTAAAAATCATGGTGAGTGATGTGCCGGAGAATTTCGGCACAATTCAATACTAATTGCTTAGATTTTAGCTTGTTTTAATGCAATTATCTCCGTTACTTATGTAGTTTTGTTGTTTCTACAAGGCATAAAGACTGAGGATCCAAGAACATGGAAATGGAAGGAAAAAGACAAGAAAAGAGCAAAATATAGCAAGAAAGCTGGTCTGCGACTCACTATGCGATCGCAGATCAGACATGCGAGCCGCAGAGTGGACGCCAAATCGCAGACACAAACAGAGTCCTGGGCTAAATTTCAAGTCAAGAATGCGGTCCACTATGCGACCGCAGAACCAACATGCGAGCCGCAGAGTCAACCGCAAACCAACCATGAAGGTCACTGAATGATGAAAATACGACGCAAAATGCGATCGCATTTCTTCAATGCGATCCGCACAACCAGAATGCGATGAAGACCTGTCAACTAGGGTTCCATTCTGCGTTGGGGAAGATCAAAATGCGGACCGCATACGTGATCTGCGACACGAATGCGGTCGCATATCAGACCTGCAAGGGCATTTTTGTCCGCTTTCTGTCCCGATTTTGATCCCACTATAAATAGTTTTATGATGTCTTTGTGGGCTCACCTTGTCTGGTCTTTGCACTACATTCCAAGACATTAATATTCCTCACTTTTGGAAGCTTTTGGGTGAAGATTCTCTACTTTGTAAGCTTTTATGACATTAAATACTCTTTGGATTTTGTATTGTAGCATGAGTAGCTAACTTTAAAGACTAAGGTTGTGGACCCTAAATGGGTGTTATGTTAATGGGTGTTTAACATTGAATATATATATAATGGTTGGTTGATATTTATTTATTTCTTGTGCTTCATTTATTGTTGGTGGTTGCAAACATTAACAAGTGCCATTAAATTCTACTTTGCTTGGGAAAGTGGGTTAGAATTTGGTAGAAGTAAATATCAAAGACTCAAGGCTTTAAACTTTGTTTAATAAAATCGCTTAGGGATAAGTGGGTTTTATTTGGCATATATTGATTGTTATTAATTGCAACTCTTTTATATTTGGAAAAATTATAAAGAGGAAATACTATCCAACTATTGGGGAATATTGGGTAGTCGCTTAGATATCATTTCATATCAAAAGGGCCGACCATTAGAAATATATCATATTAACACCGATAGCATTACATTTCATTAAAGGGGACACAACCTTGGTTTCTTTAATCCAAATCATTCACACTCTTAATATTCCAACTAGTTGTTACTTCAAACAAACTCAATTCGTACTCTTGTCACTATTAATTCACACTATTGTTACCATTAACTGGATACAATTACGACTTTAGTCGAGCAACACACTATTCTAGTAACCTTTTCACACCTATTCCCTGTGGGATTCGACCCCAACCTTGTTGGGTTATTATATTTGACATCGACCGCCTTACACAATTTATAAAAGTGTAATTTGAGCGTATCAGTGAGTTCCCTTGTTTGTTTACTTGTATTTCTTTAGTGGAATACTTACTTTGCTTTATGCAAACCTTGGAGACGCTGTTGCTATGCGACCGTCCCCGGCTGGTGAAAAATAGATCTCGAAGCCTTCTAAAGAAAAGAAAAGAAAAAGGGGGTCGCCCGCAACTCTCCCGAAGCCCAAGAAAAGAGCGGCACGAAAGCCTAAGGCCGACACGGTGGCCTTATCTCTGGAAATGTCCCAACACCTTCGGGATCAGGAAGAAGAAGAAGATGACGACTGCCTGTTGGTAGCTCGTAAAAGAGGAAGCACCGGTGCTTCAAAGTTTGTCGAACCGGTAGTGGCTGATGTGGTTTATTCTAGAATCAAAGAGATCTCCGAGGAGAGTTAAAGCAAAGTCCCCGAGCTATCGGGCAGCAAAAAGGCACCTCATCTCGGAGGTCATTTGGAGTGGGAGGCCGAGGGACCTGGTCCCGAGGTCCTTCAAAGAGAAGAGAAGGCCCTGAGTGGGTCCCTAGGGGTGATCAACGTGGATGAGTTGTCGCCTGGTCCTGAGTTCTTCGATGGGCAAATCCGAGATGCTCAGAACATGAAAATTTCTGATATGGGGACGAGCCACGAAGGGCATGATATCTTTCGAGAATGCCTTGCAGGGATCAAAGATGGCCCTGACCCGGATGCTTCTTTCTTTTTCGACAAGGCCCATCGGCTCTTCAAACAAGTAAGTTTATGTCCTCTAAAATTACACGTGTGCTTTATCCTTGTCGTTCTGAGTTTGATCTACCCCTTTTTGTGAAGGCCATCGTGCTCCATAAGGAAGCATTATCCAAGTCTCAAGATGAGCTTACTCGATATGAGGCCGAGCTTAAAAAGATCTCGGAAGAGATGGACAATCTTAAAACCCTTTATGTCAAGAAAGAGGAGGAGATCAGCAATCTTCAGACCGAATTGGCAAAGGCTCGCCAAGAACAAACCGAGCTCATCGAGAAGGTAATATTCCCTCCGAAGTTTTGTTATGGATTTTCCCGATCGGTCTTCTAACACTTTTACTTTGCAGTTTCAACAAAAGGGCTAGCTGGTGGAGTAGCTCTGAGAGGAGCTGAAGATGAAGGCGACCGAGACCCTAGGGTGGAGGCAAGGCATGGACAGTCTTGCCTCCGAGAAAGAAACTCTTCAGGAGCAGCTGGCTTCACTCAACCGCCAGCTTCAAAGTGTGAAGGAGGAGAGCCTGGCTCGAGGCCGCAAAATCGAGGAGCTTAAAGCTAGGTCCGCTACTGAGCTGGCCAAGGCCAAATCTGATGTTGAGGCAATTATATCTTCGTACCGAGCCGACGCTGAAGCAGCTAATGCCCGGGAAAGGAGATCTCTACCATAAATGAAGTTAAATTATCATGTGCACTTGACCACGCCAGGCGACGGTCCCGGAGGGAAACCCTCGAGGAGGTGCATGCTCACAGCTTCGATCTCTCAGCCGATATTGAAAGGGCAAAGACTTTGGAAGAAGAGGTTGTCGTTTTGCTTTCTGATGAGGATGACTCAGATAGTGGCTCTGAGAGTGGAGGGGATGGAGATGAAGTCTCCGAGGAAGAGGCTCCCGAAGACGCAGCTACCGGAGAAGTGGCCCCAAAGTAGTTTTAGATTTCTTTATTTTGCCTTAGTGTTTTTGTGTAAGGGCCCTTCATGGGTATTTGTAAATATATTTTGCAAACGTTTCTTGGAAATACAGAAAGACCTCTTTGTTTCGACTTTGACTGGTGTTGAACTTCATTTTATCCTCATTTGTGGAAAATTCAATTGTATAACTTGAATGATCGGTCTGAGTACTGGTTTGTACTTGGAGCATAACAAACCCTTAGGTTTTCATTGATAAATATAATAGTCCTCAAGCTAAGTTTCAATCGATTTGATGCGAGCTCGGGATATCGGGACTCCCGAGTCCGAGTTAAGTGAGAATGGGGTCTCGAACTCTATATGTTTTGGCCTTTAAGCCTTTTGAAGTTGGCCCTTAGGCTGTTATATATCGGCCCTTAGGCTCTTTAAGTTGGACCTTAGGCTCTTTAAGTTGGCCCTTAGGCTCTTTAGGTTGGGCCAATTCGGCCTCTAGAGTGGCTACATAATGTTTTCCTCTTTTCGGCTAAAAGACTTAGTGAAAATTTGATTATGCCTTAGTATGTGTTTTTCGTACCCATTGGGTTTTTCGAAGGTTCGACGAATTGGAACCTAAGTAGTTTGTGTAAATATAATCGAATGCCTCTTGAGGTTTTTCGAAGGCTGATGTTATCAAATCCTTTAAATTATTCGAGGGCTGAATTTATCGAAGCCCTTTATTTTTTACTTTTGCCGAGAGTAGCCTGATTTAACCGATTTTTTTCAAAGTGTTTGAAGGCCTATAATTGATGGCAGAGGTCAGACGTCTCCGAGCCACGTTATTTCGTCCGTAGCCTTTTTATATGATCGTAGTCTTTAATATGGCCATAGCCTTGGGTATGTCACTTGGACTTGTTTCCCAATAACCTTTCATTCTTGTTCGAAAATTTAGTCCCCGAGTATATTGGCCTTGGCCTTTTTCTTGGGGGGATTCCTCTTTGAGGTCTTATGAGTCCGAGTTTTCGATGACTCGGATGCACTGACTGTCGATGACAGTCCCCGAGTGTCTTGGAGTTGCGTTCGTGCTTTGGCTATTGAGCCATTTCCCGTAGGATTATAAGTGTAGAGCTCGTATAATAGTAGACTTCTTTGAGACACAAAGTGTTTTTGATATAAACGGAAAGCTTCTTCAAATAATTGATACATGTGTACATGTTTTGCCGTCGGGGTTCGACTATTCTATATGGACACGGTCCATCTGACCGTTTGGCCTATTACAAAGTTTTCCTATCAAGGCCCTCTTAGGCATGAAGTATTTTCCTCGAAAATATGATTTCCAAGGGTTATGCCCCCCCCAGTATTCGAGGTTGATTGAAAAGAAACCTTGGATACTATTCGAGTTTTCTTTAGGTAGCACATATTTGTTGCCTCGTTAAAAGCCTTGCCTACAAAACCCATTTGGGACAAAATCTGGTCAAAGGGAAAAAGAGTGCAACGCATGCTTTAAAACCTAAGGCCTTCGTGTAAAAGGGGTGTCTTCGTTAGCTTCGATCGAAAACATGCGCTGAGTTAGCTTTAAACTCAAATGGAGAAAAGGATAGAGTCATACCTTAGCACTAGTATCATTTGAGTAATGACATGTTCCAATTGTTTGGTAGTTGTTCACCTTCCATCGCGGTAAGTTTGTAAGACCCTTTACAGAGAACTACGAGTACTCGGTACGGTCCTTCCCAATTCGGGCCAAGTTTCCCTTCATTCGGGTCTCGAGTATTGAGGGTGACTTTCCGTAGAACTAAGTCCCTGATTCTGAAATGTCGAAGATTGGTCCTTCTATTGTAATACCTTTCGATCCTTTGCTTCTGCGCGGCCATCCGAACGAGTGCTGCTTCTCGTTTTTCGTCTAATAGCTCGAGGCTGGTATTCATAGCCTCGTGATTCGAATCCTCTGATGTATGTCAAAACCTGGCACTAGGTTCTACGACCTCGACAAGGATAAGGGCCTCGGAGCCATATACCAAAGAAAAAGGGGTAGCCCCAGTGCTAGACTTCGATGTTGTTCGATATGCCCAAAGAACCTCGGGTAGGACTTCTCTCTATTTCCCTTTTGCATCGTCCAATCTTTTCTTCGAGTTTTGAATGATAGTTTTATTTGTTGCCTCGGCCTATCCATTTCCAGTTAGGTGGTACGACGTCGATAAAATCCTCTTTATTTTATGTGCTTCGAGGAACTCCGTTACCTTGCTGCCGATAAATTGTTTTCCATTGTCACATAAAATCTCGGCAAGTATCCCGAATCGACATATGATGTGGTCCTAGATGAAGTCAATAACTTCTATTTCGCGTACCTTCTCTAAGGCCTGTGCTTCCACCCACTTACAAAAATAATCAGTCATAAGCAAAATAAATGCAACTTTACTTGGGGCCGTTCGTAGGGGTCTGACTATGTCTATTCCCTATTTCATAAAAGGCCAGGGGATAGTACCGAATAGAGTTGTTCTCCGGGCTGATGGATGATTGGTGCAAATCGTTGCCACTTATCACATTTTTTGACAAATTCCTTAGTATCCTTTTCCATAATGTCCCAGTAATATCCTGCTTTGATGATTTTGCGAATCGAGGACTCAGCGCCGAAGTGATTCCCACAAGTGCCTTCGTGGATTTCTCGTAGAACATAATCGGTGTCCCCCGGCCCCAAACATACCGCCAGTGGCCCATCGGATGTTCTCCGGTACAATGTTCCATCTTTATCTAATGCAAACCTAGCAGCGTTGGTTCGTAGGGCCCTCGATTCTTTATGGTCCGATAGGAGTTCTCCACTCTTCAAATAGTCGATGTACTTATTCCTCCAATCCCACGTCAAACTTGTTGAATTTATCTCGGCATGACCCTCTTCAACCACAGACCTCGATAACTGGACGACAGTCCCCGGGACGATGTCGTATTCTTCGACGGAGGATCCTAGATTAGCAAGTGCAAAGTTACCTGTAGTTTATGCAAGTACCGTTGCATTCTATCCTCTCGAACTTCGAAACTTTTGTTTACTTGGTTTACCACCAATAAAGAATCGCACTTAGCTTCGATGGCTTATGCTCCCAAGCTTTTAGCTAGCTCGAGACCTGCAATCATGGCCTCATACTCGGCCTTATTGTTAGTCAATCTAGAAGTTTTGATAGATTGTCTAATGGTATCACCCGTGGGTGGCTTCAAGTCAATGCCAAGCACGGACCCCTTCACATTTGAGGTACCGCCTGTGAAAAGGTTCCATACCCCTGATGATGTACCCGAACATAGCAAGAGTTCTTTCTCCACTTCGGGTACGAGTTTCGGCGTAAAATCGGCCATGAAGTCAGCTAGGATTTGAGACTTGATGGCTGTTTGGGGTTGATATTCGAAATCGTACCCGCTAAGTTCGACGGCCCATTTGGCTATCGGCCCGACAGCTCGAGCTTATGTAAAACATTTCAAAGGGGGTAGGTGGTTAATACACATATGGGGTGACATTGAAAATATGGCTTCAGCTTCCTAGATGCGCTTATCAATGCAAGTGCTAACTTTTCTAAGTGTGGGTACCTAGTTTCAGCATCTCCTAGAGTTCGGCTTACATAATAAATAGGGAATTGTGTACCTTTCTCTTCTCGAACTAGTACCCCACTTACCGCTATCTCGGACACCGCCAAGTATAGGTAAAGTTTTTCATCTACTTTCTGCGTGTGAAGCAAAGGAGGGATCGATAAATATCACTTTAATTCTTTTAAGGCTTGTTGGCACTCCGGGGTCCATGCGAAATCCATTTTCTTTTTGAGCAAGGATAAGAACCAGTGACTCCGATCCGATGACCTCGAAATGAACCGACCCAGGGCATCAATTCTTCCTGTTAGCCTTTGCACGGCCTTTGTGCTATCCACGATTGTGATATCCTCGATAGCTTTGATCTTATCGGGGTTAATTTCAATGCCCCGATTCGATACCATGTAGCCGAGGAACTTACCCGAGCCAACCCCGAAAGCACATATCTCCGGGTTAAGCTTCATGTTGTATTTCCTCAAAATGTTGAATTTTTCCTGCGAATAAACTAAATGGTCCTCTAAACACAAGGACTTGACCAATATAACATCAATGTAAACTTCCATTTTTTTACTTATTTGTTCTTCGAACATTTTTTAACTAGGAGTTGGTATGTAGCTCCTGCATTTTTAGCCCGAAGGGCATTACGTTGTAATAATAAGTTCTAAATTTAGTAATAAATGTTATTTTTTTCCTGGTCCTCCAGGTTCATCTGAATCTGATTGTACCCGGAGTAGGCATCGAGAAAAGTTAGGATCTTGTTGCAAGCCGTAGCATCGATCATACGATCAATGTTGGGCAGTGTGAAAGAATCCTTCGGACATGCTTTATTCAAGTCTGTATAATCTACGCACATTCTAAGTTTGTTTCCTTTCTTAAGAACTACAACTACGTTGGCCAACCACTCGGGATATTTTACCTCCCGAATTTATCCTATTTTAAGAAGTTTGGTTACTCATCATTTATGAAAGCATGATTTACCTCGGACTGAGGCCTCCATTTTTGCTTCACCGGTTTGAACCTAGGGTCGGTGCTTAGCCGATGTGTGGTGATTTCCTGTGGAGTCCATGTCATATCTAAATGGGACTAAGTAAAGCAATCCATATTATCCATAAGAAATTGAATGAGTTTTTTCCTGAGTTCGGGGGTCAATCCTGTTCCCAGGTATACCTTCTCTCGGGCAAGTATTCGATCAGTATGACCTGTTCCAGCTCCTCAACTATAGACTTAGTTTTATTGGACTCTTTAGGAGCGACGAAGGTTCAAGGAGTAAGGAAATCCTCTTTTTCGTCCTCGATTACCTGTTGCTCCGGTTCCGTCGAGGCTGGGGACGGTGATTGCTATTTGGCCGCTTGCTTACCTTTGGTGCTCGATTTCGCCGAGGTCGAAGGCTCTGGAATTGGCACCACTTCCTCGACAACAAACATCTCCTTTGCAGCATGTTGCTCCCCGTAAACTGTTTTTACTCCATCCTCCGTTGGGAACTTCATCATCTGATGAAGAGTTGAAGGTACTGCTATCATGTTGTATCCATGGCCTCCCGAGGAGCACGTTGTTCCTCATGTCACCTTAGATTACATGGAATTTAGTAACTTGTATGGTCCTGACTACATTTACTAGCAAGATAATTTCTCCCTTCGTTATTTCGCTTGCCATGTTGAAGCCATTCAGGACCTGGGATGGAGGTACAATCTGATCCTGTAGGCCGAGCTGCTCTACGACCGTCGATCTGATTTTATTTGCTGAGCTACTGGATCCACGAGAACACATTTACCTTGAATTTTATTTAAAATGATAGAGATTACCAGGGCGTCGTTGTATGGCTGGAGATATGCCCTCTGCTTCCTCATCGTAGAATGATAAGGCATCATCGGGCATATAGCTCCGAGTCTGTTTTTCTCTCGTGATTGAGACCTTGGTGCATTTGAACACAGGTCCTTGTAGGATATCGACACCGCCAACAATCATGTGGATTACATGTTGTGGTTCCTCTTGTTCATTTTTCCTTGCATCTCTTTCCCTAAAGTGATTCTTGGCTCGATCACTTGGAAATTCTCGAAGGTGGCCCTCGTCGAATAACCGAGCCACTTCTTCCCTTAGCTACCTGCAATCTTCCATTCTATGACCATGCGTTCCATGATACTTACACATTAAATTTGGATTCCTCTGACAAGGATCGGTTTGGATTGGCCTGGGCCACCTGGTATGTTTGATTCTTCCAATAGCTGACACGATCCCTGATGCGTCTACACTGAAATTATACTCTGACAATCGAGGTGCCTCCGCGGGATCAATGTGTTTATCGAACCCGTTCTTACTCAAGAGTCCTCGAGAACTTTGACCTCGATCATTTCTCCGATCATTCCGAGGAGTGTTATGACCTGAACCATAATTTCTCTAATCAACATACGTCTGATACCGTTCTTTGGTTGACCTCGATTCTCGGTCTATATCCTTCAGGGGTCTGGCTGCCAATCTGTTAGGATAAACTGAACCCGAGGGGGATCCCAATTATTCATCATCGACCCTGATTTTTGATTGATAAAGGTTGTGCACATCTGACCACGTCACAGGCGGATACTCGATCAGGTTCTGTTTTAACTGTCGAGACGCAATCGAGCTCCTTTCATTCAAACCCTGCATAAAAGCTTGTACTACCAAGTCATCTGAGACCGGTGGTAACTCCATTCGCTCCATCTGGAACCTGGACACGAATTCCCTCAACATCTCGTCGTTCCTTTGTTTTATGTTGAAGACATCTATGGCCCCGGCATGTGCTTTTACGAAGGCGTATGCTAACATAGCAAATGAATCAATAGAGATAGGAGGTAGGTTGTGATACCAAATCATAGCTCCATTCGAAAATGTTTCTCCAAACTTTTTCGACAAGACTGATTCGATTTCGGCGTCATTCAAATCATTTCCTTTGATCCCACAAGTGTATGAAGTAATATGCTCGTTACGGTTGGTTGTCCCATTATATTTGGGTATATCGGGCATGCAAAATTTCTTAGGAATAGGCATCAGAGCCGCGCTCTGAGGGAATGGTTTTTGTATGAATTTTTTGGCATCTAATCCTTTCAAAACTGGAGGTGCCCCCGGTATTTGGTCACCACGGGAGTTATAAGATTCCACCTTTTTGTCATTGTCTTCAATCTTCTTCTCCCCAAACTCTATCCTCTTGGTAAGCTCTTCGAGCATCCTCATAATGGTAAGGTCACTCCCCGAGTCATTTTCGTTTGACCTCTCTGGTGCTGGCTCAGCACGTCGAGTGTTATCATGTTCAGCTACACTGGGAGTCTTATTTTTACTTTGAAGTTGAGCAATGCAGATCTGTTGAGCTTGCAACATCTCGAATATCACTTGGAGGCTGAATCCTCCATCACCCACTCCTTGTGTTCCTTGGCCGCCAGGTCGGGCTTCCTTGCGTACACTCTCTCCGGGGTCTGTGCCTAGATCCGCGTTTAGAGTAATGTGTGGACTAACATCAACTGGTTCCATGTTTGGCACTTCCCCAGGGTTTATTGGTGGTACACCGACCCCTATATTGTTGTTCTTACCAAGACCTTCGTTGTCATAAACAGGTGCAATTTGTGAGCTAGACATGTTTCAGCCTGAGAATAAAAAATTCTTGACAAGAAAAAGTGTAAAAATAACGTGTGTAACGAGAATCAGTAAAGAAATAATCACTATTATCTTTAGCCCCACGGTGGGCGCCAAATTGTTTACCTCGAAAATACGAGTAACAATTAAATTTGATTTGTGGTTTTAAAGATATGTGATTAACTTCAATACCAACCTAATAATCAAGAAATATGAAGTAGAAATGAAAGAAATAAGTGAATCAAACCAATATTACTCAGCAGTGGTGACCTCGAGCTTAGTGACCTCGAGATGGACTAAGAGCAATAAATGTAAAGGACAGTAAAAGATAATTTTGATGAACAGTAAGAGAGAAAAGTAGGATAGTATATTCCTGCCAATGATTAGCTGATGTTACAAATGATTGGGGTCCCCTTTATATAATAGGGGAACCTTAAATAAGGTATATTTCTATTTACAGTAAGGAATATTTTTAATACAGCTGTCTAACCGCCTAGTACGAAATCGTACAATCTTATCCCGGGATTTGTGCCATGATCTTGGGGACGTGGCAGGAATCTAGCTCGTTCAGTTACAAATCCTCAACGGTACAATTTCGGGATCGAGCATACTTGACTTCGGTATTCCCTGCGTTTCTATCTTCGGGCATTGCATTCCGTCCTCGAGCTTTGATCTGGATCTGGTCCCTTGAACTCGAGCTCGACCTTGCCCCCACTCGACCTTGCCCGAACTTGGGCTCAAGACGACCCCTCGAGCCTATAAATCGGAGCCATCCGATTTCGGCCGTATACAAAATTATTTAACGTTTAAGAAAGTAACAAATATTTATTAATATTCTGCGAAGTTAATTCTTACTACTCCAATGAGTATTTAGCAAACCATTATTAATCAAGTGAAACGTTGAAGATTAGGTGAGATAGTTAAAACAAATACCGCCATCCATGTGCTGCAAAGTTTTCAAACTTGTGCCAATTGGGTAGGGCGTGATTTGTGAAAGAGGCAAAGTTAGGACTTTGAAAAGGTGCTCTTTTTGGTTATGGGGCGCCCAATAATACAAAAACATGATCATATCGAAGGGTCAATTTTAGCTATCGGAGATGAGGAGAACTCCTATTGGTATAGGCAACTTAGCTATTTTTTACGACTGACTTTCTTTGGAACACAACACTTGACGAAAATCTTGGAACTTTTTTTGTTTTTCATTAATGAAAATATTAGTGTGAATATTAAGGGGAAAAAAAGAAAAAGGGAGGCAAAAAAGGAAAATAGGTAGGTGGGGATGATGATTATTCCCCAAAGTGGCACCAGTGAGCAATTTAAAGTGTAAATAATCAAATGTTGAAATGATTATTGAAGAATCTATGCACAGTTTAAAGCAAAGGCAAATTTGTTAGACAAAATTATCCTTAACCTAGATTTCAACATTTGAACTAAAGATCGTTTGCTTTAAATAAAGTCTTGAGTCTGAGTCCTTCGCCTTTTATATGTTAGTGTATTTGTTTTTTTTTTTTTTTTTTTTTTTTTTTTGCATATAAATATATAATTACTCTGCCTATTTTAAAACAAAGGAGGAAAAAGAGGAGCAGAACCGGAAGAAGACGGAGAAGGAGGAGAAGAAAGCTAAAGGAGGAGGCAACGTAGATAATCCACCATAGTACTTCTATAATAAGAGAAATATATAGAGGAAAAAAATAAGGACAAGATTGAAAGACGGCATGGACTTAAAAATCCAATCTAGCGAAGAAAAACGCAGCACGACCTCGAAAAACATTTACGCGTCATGTGAGTTAAGATTTTTTAAATATTTCGTTAATAAGGTATTCAACTAATTCATTATTTAGTAATCAAATTTATGCTTACAGAAAGCGAAATTTAGGTATCCTAATCTTAAAAAGAAAACAAGTGAACCTAACTAATGTTTCACTCTATCTCTATCTCTACGTTCACAAAGAGTAACATTTTCCCAAGTAGAATAATGATGAACGCCCAAATGTCCATGTTTTTGAGTGTATTTTTATCTCATTTGTTGTGTGAGTTGCTGGAGATTAAATCGTTTTTGAAAAGGTTCAAGGGGATGTTGGTGAAGTGCCCGCACCATAGTATTTCATATCAGATATTGGGACAAAGATTTTACATGGGTTTGGCTGACAGCCTGAAAGCTAATATTGATGCTTCAACAGGTGGAGCATTCTTCAACAAATCATTCACGGACTATAATGTTATCCTTGACAAGATAGCTCACAATTCAGGATGGATGGCGAGGGACACAACACTCCCCTTGTAATTCACTCAGTGGCTCTAGACCCAACTAAGTCGATAGTTAAGAACCTTGCAAACTTGATGACTTGGATGAACATTCTTACTAAGAAGATTGGTGAATCATGCCATAAATGAGTTCAAATAGTTGACACTATGAATGAGGGTTATGTACACCTTGTATTAACCATCCATATATTTGCTCATGGAGTGGGGAATATGAAAAACAGAATTACTAAGAGGATGTGAATTATATGAGCAAAGTTGAGGGTTAGAGATAAGGTGGACAACCGTGTGGACAGCAGAATCAGTAGTATAGACCACCCCAGTAGCAATACTATAATATTCTTGAAGCTGCACGACCACAACGTCAGATGGTGCCTTATCAAAGGTAAACTAGTTACAATCAATAGCAACAAAAACAATAGTTGACGTATCAACAACCTCATCATCAACATGTAGTTAGACATGATGATAGTAGTATGGTAGAGATAAAAGGTATATTGCAGCAAATCATCGGCAAAAATGGGAAAATACAAAAAAGATAACTACACATGACTCGGCTGTTAGAGGCGTTGAAACTCAATTGGATCATTTGTCCATGGAATTGAATAATTATCCACAAGGAACGCTACCTGTTGACACCAATACTAATAAAAAAGTTCAGAACTTGAATCAATTAATGGTGGTAAGTCTTAGGAATAAAAGAGATCTAGATAGAGAGCATGAAATATCTCAAACTAGCAGAGCAATAGTGCATGATGCTCCAGCGCCACTTGAGATCGATGAGTCCACTAAACTCACAGAGGTTGTAATTTAACAAGCACATGTCGATAAAGGTGAAAAGAAAGAAACCGAACAAGTTCCAACGAAAGTACCACAAAAGGTACCTGAACAGGCAAATGCACAAGTTAATGAAAAGAAGCGACCTACAACACCATTCTTTCAAAGGCTGACAAAGGACAAGAAATATGTCTAATACAACAAGTTCATAGAGATGCTAAGGCAGATTCAAGTGATATTCCTCTAATATATGCTTTGAGGGAAATGTCGGCTTATGTTAAAATGATAAAGGACTTGTGTCTCGAAAGTTTGACTTCCCGGACTTGTCTACTATGATCTTGACCCAAACTTGCAGTGTTGTAGTGACAAAGTCTATGGCTCAAAATTTGTCTGATCCAGTATACCATTGGAAGTTATGCTTTTTCCAAAGCATTATGTGACTTGGGAGCAGTATTAACTTGATGCCTTTTGCAATTTACACGAATTTAGGCATTGATGGTAAGCTATAATCTCATGTTTTAGTCGATTATTACATTCCAATTTACTGCACTTCAGTTGAGTTTGAGCTTTAATCGCTAGTGTTTTGCACTAATTGTGTGTTTTATGCCTTGTAGGAGTGATTCCAAGCTATGTAGATGTTATGGAATGAATTCAAGTGATTAGGAGCTTTGAAGTCTGAGTAAAAGCCGATGGAATTAATCCGAGATTGTGTTCGGGGATCAACGGATGATAGTGCAGCGAAACGAAGAATCGAGAAGGCATATTGTGTACTGTCTAGTAAAATATACATAACCCTTCACTCAGAACTCTATTTGGACTTCACAATATATTGTTGGAAAGCTAATTCAAAGGGCTACAACTTTCGTATTTTACGAATTTTCAAATTCCTAACAGAATAGTGTGCAAAGTGCACGGCAAGTGCGTGGCCGCTCACTGACCGTGCATATGGGGCAGAAAGTAGGAAAAATGTGCGGTCAAGTGCGCGGGCACACTTCCTGGTGCGCGGGCGCGCATATTATGTCCGGAAAAAGTGTCCTTTTTCGCATAGGAGAAGGTGTAATTGTTTTGGCCTAACCCTACTTGGTATATTTACATGGAAAAATGGTATTTTGAGGTCTTTTGAAAGATCTAAGACCTAACGAGGCTAAAAAGAAGTTGGAGAAGCAAGAGCACAAGGAATCCATCATTCAATCCCAACTCAAGACAAGAGTTTGGATTGTTTTATGTTTTTCTTTACTTTAAACTTAATTGTGATGAATTACTCCATGTGTATGGAGTAGTTCTCTTTAGGGTTTGATGGATTTGGTGTATTGATACTTGTTTGTGGATAATTAACTCTAGTTTTTATGTATTGGATCGTTTGGATGTTTTTATCACTGCATCTATATTCACTAGTTCATGTAATCAAGAGAGGCATAACTTGTGATATTTTTGCATATCTTGTTGGTTGAATTCATTAATTTTTATTAGTAATCGAAAGAGGCTAGTAGAATTATTGATTAAACCTAGTTAGGAGGATAATCGAGAGAGGTTCTCCCAAAGACCAATCCACTACGAATTCTTGCATATCTTCACGTGCTTAAAATTGGTTCATCTTGTGAGGTTGAGGCTTAATCGAGAGAGGAGTTTCTACAAATCAATTGAATTAATAACCAAGTGAATTCGAGAGACTCACTTGAATGTTAGAAGTGAATTATCTAGAGTTAAATCTCAAACATTTGTCTTGCACCTATCCTATCAACCCTATATTCTCCCAATTGATAACTTCATTTGCTTAATACTTGCGTTGATTGTCATTAGTCGATAGATTAGACTCTTAGTTAAATTTAGTTTAAATCACAAAACTCTCCATTGTTGATCATCTTGGATAGCAATCTAGCTACAAACTATGATAATACTGTTTAACTCCAATCACTGTGGATATGAATTGTAGTTTACTATATTTGACTAGCGAGCATATTTTAGTGTGTGTTTTATGCTCGATCCATACTGACATCAATGTTGCTGCAACTAGCGGATTAAACAGTGAAAGGGATGACAGGAATTTTTGGTGATGTGCTTGTTCAAGTGGAGAAGTTTGTATTCCCTAAATATTTTGTCATTCTTGATTTCCAGGTTGAAGAGATTTCCATAATTTTAGGAAGTCCTTTTTGGCTACTGGGAGAGCATTGATAGACTGTGAGATTGGGGAACTAAAATTGAGGTTGAACAACAAAGATACCATCTTCAGCATTTAATGAGACTACTTAGTAAGTTTGAAAATTGCTCAGTTGTAGAGGCAATTGATGTGATAATGCATGAGGAGGATGAATTACTTCATACTAGAGATCCTTTGGAATCCTTCTTGATGAGTGCTGAAGAAGTGGAAGGTGCAAACTTCGCGGAGTGGGTTATGGCTCTTGAAAATAAGGATTTTGTAAAAGGGAACCTCAATTTGAGCCGTTACACTTAGAAGAAAGAAAGACACAACCTACCAAGCCATCAATAGAGAGCCACCATAATTAGAGCTTAAACCATTTCTAACCCACCTCAGGTACGCTTCTTGGGATCTAACTCTTCTTTACCAGTTATTATCTCATCTGGTTTGTTAGACGTGCATGTAGAGCAACTTTTGCAGGTCTTAAAGGAATGTAGAACGGCTATTGGTTGGACCATAACAAACATTAAGGGTATCAGACCTGTCTTTTTCATGCATAAGATTCTACTAGAAGAGGGGCACAAACCTTCCAGTGAACATCAAAGAAGGTTGAACCCGGACATGAAGAAAGTGCTGAAGAAGGTGGTCATTAAGTGGTTAGATACATGGATCATCTTCCCTATCTCGGATAGTATCTGGGTTAGCACAGTTCAATATGTTCCAAAGAAATATGGAATGATAGTGGTACAAAATAAGAACAATAAGTTGATTTTCACTTGAACAGTCACGAGCTGGCAAATCTGCGTGGATTACATGAACATTAAACAATGCCATCCGAAAGGATCATTTTCCCTTGCCTTACATCAATCATATGTTAGATAGATTGGCCCGGAGGTATTACGTTTCTTCTTGTATAGATATTCAGGATATAATCAGATCTTGATATCCCCTGAAGATAGAGAAAAAAAGTTATTTACCTACCTGTATGAAATTTATGCCTTTCAAAGAATATCATTTGGTCTATGCAATGCACTCACCACATTTCAGAGGTATACGATGGCCATCTTCGCCAATGTGGTGGAGGATATTATGGAGGTTTGTATGAATGACTTCTCAGTGGTGAAGAATTAATTTGAGGATTGTTTGAGGAACCTCACGAGAGTACTGAAGAGGTGTATAGAGACAAATATTGTACTGAATTGGGGAAAGTGCCACTTTATGGTACATGAAGGTATAGCCTTAGGGAACTGAGTCTCGAGTAATGGTATTGTGGTCGACCGTACTATGTTGACATGATAGAGAAATTATTAACTCCTACTTCGATGAAAGCAATAAGAAGTTTTCTTGGTCATGCTGGTTTCGTTCATCAAGGACTTTTCTAAAAATGGTAACCCTTTCTGCTAATTGCTTAAAAAGTATTACCCTTTTTATATTTGGTAATGATCAAAGGGTAGCATTTGAGGAGCTGAAGAAGATAGTGGTGACCGTACCAATCATAGTTGCGCCTGATTGGGAGCAACCACTTGAGCTTATGTGTAATGCAAGTGACTATAATACAAGAGCGATTTTGTGACAACCAAAAGACAAATTCATGCATTTTATTTAATATGCAAGTATAACAATAAACAACACACCAGCCAACTGCATTGTGACTAAGAAAGAGATATTAGCAATGGTATTTACCTTTGACAAATTCAGGTCATACCTGATAGTATCAAAGATAATTATTTATACTGACCATGATGTACTTAGGTACTTGATTGAGAAAAAGAGTCAAAGTCATTCTTGATTCATTAGGTCCTGCTATTGCAAGAGTTTGACTTGGAGATCCACGATAGGAAAGAAACAGAGAAACTAGTAGAAGACCATGTCTCAAGGTTGAGGGAGCTAAAAAGATTGTAGAGGTTAAAGACATAATTGAGACATTCCCGGATGAACAATTATTGTAAGTGTCAATAGAGAAGACGCCTTGGTATATTGATACTGCTAATTATTTAGCAAGAGGTATTGTACCTTATGACCTCTCTTTTATTCAAAAGAAAAAGTTTTTTTGGTGATTGTCGGTTATTGGGATGAGTCTCTCTTTTTTAAAATCTATATGGATAACATGATCCGGAAATGTATCTCCAAGAAAGATCAATCTTCTAATTTGCAGGCTTGAAATAATGGTGTGCATTTTGAAGGAGTGAGGACAATAGCAACAGTGTTGGAATCAGGTTTATACTGACTAATACTGTTCAAGGATGCACATGCATGGGTGAAGAATTGTGTTGAATGTCAAAGGCCGGACAATATTTTTCACTGTCATGAGATGCCAATGACCACAATCCAGGAGGTTGAGGTATTCGACGTATGGGGGATTGAATTCATGGGACTATTTATTATTACGTACAAAAACGCGTATATACTTGTTGTTGTTGACTATGTCTCAGAGTGAGTCAAAGTTGTAGCACTTCCAAAAAATAATTCTAAGGGAGTCATAGGTTTTTGAAGAAGAATATTTTACCCCGTTTGACACTCTAACATCAATAATTAGTGATAGTGGCACCCCTTCTGCAACCGAACCTTTGTGAAGTTATTGAAAATGTATAGAGTTCTCCATAAGGTTGCTACTACATTTCACCCGCAAACAAGTGAGTGGAGGTGTTGAATAAAGAAATCAAGAGCATGTTGACAAAGGCTGTAAATGCCACCCGGAAAGATTGAACAAGGAAGTTGGATGATGTACTTTGGGCCTACAACAAAGCTTTCAACACTTCAATCGGTATGCCGCCGCAAACGCATGCCACTTGCTAGTGGAACTAGTGAATAGAGCATTATGGGCGTTGAGATAATTAAATCCAAATATGGAATTTACAGGTACAAGTAGAGTCACTGAGTTGCATGAGCTTGAAGAGTTCCACTTCTATGCTTTTAAGAGTATAGGGCTTTACAAAGAAAGGATGAATATCATGCATCACAAGAACATTTTAGAGTGAAACTCCTTTTTGAGTATATAGAGAAGATATACATAAAGAGGAATGTACACATTTTAAAACTAGCATATAGAGAAGATATACGATAAAAATACATATACACCCAAGGTATTTGCAAATAGAGAAAAGATACAAAAACCAAACACTAATCCATTTCCCCCATATCGTGTGTACGTAATCAAGAGAGAAAATGAGAGGATAACTAATAATGGGGATTTTGACTACTTATTACTGCCTTTTAGCTTTGTTTTTAGTCTAAAAGCATTGAATTGTGTTCCTGGAACTGATCAAATTGTGGCAGGAATGATGGAAGTTAAGCTCCCGAGATGAAATCCAACTCAAAAATGAGTTTCCAAAGCATAAGTAAATGAAAGGCACAAAAACAAAAAGTGCGGTCCGCAGAAGGTATTCTGCGGCCGTAGAAGAAATTGCGGACCGTAGAAAACCTTTTGCAGCCGCAAGACAAGAAGATAACTTTAGCAGAGAATAGTGCAAATTGCAGACCACACATAAATTGTGCGGCCGCAAATATGAACTAGAAGTTGAAGACCAAAGAGTGTGTAAAAGACCAAGTCTAGAGCCTCTGAGAAATTGCGGACCACACAAGAATTGTGCAGCCGCAGAAGAATGCCCTGTGGCCGCAGTGCTAAATCTGTGGACTGTAGAAGCGTTGCCTTGCAACCACAGTTGAGAATTGTGCGGCCACATACCTCCACCTCCTGACAAGATGAAGAAACATACGGACCGCACATAGAATTGTGCGGCTGTAGAACCTCTCGAGGGGCATGTTGTCCGAAATTGTCAACTTTGTATAAATATAAGAGTTTCACGAAATTAGGTCAAGTTTTAAATATTTGAAGTGTTGTAGTCGATTCTCTTTGCTTCTTTAGGAAGCTTTAGCTTAATTTGGTGATTTAACATTGGATTTCTACATTTTTATCTTTCAATATGAGTTTTATTATCTTTTCTTCTTTGTTTTCTTCTACACCCACTACGAGTAGCCAGATTTTTACTAGGGTTATGACCCAACCCTACTGGATAACCTTACGGGAGATTAATTTTATGCTTTTTTATGAATGGGTGCTTATTATTTATCTTAGTTCATGCTTCAATTGTGGAACTAATGGTTTCAAATATTTATTCATGCCTATTTGACTTAGTCTCTTCTTGAGAAAGAGGGACCTAGTCTAGGTTAACTTAGCTAACAATGAATTGGGTCAATTAAGAGATTGATTAACCCAATTAAAGGTTTCAAACTAGAGATAGTAACAACTCGACTTGAGCTCTTATCAACCGTTTTGGTAGATACCCATTTGGTATTGAGAAAGCCAAGTTGGGCAAAACCACTCTCTGGACGAGAGGTATTGAGTGGTCAACGTAGTGTTGTGAGCTATAATATACCCCAGTCAATAAAACGAGCATAAAAATCTTTATCCCATTAGGCAAACACCTAGGTCATGGTCACAACCCTAGGCCTTTTATATATTTGGAAATCACTCAAAAACAATCATCTCTAGTTTTACATCTTTAGAATTGCAATCATTAGCTTAATTTTAGAAGTAGAAACAAAACCCTATTTGTGGAAGTGCAATTTAGATACTTCACTTACTTATTCCAAATATATACTACTAACTCCCATCTTAGCTCCCTGTGGATTTGACCCCGACTCTTTATCAGGTTTTATTATTGCAAATGATCGTGTCATACCTCTTTAGAGGCGTGCATTTGGGTGTGATGAATAACTCTATGTGATGGATCCTTATCCGCACGACAACTCACGTTCCATAATATAACAATTGCATGGACCACTCACGTGCTATCATAATTCAATCGCACGGACTACTCATATGCTACCAATGCAGTCCATATTACACAAAAAGCATATACAAGAATGCATGTATGCGAACAATGTATATTAATCACATATTCGTGGACTGATAAAAGTGACATACTAAGGTTGATACATGTGCGAAGTGTGCTACCATAGCTCAGATTTGGCGAATATGCCATAAAGTAGCAATTATCATGTTTGAACAGGAGATTAACCTACATATAATCTCTACCATGATTCAAGTAGCTCAAAAATGGGTACAAACATATGAAGCATGATAGCAAGAAGCTTCATATTTAATATAAGCCATCATATAGCCCAAGCACTATCCCGATCATAGATAAAACCTAGTGCATGCAAACATGCTCATCCCCCACACGTGCGTCACCCTCGGCATGTAGGCATTATCAACAATTCAAGAAACTAGTTCCTAAAACCAAGGCTAGACAAGATGCTTACCATAAACGAGCAAAGTCTAATCCAAATTAGCCTACCCTTGTGAATCGACCTCCGAACGGCTCGAATCTAGTCAAATAACATATTATGGTGTCAAATAATGCTAAAGGAAACAATATCGGAGAATAAAGGCTCAATTTTTAATCAAAATACAAAGTCAACCCGGGCTCGCCTTTCAAAACAAAATAAAACTCACAAATCCCGACTACCCATTTGAATACGAGTCCAAATATACAAGTTTTATCCAAATTCAACTTCAACTCAGGGTTCAAATTTCAAATATTCATTTTCCAAAATCTAGAACAAAATTCCCAAATTCTCTTTTAATTCTCACAATCTATATGTAATAGTCCATGGGAAAATAAGATATAATATCAAAATCAAGTAGACATCACTTTTCCGCTTGTCGTGTGTGAAAATTCCCATCAAAACTTCCCATCTCCAAGTCTAGGTTTTAAAATGTGAAAGAATGGCAAATATCCCGAAATAATTAGAACTTCATATAGTCTGCCCAGCACTGCCCTGCGTGAATGCGATTATTGCCTCGCGTTAATGAAGCACAAAAATGAAACAGCACAGAAAAACCTATCATGAACATGGAAGAACCATCGAGAATGCCATGCATGGGTGCCCATGGCTTTCACAAACGCGAGCCCTTTTCCGCGATCATGAAGGTCAAGCTCTAGCTAGCCTTCATTCTACATGAGCGCGACCACCTGGGCGTGAACGTGAAGACCCAAAATCCACAACTATACACGAACGCATCCTCCAGCTCGCGAAAATGAAGAGAAAAACTAGCCTGGCCAAAATCTTTCTCCTCGAACGCGAAGCACACCAAACACCAACAGAATTTATGTGATTCCAACAATGCTTCAGGTGGTCCTAAATTCACCCGAGCCATCTGGGACACCGTCGAACTATGACAACAAGTCCGTAAACACTATCTGAACTTAACCAAAGCCTCCAAACACATATGATAACATCACATTAACGAATCAAATGTCAAAACACAAATTTAACTTCTCTTATGTTAAAGAACTTCAAACTTCAAACCGATCGTAAAATGCCTACCCTTGCGAATCGACCTCTGAACGGATTGAATCTAGTTAAATAACATACTATGTTGTCAAATAATGGTAAAGGAAATAATATTGGAGCGTAAAGGCTCGATTTTTAACTAAAAATACAAAGTCAACTAAAAAGTCAACCCGGGCTCGCCTTTTGTAACCCTATCAAACTCACAAATCCTGGCTACTCGTTCGAATATGAATTCAAATATACTAGTTTCATCCAAATTCGACTTCAACTCGGGGTTCAAATCTCAAATATTAATTTTCCACAATCTAGAACAAAATTCCCAAATTTCTCTTTTAATTCTCATAATCTATATGTAATAGTCCATGGAAAAATAAGATATAACATCAAAATCAAGTAGACATCAGTTTCCCTCTTGCCTTATGTGAAAATTCCCTTCAAAACTTCCTGTCTCCAAGTCTAGGGTTCAAAATGTGAAAGATGGGCAAAGATCCCGAAATTAGAACTTCATATAGTCTGCCCAGCGCGAACACAATTATTGCCTCACGTTCATGAAGCCAAAAATACAACAGTATAGAAAAACCTATCATGAACATGGCAGAACCATCGCGAATGCAATGCACGGCTGCTAGTGGCTTTCAAAAATGCGAGCCCCCTCCCGCGATCGTGAAGGTCAAGCTCTAGCCAGCCTTCCTTCTACACGAATGTGACCCCCTGGGCGCGAACGCAAAGACCCAAAAGCCACAACTCTACAAGAACGCGTCCTCCAGCTCGTGAAAATGAAGAGAAAAACTAGTCTGCCCAAAATACTTCTCCACGATCGCGAAGCACACCAAACACCAACATAATTTATGTGATTCCAACAATGCTTTGGGTGGTCTTAAACTCACCCGAGCCATGTGCGACACCGTCAGACCATGACAACAAGTCCGTAAACACTATCTGAACTTAACCAAAGCCTCCAAACACATATGATAACATCACATTAACGAATCAAAGGTCAAAACACAAATTTAACTTCTCTTATGTTAAAGAACTTCAAACTTCAAACCGATCGTAAAATGCCTACCCTTGCGAATCGACCTCTGAACGGATTGAATCTAGTTAAATAACATACTATGTTGTCAAATAATGGTAAAGAAAATAATATTGGAGCGTAAAGGCTCGATTTTTAACTCAAAATACAAAGTCAACCAAAAAGTCAACCCGGGCTCGCCTTTTGTAACCCTATCAAACTCACAAATCCTGGCTACTCGTTCGAATATGAATTCAAATATACTAGTTTCATCCAAATTCGACTTCAACTCGGGGTTCAAATCTCAAATATTAATTTTCCACAATCTAGAACAAAATTCCCAAATTTCTCTTTCAATTCTCATAATCTATATGTAATAATCCATGGAAAAATAAGATATAACATCAAAATCAAGTAGGCATCAGTTTCCCTCTTGCCTTATGTGAAAATTCCCTTCAAAACTTCCTGTCTCCAAGTCTAGGGTTCAAAATGTGAAAGATGGGCAAAGATCCCGAAATTAGAACTTCATATAGTCTGCCCAGCGCTGCCCTGCGCGAACGCAATTATTGCCTCACATTCATGAAGCCAAAAATACAACAGTATAGAAAAACCTATCATGAACATGGCAGAACCATCGCGAATGCAATGCACGGCTGCCAGTGGCTTTCAAAAACGCGAGCCCCCTCCCGCGATCGTGAAGGTCAAGCTCTAGCCAGCATTCCTTCTACACGAATGTGACCCCCTGGGCGCGAACGCAAAGACCCAAAAGCCACAACTCTACAAGAACGCGTCCTCCAGCTCATGAAAATGAAGAGAAAAACTAGTCTGCCCAAAATACTTCTCCACGATCGCGAAGCACACCAAACACCAACATAATTTATGTGATTCCAACAATGCTTCGGGTGGTCTTAAACTCACCCGAGCCATGTGGGACACCGTCAAACCATGACAACAAGTCCGTAAACACTATATGAGCTTAACCAAAGCCTCCAAATACATACGATAACATCAAATCAACGAATCAAAGGTCAAAACACAAATTGAACTTCTCTTATGTTAAAGAACTTCTAACTTCAAACCAATCGTCTAATTCAAGACTAATCAATCTGTATTACAATCAAACTATGAATATAACTCCGAAATGATAGATAGAACAAGTTATAGAACAACAATCCGAACCTGATAGCCTGAAAGTTAACTCCCAATCAAACTTATGAACTTTTTGAACCTTCAAATGTCCTATTTCGGCAAATAGAGCAAAATCTCCTTAGGAACCTCCAAATCCAAATATAAATATATGCCTAAGTCCACAATTACCATACGGACCTATTGGAACCATCAAATTACCATTCTGAGGTAGTTTACATAAGAGTCAAACATTGGTCAACTCTTAAAACTTAAGCTTTCAAAATGAGACTAAGCATCTTAATTCACTCTAAAACCTTCCCGAAGCCAAAACAATATTCCCCCTGGTCACAAAACATCAAACAAGCATAGAGGAAACAACAAATAGGAAAATAAGGCTCAAATACATAAACGATCGGCCGGGTCGTTGCATCTTACACGCCTATTCAAGCTAACCTAACGCCTATGTGTCTACATAGTTAGAATCAACAAGAATGCATTCATAATTTCCATATAATAACCAAGCAATGCAATTAGCATATTTCTATACTAACCGCAAATCCATTTCCCGATGCCCGGGTTCAAGAACTTGCTTTACTCAATCCTATGTGCAATCCAGAATTCTCACTTTCGAGTTCAATTCTTGATTCATAGATAGTATTAAATTGGTGATAAAGCGATTAAACAATTAATTATAGGGTTGAATAAATAAATCAATATGATAAATTAAATATCAAAATCAATATTCGAATAACAATAGTCATGAAAAAAACACCCCAAGAACGTGACTATTAGATTCACATAGACATGGTAGAGGAACAAAAAAACATCACAATAAATATAAAAGTTACTAAGGTTGGCAGAAGATAGACAAAACGATGAATTGTGGCCTCTATAGCGGCTCCTTGCTCTCCAAAGTCGAAATTCCCCTCTCAAAAACTAGTTGATGGACTATTTATAAGTGTAGGGTTGTAACGACCCGACCGGTGGTTCTGAATATTTACATCTCGTTCAGCTATTTGAAGTCCTGAGTAGTGTCATATGATGTATTATGACTTGTTTAAAACATCGGTTTTGGTTTTCAGGTAATTCGGAATTGATCTGGAAGAATGATTCTCATTTTAGAAGCTTTAAGTTGGAAGAGTTAGCCAAGTTTGAATTTTGTACATTTGACCCCGGATCGGAGTTTTGACAGTTCTGTTAAGTCCGAATAGTGATTTTGGACTTGGGCATATGCCCGGATTTGCATTTGTATATTTCTAGAAGGTTTCGGCACTAATTGGCGAACGATGGAAATTTGATGATTTAGAATATTCGTAAGTTTGACCGAGAGTTGGCTTAGAGGATATCGGGTTGGAGTTGTTGTTCTGGGAGTATGAATAGGTTTTTTATGTCATTTGGAACTTGTGTGCAAAATTTGAGGTCATTCCGAGTTGATTTGATATGGTTCGGCACGAGTTTTGGAAGTTTAAAGTTTAAAAGTTCTTCAAGTTTTATTTAGGTGTGATTCTTTATTTTGATATTATTATGTGTGATTTGAAGCCTCGAGTAGATCCGTGTTTTGTTTTGGAACTTGTTGGTAAGTTCGGACGAGGTCCCGAGGGGCTCGGACGTAATTCTGACCATTTTCCTCCATGTTTATGTTGTTGGTTTCTGTTGTTGCTGGTGTCCTTCACGATCACGAAGGACTGGACACAGCCGCGTAGAGGAAGTTTAGGCCGGGCTGTTTTATGTCTTTGCGTTCGCGAGTAATCAATCACGTTCGCGGAAGCTGCGCGACTGGAGCTTCACGTTCGCATTGATGGATTGCATTCGCGCTGGTTTGCTGCGAGCTAGGGGTCTCTTCTTCGTGTTCGCATGTTATGTTTCACGTTCGTCTACCGTTGGCATCTGTGTGTACTGCGTTTGCATGTTTTGATTTGCAAATGCGTAAGGCAATTTCATGTCAGAGGTGTTTGTTCTTCGCGATCCTGAAGGAAATCCCGTGATCGCGATGGGTACTGTTGTTCAGTAATTATTAGGTAATCTATTACGAACCCTTGGTCATTTTATCATATTTTGAGCTATTGAGCTCGAATTTGGGTGACTTTAGAGGCTATTTTCACCACATGGACCGGGGTAAGTATTTCTTACTCGTTTTTATATTTCATGATTCCATCTTCGATTTTTGGTAATTAATTGGTGATTTTGAAAGAGAAATTGGGAGTTTTTGTCTAAACTTTGCTAGAGTAAATTTTTGAGTTTCGAACATCGATTAGGAGTTGGATTTGAGTGAAATTTGTACGGTTCAACTCGTAATTGAATGGGTTGTTGGAATTCGCAAGTTTTGTCGGGTTCCGAGGTGCAGACCGGGATTTGACTTTTTGGTTGAATTCGAGTATTTGATTAAAGAATCGACCTTTATCGATTGGGTTTATTTCATTAGGCATTATTTGAAATTTTTGAGTTGCTTTTGGCTAGTTTCGAGCTGTCCGGAGGTCGATTTGTGCGGGATGGAGCTTATAGAGTATTGTTTGGCTTGCTCGATAATTGATTTGGCTTGCTTGAGGTAAGTATCTTATCTAAACTTGTTTGAGGCACTAGTTGCCTGAATTATTTGTGATAGCTACGTGCTATGGGTGTGCATATGTGTGGGGTTTGAGCCCATGTGTGAGCACCGGGGTATTTATCCATGCTCGGGATAGTTCTTAAGCTATGATATGCCTAGAATGGACTGTTAAGCTTTAATATATAATGTTTCTCATATTTGTAACATTTTTGTGAACTATTTGATCCATGTTTGAGGTTACGAAGAGGCTAATTCCCTGAATAAACCTGGTAATTGCTATCTCTGTGATGTAATTGCCGATTTAAGCTATGATAGCACACTTTACACATGCCTACACTTTAGCATGTTATTATACCTGTCCAGGAGCATGAAATATGATATTTATTCATCATATACATGTGTTCTTGTATACTTACTTCTGTGTGATATGATTTGGGCTAGATGCATGTGACCACACCGGGCATATTATGTTGTTATGCATGTGACCATGCCGGGCGGATGGTGTTGTTATGCCTGTGACCACTCCGGGCAGATTGTGTTGTTATGCTTGTGACCACGTCGGCGGATTGTGTTGATATGCTTTTGACCACGCTGGGCGGATTGTGATATAGCATGTGACCACGCCGGGCGGATCCTTAACATTGAGCCTATGACCACGCTAAGCGAATTATGATTTTGAGCTTATGACCATGCCGGTCGATTTATGATATTGAGCATGTGACCATGCCGGGCTGGTAGAACATTGAATTGGTCGTGCTTGCGTGTGGATAAGGATCCATCCCCCTAGGGTCACCCTCTCATGTTTCTCTCTTGATGGTGTACACGCGGATTGTGAGAAACCAACGGGTTCCTGGTTGATGTAATCTCTGGGAGAGCTAGTTTATTTGGATCAGGTTGCACGTCGCAACAGGCCTTATTGGCTTATTGTTATTGGATCGGGTTGCGGTCCCTAACAGATTGATTATTTGTTATTTCATTTCATCGTTACTTGCAATTTCTATGAATGTTTCTCCAATTTACTTGCATATCATCTGTATCTATTAGATTTTTTGACTGAATAGAACAATTTAGAAACAAAGAATTGTGAGCAGAAGAGTGGTTTTACTTGAGATTTCCTGATTTGATCATATATCTGTTCTATACCTGTTGAAATTATGAAATGTACATGTGTTGGTGAGTATCATTTATAGTTCTTGCTTCTTTAACCTCGCCGATGTTAGCTAGGATATTTATTAAGTACATGAGATCGGTTGTACTTATAATACACTTCTGCACCTTGCATGAAGATCTTGGAGTTGTTGCTATTGTGTATGGTGGGAGCTAGCATTAAAGATGTACCCGCGTTCCAATTATGGCTATCACTTGTCCTTGATAGCTTTAGATTCGAATTATGTTCATGTACATTCCAAACATATGTTGTAATTATTTCAATTCAGTTTTGTAAATCTAAGTCGTAGTGGCTCATGACTTGTACTACCAGTCATTGGTTTGCTGTAGAAAAGTTCAGTTATTTCATCATTTGTTTCTCATTAATCTCATTTGGATTGTGTTATTGTTAACTTGCTTACCTAACGGGTTGGGTTAGGTATCATCACTACTAGTTGGATTTTAGGTCGTTACAAGGGTCGAAGTATTCAAGTCTAAAATCAACAAACAAATAATTTTCTCTCGGACATGAACATCTAGCAAGGCCTGGTCTAAGGCGAGGTCTAGACCTGCCAAGGCTTGGTATAAAGCGAGGTCTAATCCTCGCGAGGCCTGACGGGGCGTGAGCTTTTGGTCGCCCTAGGTCAAGTGGGGCGCGACCTGGGGCCTCGTCTCATCTTTGACTTGGGGCGATTTTCCTTTCATGTTGTACTCTAGTATTTTCAATATTATTTTGTTCAACTTTCCTTCTACTTTGTGTTTTGTGACGACCCGACCCGTCGTCACTTGAGTTACCGCCCCGTTTCCCCCATGTTATGCTTCTTCATGTTTCATTATCAGTATTTGATGTGTTAGAGTTGGTTTGGAATGGTTTGATAAGAAATGAGACACTTAGTCTCTTTTAAGAAGGCTTAAGTTGGAAAAGTCAACCGGATGTTGACTTTCGTGTTAGAGGGCTCGGATTTGAATTCCGATGATTTGGATAGCTTCGGCGGATGATTTGTGACTTAGGAGTGTGATCAAAAGTGATTTTGGAGGTGCAGAGTAGAATTAGGCTTGAATTGGCAAAGTTAGTATTTTGGCGAATTCCGGTTGATAGGTGAGATTTTGATCCGAGGGTCGGAATGGAATTCCGAGAGTTGCAGTAGCTTCGTTAGGTGATTTGGGATGTGTGTGCAAAATTTCAGGTTATTCGGAGGTGATTTGGTTGGATTTTTGATCGAATGCGTATTTCGAAAGTTTTTGAAAAACTTAGGCTTGAATTCGATGAGAAATGATGGTTTTAGTGTTGTTAGAGGTGTTTTGATGATTGGAACAAGTTTGAAAGAGGTTTTAGGATATGTTGGCATTTTTGGTTGAGGTCCCGGGGGCCTCGGGTGTGTTTCGGATGGTCAACGGGTCATTTTTGGAACTGGTTGGATTGCTGAACTGCTGGTATCTGGTTTCCTTCTTCGCGAACGCGAGGGGTGTCTCGCGAATGCGAAGCGGAAAAAATGGGGGAGCTGAGATTTGGCCTTCGCGAACGCAAAGGATGAGACGCGAACGCGAAGGAGGGGAACAGTGTGCTACGCGAACGCGAGAGTGCAATCGCGAACGCGTAGAAGGAGTTTGGGCCTGGAGTCAATTGGTCTACGCGAACGCGAGATATGCTACGTGAACGCGAAGGGTCTGGGGAACTTGGCCTTCGCGAACGCGAGAGTGGTCTCGCGAACGCGAAGAAGGAGGGGTCAGACCTGGGCAGAATGTTTTAAAACATTTCATCCGCGAACCCAACCCACTTTTCCTCCATTTTTGGGCATTGTTGAGAGCTTTTGGACGGGGATTGAAGAGAGTTTCAACTGGGGTCGATTGAAGGTAAGTTTTATGAGTTAAAAACATGATTTTATTGTAGAATCATCCTTGAAATTCATGAGAATATAGCCAAATTGTAAGAAATTAGGGCTTGAGTTTGAAATTCTAAATTATAGATTTGAGGGGCCATTCGTGATCTGATTTGAGAGATTTTGGGATGTATAGACTCGTGTCGAGATGAGGAATCCGATGATGTTAATTTTCTGATTTTTCGAGACGTGGGCCCGGGGCTCGGGTTTTGCCAACTTCGTGATTTTCGATGTTTTTCGAGTCTTTTCGATTGGGTTATATTCCCTTAGCATATTGTGACGTATTCGTTGTGGTTTTGGTCAGATTCGACGCGCGAAGAGGTGAATTCGAAAGGCAAGGGCATAGCAAGCTAGGACCTTGGCCGGCTTGAGGTTAGTAATAAATGTAAATGTTGTGTTGAGGGTTTGAAACCCCGAATTTGCATAACATAGTGCTATGTGAGGTGACTTGCACGCCGGATAACGGGCGTGGGGTAGAGCACCGTCAGGGATTGCGACTTGGTCCGTCCCGCTTAATAAAATTGATACCTATTTGATTGTAGATTTGTAATATCCTTATAAAAATGGATTAATTGTCATAATTGGGCTTCGTGCCAACTACTTGAATCCTTCAGGGATTATTTTAATGGTTTCTTACCATATCTATAAATATTAAACTCAGTCCTGGTATTTAATACTGTGTTTGAAATCTCAGTCATTTTCTTAAATTAGAAATTAAGTTAATATTTTTAAATGAAGTTTGGGTTGAATATTTTTATACTATTGTGTGATTTTTGGACTGAGTATAGGATCGGGCTGCACGCCGCAGCAGTATTATAATGATATTGATATGAGGCCAAGGGACTGTTTGATGCCACGAGATGGCTTATTATTGCGCTTGGGCCTTAAGGGGCCCCTCCTGGAGTCTGCACACCCCCAGTGAGTGCCGTCGAAGTTAAATAAATGGAGCGGGCTGCACGGCCGCAGCGGGGTACTGGAGGTACCGGTTTATGTGTTGCATTGCATATTTAATTGTCATTTATTTCTTCATCTGTTCTGATGTTTATTCTAACTGTATTGCTGTTTAATGGTATTTTTAGCTTTACTTTGTGTTTATTTAGGATTTCTTATCCTCAGACCTTATTTATATTTATTACTTTCTGAGTTGGAAGTACTCACAATACTCCCTGCACCTTGTGTGCAGATCCAGGTACACCAAAGGGTGAGTGAGGGCTTGTTAGCTGAGCAGCAGTTATCTGGGAGTGTCGAGGTAGATGCATGGCGTTCGCAGCCTTGATCTCTCCCTTCTATCTTTTATTATTTTATTCGTATTATTTTCCTAGTCGGACTTGTAATAGGTGAATAATCTGCTTCTAGAGGCTCATGTTCGTGACACCAGATTCTTTGGGCTATTTAGTATTTTATTTTGGGGTTTTCGAATGTTAGAGATTATATCAGAATTTCCGCACTAAATTGGTATTATAGTAGTGAACATTTATTTATTTAATTAGATTATTTGGCTAAGGTTGCGTAAATGGTCGGGCTTGCCTAGCAATGTGTTGGGCGCCATCACGATCGGGGTTTGGGTCGTGACATGTTCAAATGGTCCTACACATAAAATCAACTTAATTAAGCTCAAACGTCGCATAATTTATCATTAAAGCATCAAAATGTAAGATAAGTAATGCAATAAAGATATAGAATTATCTCCAAACATCACTACCCCATACTTAAACATTGCTCGTCCTTAATTCAACCAATAATTTACTCTATCCTTGCGCACCTTACGACTTAGCACATTCAAAACATACTACACATATGACCATGGTTGATAGCAACAATTAAGATCTAAGATATGCATTTCAACACACACTTCCCATAGCTCATGCCATACTTCAAAAATATTCAAAATATAGACAACATGGCCATAAAAATCCTAGCCTAAAAAACCGACTCAGTGTCACAATGCACTCAAGGCTTGAACACTCAACATTGTAGAGAAGTATAATAATGTTATATATCCCTCATGAACACATGTGCCTTCACAACAAAATCAAGGAGAGTAAACAACCTACACATTTAAATCTCATGCTCAGATATACTTTAAGGACTCACACATACGAAGAAAATTACTCACCCTCACAAAAAAGTAACATTCATGCAAAAGGTACCATAGAGTTGTCCATTATGTAAACATGTACTAATGTAGGATTGCTTGGATTAAAGACAATCAGGACATTGTCAAGGTTGTAATATGGTCTAAGGGACGGGTAAAATATACTTAGGAATATTCACTAACCCTCCTAAGAATTTTAATGCATTACATAATGAACTTTAGATGCATGCATTTTCTTCAACCCAGCTTCAATTTCACAAACAAGATCACCCCTTAAATGTTTCCTCTTGCTTTAAGTACTAATTCTATTTAGAACTTGCTAGCAAGGACAAGATATATTAGTTCACTTTCTACATATTTTTCTCTCTTTTTTTTAACTTATTCTTTTCTAACATTTCTCTTGTACTTTGCACTCCTCGCTAGTCGTGTATTTCTTAAGATACACGTGCACGTCTCTTAGTTTCATTGGTTTCACTCAACCATTACCCAAGTTCCCTCCTTACTTCTTTCTAGCGCTCATTTTACACTTCAAATGCTCTAAGAGGTAAAAGGATCAAAATAATGTCAATTAAGAATAAAAAGATATAGGCTTACAATACGGGTGCCAGCCAACAAAAGGTTTATAGGCTCAAAGGGCTAACTAGAGATAATTTTATTTGTGATAAGCAATGTCACGACCTAATTTTCACCATAGGCTGTGATGGCGCCCAAAAATGTCGTTAGGCAATCCATTAATTATCCATCACGCCGATCGATTGTGCGTAACACATTTTAGTACAAGTGATAAAATAAATAAGCGGAATCGTTCTTATTTCATAGTAAAGTACTGATATTATCTTTAATGCTTGAACATGGTTCAAATATAAATACAAATATCATAACAGAAATGCAATCAAGAACAAAAATCTGAATTCCCAAACCCTAATGTTATAAGTGGATGAGCATCTACTAGAATATACAATACTACTACGACAACTGTCTGGAATAGAAAATAGACAAAAAACAGTAAATGAATAGGACGGGAACTCCGTTGCGGATCATAATATGGGATGCAACTTAACATAAAGTGTCCTCAGCAGTTATGCCTACGCGGCTAAATGACCACCAAATGTACCTGTCTCAGTACCTGCACAATTAGTGTAGAAGTATAGTATGAATATGTAATGCGTACCAATAAGTACGAAGAAGTAGTGACGAGGCTCGACATCAACATTTACTAATGGTCCAATAACAATGTACATAAAAGTAAACAGGTAAGAAACACAACAAGTGGAAACGAAACAAATAAAATAAATAATGATTCTCAACGTAAGAATAATTCCGGAATTATCATCTGCTATAAACTGTCTCGAAGAAAACAAAGATAGCCAATATCTAATACAATGTCCACAAGTCAGGAAAACTCATGTGTACGCACTCCTTATCGAATAATATGCACGAGTCTGCCGAGGGGAACGGTCCAATCTCATAAGAATAATGTTCCAAAGAGCTACCGAGACAAAATGTCACGACCCAAATACTAACCCGCCGTGATGGTGCCTATTGTGGTACTAGACAAGATGACATTTCACAAATACTTCCAAAGTTTAACAGAAAATGAATAAAGAAACTTAAAACAACCGGAGTTTTTCAATAAAAAAAAAACAGGGTAAACCCAAACATAAGTGTGAAAAATAGCCCCAACATCGGGGTGTCACTAAGTCATGAGCATCTAAGCAATTAGTCTAGGATATAGTGTCAACAAGAGTCTGTATCAAAATACAAATAAAGAAAAAAAAAAGACAAGGAAGGAGAAACAAGGACTGCGAACGCCGGGCAGCTACCTCGTAAATCTCTGACAATCAACCCTGCACGAGATCAACGCCCATCGCGTATTGAAACACCTGGATATGCACACAAAGTGCAGGGTTAGCGTGAGTACAACCAACTCAGTAAGTAACAATAAAAAATAAGGAACTGAAAGAAAGTGACGAGCTACACAGTTATAGTTCATTTCAGTAATCTTAGCAAGAAAGTAGACATGCTTTCAATTCCGGCAATTTAATTCAAATCAGTTACACATTACCAAGTTCAGGTATAACCGGATACAATATCTTTCAGAAATTTCAAAACAGTAACATATATCAGCTAAGTGCAACAACAAATAAAAACAAGTACAGCCTCTCAGGGCAACAGTGTAACGACCCGGCCGGTCATTTTTGGAATTTACGCCCCGATCCCCCATTAACTGCTTCCCCTAAGTTCATTTCTGCTATTTTGGTTTGCCGGGACGTTCGGTGTTGGGATTCAGAGTGTTTTGGGACACTTAGTCCCTAAATGAGAGCTTAAGAGTTGAAAAATAGTCCGTAATCGGAACAGTGTGAAGACGACCTCGGAATGGAAATCTGATGGTTCCGTTAGCTGCGTTAGGTGATTTCAGGGTTGGGAGCATGTTCGGAATGTATTTTGGAGACTCGTAGCTCATTTAGGCTTGAAATGCCGAAGTTTGAATTTTTGAAGTTTCCGGTCCGATAGTGAGTTTTTGATCCGAGGGTCGGATTGGAATTCCAGAAGTTACAGTAGTTCCGTCATGTCATTTGGGATGTGAGTGCAAAATTTCAGGTCATTCGGACGAGGTTTGGTTAGGTTTTTGGTCGAAAGCGTGTTTGGTTGGAATTTGAGGTTCTTAGACTTGAATCTTTGATTAATTCGGGTTTCGTGCGTTGTTTTAGGTGTTTTAAGGATTGGTACAAGTTCGAATAAGGTATTAGGTTGTATTGGTGCTTTTGGTTGAGGTCCCGGGGGTCTCGGGATGATTTCGGGTTGTTGACAGAAAATTTTGAAGTTGAATGAATTGCTGAAGGTTCTGTCATCTGGTATTTCCGTTTCTGCGGCTTGGGAAGCGCAGAAGCGGCTGGACCACCGCAGGAGCAAAATTCGAGTGCTTCTTCAGTTTCCGCAGGTGTGGAAGTTTAACCGCAAAAGCGGTTACGCACCTGCGAGATGGTAGTCGCAGATACGGTCCTTGGGATTTTGTTTGAAACCGCAGAAGCGGTAATGAATCCGCAGAAGCGGCAACCGCAGGTGCGGTGAAGGGGCCGCAGAAGCGGAAATCTTGACTTTAATGAAGAACCGCTGAAGCGGCTCTTAGTCCGCAGAAGCGGGACCGCAGAAGCGGTCCCTTGTCCGCAGAAGTGGAAACCCCTGGTCAGAAATAGAGATGTCGAGGGTTTGTGTTCATAAGTTGCAAAAAAATCAATTGAGAGCTCGGTTTAAGGCGATTTCGAGTGGGATTTGAAGTGAAGATCACTGGGTAACGTTTCTTTGATCCCTTCTTGTTATATTTCATCATTTTATAGTTAAATACACCATTGGAATTCGAATTTAGGATCAAAAATTGGAAGAAACTTCATAGACCTAATTATTGAGTTTTGAGTGGGCAGTTGACCTCCGATTTGGGAGATTTTTATATGGTTAGACTCGTGAGCATACGAGGGTTCTGAAAATGTGAAAATTATTAGATTCCGAGATGTTGGCTGGAGGGGCGTTTTGGTCATTTTACCTATTTTTGCGCCTTAGCTGTAAATTTAATAGTGGAATCAGTTGTTTGCAATATTACTTACGATATGTAATTGAATTGAATATATTTGGGCCATTTGGAGTCGGATACTCGTGGCAAAAGTGTGATTTCGAGTTGATTTTGGTGCCGATTCGAGGTAAGTGGCTTGTCTAACCTTGTGTGGGGGACCTTTCCCCTTAGGATTTGTTATTTGTTGATTTGAGTGCCTTGTACGCGAGGTGACGGGCGTGTACTTGAGCCAATTGTTGGAAACCCGATTTTCTTAAGATATTGAAATTGAGTTCCTTCCATATTTGCTTTATTCTACTTGCGATTATAACCTGTGCTAGATTAGGAAAGCATGTTTAGTTGATTTAACTTGCCTAATTGCTTAAGTTGCCTAACTGTACTAAGTGAAGCATGCTAGGCTAGTACTACCTGTTGCTTGTCTTTTGTACTTCGTTTCCGTGTGTCTTCTGGTTGTGATTGCGCACTTACATTGGGACTACGGATGTGGGATTCCGGTAGCTCCCCCCCCCCCCTTGTTTGTTTACTTTGGGACTACGGGTTCGATTCCCGGTAGATCCCCCTGCACTTTTACTTTGGGACTGCGGGTTAGATTCCCGATAGATCCCCCTGCACCTTGATAGTTGGACTACGGGACGGTATCCCGAGAGATCCTTCGGATATACACATATGGTGGACTACGGGACGGTATCCCGGGAGATGCACTAGACAGTTGAGAAAAGGACTGCAGGACGGTATCCTGGAAGATCCTCATTGTTACCATTGGTGTTGAGCTGTACTTATTCTGTGGTTGTTCCGTTCTTGTGTATTTGCTATTGCCTTGCTTAATCTGTCTTATATCACTGTTGCATTTATTATTTCTATCAGATTATCATACTGTTAATTATTGTTATTACTATATTTTGTCGCAGTATGGCCCTGACCTTCCTCATCACTACCCAACCGAGGTTAGGCTTGGCACTTATTGGGTACCGCTGTGGTGTACTCATGCCCTCCTGCGCATGTTTTTCATGTGCAGATCATCCAGGTACCTCTACTCAGGCGCCCTATCAGTGAGGCAGGAGGACTACGGAGACTTCGAGGTAGATCTGTTGCGTCCGCAGACCGACGAGTCTCCCTCTTATTCTATCTTTAGTACTTAGTTTTTCCTTCTTTCGGTTGTTAGAAATTCTGGAGTTTTGGAACCTTTACTATACACTTCTGTAGCCTGTGTTGCCCGTGAGTTTTCGGGTTTTGGGAATTGTTTTAGGCTTGTGATATTGAGTTGTACTTGCCAAGCGGCATTCAGTACAGTTCCCTTTAGATGCCTGATTTGATTTTCTCTATTTTTCCGCAAGTATTATATTTCCGCAGATGTTAGGCTTACCTGGTCATGGGGACCAGGTGCCGTCACGACATGTTTACGATTAGTGAACTAGGGTCGTGACAAACAGTCACTCAATCTTTCTCAATAGCTTAATCACTCAGCTCTCAGCCCCCAACACTCACACTCAATAGGTACCTGTGCTCACTAGGGGTGTACAGACTCCGGAGGGGCTCCTTCAGCCCAAGCGCTATATCGTTGCGGCGTGCAGCCCGATCCATAATATATAAATAGACATAAGGCTCGACGTGCAACCCGATCCAATATATATATATATATATATATATATATATATATAGAAAAGAAAAGATGGTCGACCAAGGGAAAAATTGTCATTTTGCTTAAAGGAAAAAGTGCCTTCCATCATTTTTGACACACACGACAGGGTCTAGAATCTGCTCTTCCGTCTTCCATCTCTTATATTCCAATGGAGGAGTATCAGTTCTCCTTCTTCAAACTTTCAACAATACTCGTAGCTCTTTTCATCTTCTTATCTATCTATTATATTTCAGGCATCATTCTCTCAATCCTTGATCACATCTTCTGTCACGACCCTAACCCAACCCGGTCGTGATGGCGCCTCTCATGAAGACAAGGCCAGCCGACACACTTCCAATTCACTTTATTGCAATTGAAATAATAACTACTAAGTCTTTAATCAGAAATAAAATCCCAACATAAGCATTTAACGGTATAATTTGCGGAAATAAAAAAAACCAACACAGCCCGACATCGGGGTGTCACCAGTCATGAGCATCTAAAACAATACTACAAGTCTGAAAGCCTAATCCACTACTACATAACTGAATCCAAAAGGGAATAAAATAGAGGGAGAATGCACTAGGCTGCGAATCGCCAAGCAGCTACCTAGTAAATCTCCGAAGATCTGCTGGACACTATCAACCCTTAGGAGCAGGACCTGTAGCGCCCGAATCTGCACACATGGGTGCAGGGAGTAAAGTGAGTACTCCAACTTAGTGAGTAATAAAAATAAATGATGACTGAGCGATATAAAATCACGTAAGGCACAACACTAAGCTAAAAGAGGCATAACTAGTAGTGAAATCTCATAAACATCCTTTAAACAGTTAAACAACATACAGGAAAAACAACTAGAAAGGTAAACACATAATAACTGCCCCTCGGGCATATTAACAACAGGATCAGCCCCTCGGGCAATATCACAGAACAATACCAGCCCCTCGGGCCATAGCTCATATCACAATGGGTACCCGCGCTCACTGGGGTGTACAGACTCTGGGAGGGGCCCCTTACGGCCCAAGCGCAATATCAAGCCATCTCGTGGCATCATAACCAGGCTCTCGGCCTCATATCAATCTCAAGCCACCTCGTGGCATACAATCTCAGGCCCTCGGCCTCATTAGTATAATCAATATATCACTGCTGCGGCGTGCAGCCCGACCCAAAATATCCTCACAACACAGGCCCTCGGCCTTACACAGTTAGAATCTCATAAGCCCCTCGGGCAACAGTAAAATATGAAGCTCAGCTCAAATATCTTTGAAAATATCATTTAATGTGTTTAATACAGAATAACATGGCTGAGTTCTAAAAATAGTGAAAATATAGTATGACTGAGCACCAGTATGAAATCAAACAGTGAGGAAAATATCATTTAAAATCCCCTAAGGGTTCAAACAGTTGGCACGAAGCCCACATATGGCATTTAGCCCAAAATATAATAATATTATACAATTAACTGTCAAATACGCAGTAAAATAGTCATTTGGAATGGACTAAGTCACAATCCCCAACGGTGCACGACCCCACGCTCGTCATCTAGCGTGTGCCTCACCTCAACACAGCCGAACGCTGTGAAATTCCAGGGTTTCATTCCCTCAAGACAGCATTTAAAATCATTACTCACCTCAATCCGACCCGAAATCTAGCTCGCAATGCCTTTGCCCTTCGAATCGATCTCCGGATGCTCCGATTCTACCAAAATCAGAACGTATCCATTAATTTATGCTAAAGGGACGAAGCCCACTCGAAAATATTTGAAAAACATCACAAAATACAAAATTACCAAAACCCGACCCCCGGGTCCACGTCTCGGAATTCGATAAAATTAACATCATTAGATTCCTTATCTCCCCATGAGTTCATAAATAAAAAAAGTTTCAAAATCCGACCACAAATGGTCTTCCAAAACCTCAATCAAAGGCCTAGGTTTCTAAGCCCTAGTTCCTCAACTTTACCTTTGATTACAGCTCTAATCCATGCATTAACAACATAAAAATGGCTTTTCATAATCCAAAACCTTACCTCAATGATGTCTCCTTGATTTCTCTCTTCAAAATCGCCCAAAGCTCCAAAAATCGTGTTAAAATGTGGGAAAACCTTCTGAAAATCGCAAAGGAACTAATTTATATTTCTGTCCAGGCATTTCCGCAACTGCGGTCCAATTAGCGCTTCTGCGGTACCGCATTTGCGGCCAATGAACCGCTTCTGTGGTTCTTCACTTAACCGGCCCTTTCCGCATCTGCGATGGGCTTTCCGCACCTGCGCCTTCGCAGATGCGGCCACACAACCACTTCTGCGGTCCCAACCAAACGCGCCTCTGGCCGCTTCTGCGGCCCCTCCTTCGCATATGCGGTGCCGCACCTGCGGTCCCGAATCCGCAGGTGCAGAAATACCAGAAGCAGCACAATCTACAGGTGCAAAATTTCCTCAAACTCCCCGTCAACCATCCGAAATCGCCCCGAGGCCCCAGGGACCTCAATCAAAAGCACAAACATATCCCATAACCTTGTTCAAACTTGTACCAATCTTCAAAACACCTCAAACAACATCAAAATCACCAAACTCATCCAATCAAGCTAAGTCTAATCTCGCATTCCGCTTTGATCAAAAAGTATACCAAACCACGT
>NC_031990.1:11048919-11077705 GCF_001879085.1 Nicotiana attenuata
CCAAATGCGCCTCTGGCCGCTTCTGCAGCCCCTCCTTCGCATATGCGGCGCCGCACCTGCGGTCCTTAATCCGCAGGTGCGGAAATACCAGAAGTAGCACAATCTGCAACTGCAAAAATTTCTCAAACTCCCCGTCAACCATCCGAAATCACCCCGAGGCCCCCGGGACCTCAACCAAAAGTACAAACATATCTCATAACCTTTTTCAAACTTGTACCAATATTCAAAACACCTCAAACAACATCAAAATCACCAAAACTCATCGAATTCAAGCCTAAGGTTCTAAATTCTTCCGTATTCCGCTTTTGACCAAAAAGTATACCAAACCACGTCCGAATGACCTAAAATTTTGCACACACATCCCAAATGACATAAAGAAGCTACTGCAACTTCCGGAATTCCATTCCGACCCCTATATCAAAATCTTATCTATCAACCGGAAAACGCCAAAAACTCAATTTCGCCAATTCAAGCCTAAATCTACTCCGGACCTCCAAAACACATTTCGATCACACTCCTAAGTCCCAAATCATCTCCTGAAACTATACGAACCATAGGAACTCACATCCGAGCCTTCTAACATATAAGTCAACATCCGGTTGACTTTTCCAACTTAAGCCTTCTTAAAAGAGACTAATTGTCTCAAACCTTCTCAAAACCTGTCCGAACCCGGACCAACCAACCCGATCACATATAAAACCAATAATTAAGGCGAATAGAAGCAAAAATGGAAGAAATAAAGCGGTAACTCAAGAGACGACCGGCCGGGTCGTCACATCTTCTTTGTTTTCTCTTTGTCTTCTTTTCTTTCTTTGCTTCTTTCAGATCTATTTAACTGTTTCCAATTTCTTGGATAAATTTCCTTGGATTTTGTGTTTCCGACCAGATAATGCGGAATCATCATTTTAAGGGTTATTCTCCGTCCAATTTCATTGATGTTGCCTTCTTCTCGCTGATTCACCTCTATCTCTTCTTCTTCATAAGGTATTGAAATTTATTGTTCTACTAACTTTAACAAAAAAGGATATTTAATTTTACTCCTAATTCATGTTGTTCTTCCTTTTCTTTACATTTTTCGTATATGTTATATTTCTATGAATTGTGAATTGTGAATCACGAGTATATTTCCAGGCTCTTCATAACTGCCTCTTCGCACACCGCTCACTCTCCATAGCCGAGGAAAAGAATAGTAAAAACTCATGATAACCCAATTTTGATAAAGCACTAAAATTGGTGTATAGGTTGAGATTGACATAAAGTGGATGAATTAAGTCAAATAGCTATTGGAAAAAATTTATGCATATAAATTTCTATTGACAGATTTTATTCATTATTTCATTTCTTAGGAACGCTTATTAGGCTTAAGATGATTTGGGAACTTTTTTTAAAAGTTTTGTTCGAGCAACATCTGATTTTATACACTTAAATTCATCAATCTGGCTACAAATTTATGGAATAGGGAAGGTATGTTAAAGGGCATGTAATGGGATTGCTTTATATGAAGACTCATTGTTGTTGGTGGGATTTGAAAGTAAAGGAATAGAGGAGTAGGAAGTAGAGCACTGAGGATTGATAAAGACTGTATGAAGTTGCAAGACACCAATGGTCCAGAAAAAGGACGAGAAAATAGCACAGATATCCAACAACTTCAAAAGGAATAGAGATGTAAGGGCATGTACCTGAGCCAAGGATGTAGCTTAATTTTTTTTATTTTCTTATTCCCTGTTAATTGGCATCCGCCGACACAATGTGTATTCAACAATAAATTATAGTTGTTTGTCTTATTGGGAATTCTCATTCTCCCATCTTTAAGCCTAATTTGTCTTATTTTCTAGTGATATGACCATGTCTTGTTATCAACATATGTTATTTTCACCTATACTTTCTTATTATTCTCCACTTTTATGCAATTTTATTGGAATATTCTTTATGTTTGTATTATATTAAGATATTTTGTCCGAAAGCACAAGTGATGGATGGATCTTTCCATCTTGCACACTTGACTGAGTGATTCACTTGGTTACTTCTTGATAATTGGTTTGTTCTCCTAGTAGTTCAGTAACGAATGCATATGGGTTATCAGGTTTTGTAACGAGCCGACCGGTCATTTTGAGCTTTGGCATTTCGCTCGCCAGTTCTCGGGCATGACTAGCCCCGTGTGATGTATTATGACTTATGTAAATCGTCGATTTAGGTTTTCAGGGTAATCGGAACGGATTTGGAAGATCAATTCTCAGTTTGAAGCTTAAAATTTGAAAGTTGACCAAGTTTTGACTTGTAGTAAATGACCCCGGATTGAAATTTTTATGATTTGGTTAGCTTCGCTAGTGATTTGGGACTTAGGAGCGTGATCGGAATGTGTTTTGAAGGTCCGATATAGATTCAGGCTTGAATTGGCGAAATTGAAATTTTGGCATTTTTCGGTTGATAGGTGAGATTTTGATATAGGGGTCGGAATGGAATTCCAGAAGTTGCAGTAGGTTTCTTGGGTCATATGTGATGTGTGTGCAAAATTCCAGGTCATTCGGACGTGGTTTGATAGACTTTTTGATCAAAAGCGTAATTCGGAAGATTTTGGAACCTTAGGCTTGAATCCGATGTGATTTGGTTGATTCGATGTTGTTTGAGGTGTTATGAAGATTTGTATAAGTTTGGATATTGGTATATGACTAGTTCTTGCTTTTGGTTGAGGTCCCGGGGGCCTCGGGGTGATTTCGGATGGTTGACGGGAGGTTTTGGAGTTGAGTTTGGCAGCTGAAGATTTATTGTTGCTGTCATAACCGCATCTGCGGTTGGGAGGCCGCAGGTGCGACTCCTGCAGATGCGGAAACAAGCCGGAGAAGCGGCCAAGAGGGAATCAGGTGGAATCCGCAGAAGCGGCTAAGGAAGCGCACCTGCGATAGCGCAGGTGCGAGCATTGCATCGCAGATGCGGAAAAGGGACATAAGTGAGTAACTGCAGAAACGGTACTTTGACTGCAGAAGCGGTAGCGCAGATGCGACCATTTAACCGCAGGTGCTGTTTTGTTAAGGCAGAACATATAAATTATGGGCTTCGCGATTTTCAGTCATTTGTTCATCATTTTTGTGCGATTTTGGAGCTCCAAGCTGTGATTTCAAGAGGGAATCAAGTGTTGATAGAGAGGTAAGCGATTTGGGCTTTATATCTTGTGTTTATGGTGATTATTTCATTATTTAATCATGAAAATTAGTGGGAAAAATTAGAGAAAGAGTTGGGAAATTAGGGCTTGGAATTGGGAAGTTAAATTGGGGATTTGAGGGGCCATTCGAGGTCCGATTTTGGTGCATTTGATATGTATAGACTCGTGGAAGGATAAGGATTCTAGTTTTGTGATATTTATGGGAATCCGAGACGTGGGCCCGGGGGGCCGGGTTTGGCCAATTTCGGGATTTTTTTGTATAAATTGGATAGTTTCGAGTGGGCTTTGTTCCCTTAGACTATTTTGATGGTATAAATTATTTTTGGATAGATTTGGAGCATCCGGAGGCCGATTCGAGAGGCAAAGGCATCACGGGCTAGAGTTGGATCGGATTGAGGTAAGTAATGATTGTAAATACTTTCCTGAGGGTATGAAACCCCGGATTTCACATCGTTGTCTACCTTGAGGTGACGCACACGCTAGACGAGCGTGGGGTCGTGCACCGTTAGGGATTGTGACTTGGTCCATCCCGTACGACTATTAAGTCGCGTATCTTACTTGAAAACTATTTGATATTGTTATATTATGGAAAATACTATTGTGTTTGGGGCTAAATGTCGTGTTTGGGCCTTGTGCCGATTGTTTGGACCCTTAGGGTCTTTTACTACTATTTTTCCTCACTGTTTTGGCTTAATGCTTACACTCGGTCATGGTATGTTCTTACTGTTTTTATAACTCGGTTTTATTCACCCCTTTTTATTTCATAAATGATTTCGAGCAAAGTACTTGTTTTACTGTCAGCCCGAGGGGCTTGAGTGAGATCTGACTGAGTGAGGCCAAGGGCCTGTGTTGTGAGGATATCATGGGATTGGGTTGCGCGCCGCAGCATGTGGTACTGATTTGTGATATATGAGAGGCCGAGGGCCTGATTTATTATGCCACGAGGTGGCTTGTGATTGATATGAGGCCGAGAGCCTGTTTGATTATGCCACGAGAAGGCTTGTTATTGCGCTTGGGCCGCAAGTGGCCCCTCCCGGAGTCTGTACACCCCCAGTGAGCGCGGGTACCCAGTGTGAGTGATGTGTTGTAGCCCGAGGGGCTGTTGTTGTTTCATATTGAAGCCCGAGGGGATGTTCTTGATCTATGGTTCCCGAGGGGCGGTTATTGATTCATGTTATGCCCGAAGGGCTGATTACGAGTGATTGTGAGGTAGCCCGAGGGGCTGGTTCCGTTGATATTATGCCTAAGGGGCGATTTATGGTACATGTTTTGCCCGAGGGGCTATATATGTTTCTATCATTTTTACTCATTGTTTTATCACTCGTTTGAAACTACTAAAAGTTGTTTTAAAAAGGTTTTAGTAAAACTGAGCATGATATACGAAGTAAATGATTTCTGTGCTATTTTGGAAATGTACTACATTTGCTGTAGCGTTATGACGTGGTTTACGTGTTTTCTTACTGCTCAGCTTTCATTTACCTTTATTACTTACGGAGTTGGCGTACTCACATTACTCCCTACACCTTGTGTGCAGATTCAAGTATTTCTGAACCCGGTAGTGGGTGTTGATTGCTCAGTGGCAGAGTCATTGGAGTTAGCAAGGTAGCTGCCCGACGTTTGCAGCACTGTTTTTCTCCCTCTTGTCTTCCTTAGACTGTATTTAGTACATTTGTTTTAGACTCTTCATTGTATTCAGACCTTAGTAGATGCTCATGACTTGTGACACCCCCATGTCGGGCTTGTGTAGTTATTCCGCACTGTTTATTTAGACTTACATTATGAGATATCTGATTAGTTAAAGGCTTAAAAATGATTGTTAATGATTAAATGGTTAATTCGGGAGTTGTGCCGGCTGGCCTAGTTTCACGATATGCGCCATCACGACCGGGTCGGTTTTGGGGTCGTGACAAGTTGGTATCAGAGCCTAGGTTATATAGGTCTCACGAGTCATGAGCAGGTTTAGTAGACTCTCGCGGATGGGTACGGAGATGTCTGTACTTATCCTCGGGAGGCTGCAGAACCTTTAGGAAATCCCACATTCTGGAATTCTTATCGTGCGACATTGATTCAGCTTGAAATGTAACTCTTTGAACTCCTTCCACGCGTTCGTATGCGCACATGAGCGCTCGGTATCAGCTGTGCATCGACGGCTTGTGATTTCCCGAATTGAGGGGCGAGAAGTGATTTATGTGTGTTGATGTTTGGCCAGTTTGGAGGACTTGAGGTCGGGCTTTGCTTGTAGCTTGAGCACTGAGGTGTTGATTGTGTGAGCACGTGCTTTTGGAATTATGTATCCAATAGTGTCCCTATTAGTGAAAGTGATGGCTGGATGGCTATGTGATGAGCATGATGTGACTGCGTGATGTGTTTATATGATTTAGATGCGATAAGAAGAGTCTACTTGAGGGTAGGAAGAACGATTTGGTGCTTGATTTTCATCTTGGTTTGATATGTAGCCCCGAGTTATGGGTATGTTGAAGGATATTTTCATGTTGCCTAGTTGGGAAGTGAAGTAGATTTCACGTTGTGATATGTGTTCAGACTCAGGAAGATTAAAGGACTGCGTAATGTTTATGACGGGGGAAGGGTATAAAGAGATGTTAGTTTGAGGCGAAGCAGGTGGGTCATCTCCTGCGGAGTGTTCTGAAGTTTGTGTGATCCTTATGTTGTTGTTGGAAGATCTCCTTTACCAGTGAAGTATATATGTTGCAATTTATATTTGGGTCGCTTAAGAGAGTGGACTTGACTGTTACGAGGGTGAACGCGAGATTTGTGGAAGATTTGAAGTACTAGATGGGCTGTGTTGCACGACCTTATGAAAGATTGAGCTTAATCTCGCTATGGTACTATGGCAGTAATAGAGTATATTCATTATGAGTTATTGTGTGTTTTGATCTATGGCTTTGAGCCAAGTGGGGGAGTCTGCTATTGATTGTTGATTGCGCCGTTATGTGCTATGATGGTTCCAGTTTGAGGCGTATCGTTGAATCAGTTGTGGCTTTCGGAGGTTGAGACCGAGGATGGCTCGAATAAATGAAATTTCAATAAAGGTTATGTTATGCTTTATGGGTGTATGAGAATCACGGAATGACCTGAGTTGTTCTTGGTAAAGGATGTACGGTGCATAGAACAGGAAGTTGCTTGGTTACATTAAGGTGAGGTTACATTCTGCAGCGTCGGAATGCTATTGGAGCACAGGTTGTTTGGTCCGTTTGATCAGTTTAATTGCTTTTTGAGTAGAGTGGATGACTCTCGTGAATGGTTCTAATGGGTTCAAGATTTTACATGTAATAATTGGAGATTTTCAAGTTGTATATTTGGCTAGAAACTAAGGTTTGCATCAGAGGGTGTCAAGACTCGTGGTATTCTGTATCATTATGGATTCTACACATCAGTATCTGGAAGGTGAAGGTAATGGCCTTAGATTCGCAGGAAGTCTCTTCAGGAAAAATATTTCGAATGTGGTGCTTTTGGGGATATTTGAGAGAGTAGTCAGCGGCTTATGAACCGTAGGGCGGTGTGGCTTTATGCTTGGGTCTCGTGTGGCAAGTCTGGGTCGAGGATTGTGGCGTTATAGCGAGAAAAAGTATCAAGTTGAAGGTAAATCAGGAGGAACTTGGATAGATGGGATAGCTTGGTAGTAGGCCGGGTCGGCATGGTAGGGATATGATTAGTTCTTTGGGCGCTTACGGGGTAATGAGTTTCTACGGGTGTTTCGCGGCAATGCTCTTGGGTTTTAGTGGCCTGCGTAGCTTGGTTGAGTTAGAAGGATTCAGTCCTGACGTTTTAGTTTTGTGCAAATGGAATTCGGAGAGTTCTTGATGGTTTCTACCACGGTTGGAGATGTATAATTTCTATTGACATGATGAGCATGAGATGTATAGTGATTTTCTCCTAGACAGGATCAAATGGAAAGTTCTTGCCTAGCTGGGTACGTGGTTGGTTGTGACTCGAAAGGGATTATGAAGTTCTCATATTTATCATAGGATGACATGGTATATGCGGTATGTTGTGTAGGGTTGAGATTGGCATGTGTAAGGTCAGTTCAGTTGTGAAAAGAAGGTCATAAATTCTTAGGTAGCATGGACAGTTTCAGATGAGCTGAAGATGCTTCATTAGTATTGCGGCACTCTCTTGTTGGATCGAATGATGATATTCGAGTTGCTTGGTAGCACAGAAGAATTATAGGAGTACCTCTTGTGGGATGATTGTGTATTAGAGGTGTGTTGTATATTCGGACGGTGGAGTTGGGATCGTATATAGTGATTCGCATGCTGTGTGGATTTGGAGACTAGGAGTTCTCATAAACAGGTTAGGTCGTGGTTGTGGACCGCGTATATCGGTCTTGTGTGGTAGCTATTGGAGGTTTGGAGACCCGATTGGATCCTTGTTGCTTAGTATGCTAGATTTTGGTGTGATACTGGGTATGGACTGGTGGTTTCCATGTCGTGTTATTGTGGATTGTCATGCTAAGACAGTGACGTTGGCTACGCCGGGGATGCCACGGATTGAGTGGCAAGGTTCGACGGATTATGTTTCCAGTAGGGTGATTCATTTTGAAGACCCAGCGGATGGCTGGTAAGGGTGTCCTTTTCTTATTGGGCCTTTGTGATGGATGTTAGTGCAGAGACTCCTACCATTGATTCAGATCCGGTGGTGAGGGATTTTTCCGGATGTGTTTCATACTTGCGGGCATGCCGCCGGACAGGGTTCTTGATTTCGATATTGATTTGGTGCCGGGCATCGTATCATATGGCACCGGCGGAGTTAAATGAGTTGAAGGAGTAGCTTCAGAGACTCCTTGATAAGGGGTCCATTATTAGGCCAATATGGATGTGTGTTATGCATCGAGTCGGCTCGGTTGACTCTGAGTTGCTATTGTTAAGGGATGTGCTGAATCGATTTCTTTTGAGCTTGTTAGTGTTATGGGGTGATCTATAAGTTATGTTTCCATGTTGCGGGGAGTTATGGTTTGTTGGTTATATGCACATATGGTGCGGTTCCATTTGGGCTTTATAGCAGAAATCGAGTGAGAGGGATATTAGAGGGTTGCATGATTGATTGTGTATGGGTTGTGTCCTTTCGGGTTGTGTAATGTTATGTCAACTGCTTCATCGTGGTTATGATGATTTTCTTTGGTTCTAGACATCAAATTGCATGTGGTTGTCGATATTGAGCATACCTGATAGAGGGAAATCCACAGTTACATTTGGAATTTAAGTACATCTTAATCTCTTTTTGCCTTTATTCATTCATTACAATGAGAAATTTCCACTGGATTTATTGTTCTAAAAGCGTAAGTTAGATTTTTGAGAAAATACCTTTCTGGGTTGCTTTTGCTTTTCCAGCATTGACCGGAGGTGTCTCATGTGGGCCAGTATTTGGATAGGGTCGCGCATTGCGGTGAAGTTATGTGGAGGTATGACCCTTCGGGTTGGATTCGTGTGTTCTGTTTCTACGACGTGTGATGGGTTCTCAGCATTGTGTCGTGGTGGTATTGGTGAGCTTGTGGTACAGCTCTTTCATTTGAGTCGTTTTTCATGATTTGAGTACGTTCGGATTGTTGCTTATTAGTGCGCGTATTGCACGAGTTGTGGCTTTAGTTTGTATTGATGTGCCATATCACCAGAGTAGTTGTATTGGATTAGATGAGATAGTTGGGATCTATAATGAGTACAAACGGATTCGGTTTCAGCGTGTTGGAAGGATAATATCGATGTTCGGCTCAGAAATTTGCTATGGTCCTTGCCAGAGGAGAAGTGGCTTCATGAATGGTTGATCTGAGGAACGGTTATGACTTTCCACGTGTTTCACTGATCATCGGCAGTATACGGAAGTGTTGGAATGAGGCTTTATTTGATAAGTGGTTTACTATCGATATTTGGGTGTTCTGAGCAACGACTGTGATCAGAAGTCATCGCTACGAGTGTTTGAGTTGGGTGGTATATCATGTAATTGCATCTGAGGTTGCAGAGATGGTTTGTTACAGCTTGTTCGGGCTTATTCAGAGTATAGATGTGAGATTCTAATCTTGTGGATGATTTCAGAAGTGGAAATGTGGTTCTAAGGCTTATGGGCTAGGTTGAATTGTGGAATTACAGTTACATTGTGTTATCGGACCTATATGAGATAGGGTGACGTGGGATCACCCCCGGGTATGTGCATGGTAAGGTTACTCAGCGATTGATGGTTTTCGGAACAACTCTGGGCACGTTCGAGGACGAACGTATGTTTAAGTGGGGGAGGATGTAACGACCCGACCAATCGTTTTGAGCTTTGGCACTTCGCTCGCCAGTTCTCGGGCATGACTAGCCTCGTGTGATGTATTATGACTTATGTAAATCGTCGGTTTTGGTTTTCAGGGTAATCGGAATGGAATTGGAAGAACAATTCTCAGTTTGAAGCTTAAAATTTGAAAGATTGACCAAGTTTTGACTTGTAGTAAATGACCTCGGATTGAAATTTTTATGATTTGGTTAGCTCCGCTAGGTGATTTGGGACTTAGGAGTGTGATCGGAATGTGTTTTGGAGGTCTGGTATAGATTCAGGCTTGAATTGGCGAAATTAGAATTTTGGCGTTTTCCGGTTGATAGGTGAGATTTTGATATAGGGGTCGGAATGGAATTCCGGAAGTTGCAGTATGTTTGTTGGGTCATATGTGATGTGTGTGCAAAATTTCAGGTCATTCGGACGCGGTTTGATAGACTTTTTGATCAAAAGCGTAATTCGGAAGATTTTGGAACCTTAGGCTTGAATCCGATGTGATTTGGTTGATTCGATGTTGTTTGAGGTGTTATGAAGATTTGTATAAGTTTGGATATTGGTATATGACTAGTTCGCTCTTTTGGTTGAGGTCCCAGGTCCTCGAGGTGATTTCTGATGGTTGACGGGAGGTTTTGGAGTTGAGTTTGGCAGCTGAAGATTTATGGTTGCTGTCATAACCGCATCTGCAGTTGGGAGGCCGCAGGTCCGACTCCCACAGATGCGAAAACAAGACGCAGAAGTGGCCAAGAGGGAATCGGCTGGAATCCGCAGAAGCGGCTAAGGGAACGCACCTGCGATAGCGCAGGTGCGGGCATTGCATCGTAGATGCGGAAAAGGGACTTAAGTTAGTAACCGCAGAAGCTGTAGCGAAGATGCGACCATTTAACTGCAGGTGTGGTTTTGCTTGGGCAGAACATATAGATTATGGGCTTCACAATTTTCAGTCATTTGTTCATCATTTTTGTGCGATTTTGGAGCTCCAAGCTGTGATTTCAAGAGGGAAGCAAGTGTTGATAGAGAGGTAAGCTATTTGGGCTTTATATGTGTTTATGGTGATTATTTCATTATTTAATCATGAAAATTAGTGGGAAAAATTAGAGAAAGAGTTGGGAAATTAGGGCTTGGAATTGGGAAGTTAAATTGGGGATTTGAGGGGCCATTCAAGGTTCGATTTTGGTGCATTTGATATGTATAGACTCGTGGAAGGATAAGGATTCTAGTTTTGAGATTTTTATCGGAATCTGAGAAATGGGCCCGAGGGCCGGGTTTGGCCAATTTCGGGATTTTTTGTATAAATTGGATACATTCGAGTGGGCTTTATTCCCTTAGCATATATTGATGGTATAAATCTGTTTTGGATAGATTTGGAGCATCCGGAGGCCGATTCGAGAGGCAAAGGCATCGCGGGCTAGAGTTGGACCGGATTGAGGTAAGTAATGATTGTAAATACTATCCTGAGGGTATGAAACCTCGTATTTCACATCGTTGTACTACCTTGAGGTGACGCACACGCTAGATGACGAGTGTGGGATCGTGCACCGTTAGGGATTTTGACTTGGTCCATCCCGTACGACTATTAAGTCGCGTATCTTACTTGAAAACTATTTGATATTGTTATATTTTGGAAAAAACTATTGTGTTTGGGGCTAAATGCCGTGTCTGGGCCTTGTGCCGATTGTTTGGACCCTTAGGGGCTTTTACTACTGTTTTTCCTCACTGTTTTGGTTTACACTCAGTCATGCTATATTCTTACTGTTTTCACAACTCGGTTTTATTCACCCCTTTTTATTTCATAAATGATTTTGAGCCGAGTACTTATTTTACTGTCAGCCCGAGGGGCTTGAGTGAGATCTGACTGAGTGAGGCCAAGGGCCTGTGTTGTGAGGATATCATTGGATCGGGCTGCGTGCCGCAGCATGTGGTACCGATTTGTGATATATGAGAGGCCGAGGGCGTGATTTATTATGCCACGAGGTGGCTTGTGATTGATATGAGGTCGAGAGCCTGTTTGACTATGCCCCAATATGGCTTGTTATTGCGCTTGGACCGTAAGGGGCCCCTCCCAGAGTCTGTACACCCCCAGTGAGTTCGGGTACCCAGTGTGATTGATGTGTTGTAGCCCGAGGGCTGTTGTTGTTTCATATTGAAGCCCGAGGGGCTGTTCTTGATCTATGTTGCCCGAGGGGCGGTTCCTGATTCATGTTATGCCCGAGGGGCTGATTACGAGTGATTGTGAGGTAGCCCGAGGGGCTGATTCCGTTGATATTATGCCCGAGGGGCAGTTTATGGTGCATGTTTTGCTCGAGGGGCTGTTTACGTTTCTATCATTATTACTCATTGTTTTATCACTCGTTTGAAACTATTGAAAGTTGTTTTAAAAAGGTTTTGCTGAAACTGAGCATGATTTACGAAGTAAATGATTTCTATACTATTTTGGAAATGTACTGCATTTGATGTAGCGTTATGACGTGGCTTACGTGTTTTCTTACTGCTCAGCTTTCATTTACTTTTATTACTTACTGAGTTGGCGTACTCACATTACTCCCTGCACCTTGTGTGCAGATTCAGGTATTTCTGAACCCGGTTGTGGGTGTTAATTGCTCAGTGGCAGAGTCATTGGAGTTGGCAAGGTAGATGTCCGACGTTCGCAGCACTGCTTTTCTACTCTTGTCTTCCTTTGACTGTATTTAGTACATTTGTTTTAGACTCTTCGTTGTATTCAGACCTTAGTAGATGCTCGTGACTTGTGACACCCCGATGTCGGGCTTGTTTAGTTATTCCGCACTGTTCATTTAGACTTACATTATGAGATATCTGATTAGTTAAAGGCTTAAAAATGATTGTTAATGATTAAATTGTTAATTCGGGAGTTGTGTCGGCTGGCCTAGTTTCATGATAGGCGCTATCACGACCGGGTCGCTTTTAAGGTTGCGAGAGGTTTGTATATTTATCAATGGGAAATATTATTGCATTCGTACATACACTTTGTTTTAACATAGATATGGTATGTATTAAAGCATTCTTCCATGATGATTACTTTCAACTTTTACAAATTAAAACTATTACAGGGAACCTAGAAAAAGGATTATTTTCAAGGTTATGAAAGAATACTCAAAGGTCCTCCTGCATTACTTCAAGAGGCAAAGGCTGTGAACTATTTGACTTGGTACCCTTCTTTTTATCTATCAAGGCCTCAACATGCTGCTCTTTACTTCCTTTTTGGGTGTATGTTATTTTTTTCATATTTATGTTTATCAGTGTGATTATTGATGGTATGTCCCAGCTCTCTTTGCATTCAGTTTCTTAAATCAATTGGTATGTGTGCTTTTGTGCTTTTAATTTATTTCATCACTTTCAAGCTGTAGTTACATGTTCAAAGATCAGTTAATTTTTTTTTATATTCTGCAACATATGGTGACTAAGTCTAGCATTCAAAAACTTTCCTCTTAGTTAGAAAAGGTAGTATTGTAATGCATGAAATAACTGATGATCAAGGAGATTTTATATTCATACTTTGAAAGTTCTAGCTTTGATATTGCCTATTATTTGTGACTACAAGAGTTGCTTTAATTTGTCACGACCCAATTTCACCTCAGGTCGTGATGGCGCCCAACACCGTTTTCAAGCAAGCCAACGCAGAAATATTAATAAGTTCCAGTTTTACTTTTTAAAAACCAGTTACCAGAATCTCTAAGTTTGAATTTAAAACAACGATAATTAACATCTTACCATAATAATTATACAATCCCAACACAAAATAGTCTACTAGTGTGTGTGCCAAGACCTGGTATCACAAGTATGTGGGCACCTAGTAGAATATACAAAAGAATAAATCTATCCAACTGTCTGAAATAGAATAGAAAGCCAAAAGTAAAGAAAGACTCCATCGGGCTGCTGAACGGCGTAGGAAGGGAGCAGCTCACCGTGGAATCTCGGGCCGGATCAAGAGTATGCACCAGCCTGGTAACCAGATGTACCTGCCTCAGATCCTGTACAATTAAGTACAGAAGTGTAGTATGAGTACATAAACAATATGTACCCAGTAAGTATCCTGTCTAATCTCGAAGAAGTAGAGACGAGAGGTAGACTTGACACTTACTAGGGTCAAATAATATGAGAAAAGCGTTATACTAAGCATGAAAAGCACAAATAATTAATAACTTATAGCAAGAAGTAACAGGTCCTTTCCTAGATAATATCACAGTTAGCCATTTACATTTCAGGGCATATAAACAAGTTTAGTCCACAGCAATATACCGAGCACGAAGCATACGCAAGTAGTGCCGAGGTCGTACGGCCCGATCCAACATAAAAGTGAAGTGTGCACTGCCGGAGGGTCGAAAGGCGCAAACCATAGATGCATCTATTACCCCGCTCGCAAATCATACGTGCGACGCGGTCAAATGTAATTGCACAACAAACAGGCAGACAAGAATATATCAGGGAAGCAATTACCCATAGAAATGTCAACTTCTCTTTAAAAGATCAAGAAAGTGATGTTTCTCGTATTAATTTCATTTACCACATTCAACATGGTTTAAACAATCCAAATTAACCATAGAGTCACAAGAATATCACATAAAGCATGCTTTTGGGTCCTAGACCACCCGGACTTAAGCATAATAGTGGCTACGCACGGACTCTCGTCACCTAGTGCGTACGTAGCCCCCGCATTTAGTGACAAATTATTCAATTATTATACCTATGGGGACAATTCCCTCTTACAAGGTTAGATAGGAGACTCACCTCGCTCCAAAGCGTACTTCCAATATCAAGAACGTGCCCAAGCCCTCAATTTGGAGTCAAACGATCCACAACTAATTAAACGAGTTAGGAACTAGTCAATACAAACTCAAGAGTTCGCATTTTAATTACTAAAGTAATTTTCCAACCTTAATCATAAGTTTCCTAAAATCCGACCCCGGGCCCACGTGCCCAAATTCCGAAATTTTTTGAAGAAAGTTGTTCTCTATAACCTAAGGATCAATAATATATGATTTCTACTTCATTCCATAACAAACTTCGTGGTAAAATCTAAGTTTTATCAAAACCCTAGGTTTTTCTCTAATACCATGATTTTTCACTAATTTTTGTGTGTTAATCTACCCAAAACCCGAGTATTAAACTCACATTAACTAGAAATAACTTGCCTCATAATGTTATGTTGAAATCCCCTCTTTGAAAGCTCCCAAATCGCCCAAGTGTAGAGATAAAATGAAATAAATGGCCTAAGTCCCGTTTTTAAAAGCTGTGTCCAGGCCTCTGATGTCGCATTTGCGACATCAGATTCGCAAATGCAAACTCGCAATTGCGAACTGGCCCCCCTCCTACTTTCATCGCAATTGCGAACCTGGGGTCGCAAATGCGGACCCTGCAGGGTTCGCAATTGCACTGTAATTGTTGCAAATGTGACACTGCCCACCGCCTGCCTTCATCGCAATTGCGATGGTTTCCTCGCAAATGCGAGGTCGCAATTGCGAACAATTCCTCGAATTTGCGAGACCTGCAATCTCTCACAGAAACACCAGAAAACTGGGGTGTTTTTTTCACCCCCAACCCATGCCCGAAACTCACCCGAGCCCTCGGGGCTCAACTCCGAACACCCACACAAGTCCAACAACCTTGTACAAACTTGCTCGAGCGATCAAATCACCGAAATATCATGTAAAACTACGAATTCAACTCCAAAATGCATGAAATCCTTAAGAACAGTCAAATTCCTATTTTTACAACCGGACGTCGAAATCACGTCAAATTAGTCCCGTTTCTCACCAAACTTCACAGACAAGACTTATATGTTATATTGGATCTGTACCAGGCTCCGAAACTAACATACGGGACCAATACCATCATGATCAAACATTATTAAATTCTTTAGATCCTTGGAAATTTCAGTTTAACAATTTTTAACAAAAATTCATTACTCGGGCTAGGGACCTCGAAATTCGATTCCGGGCATACGCCCAGATCCTATATTTTTCTACGGACCCTCCGGGACCGTCAAAATGTAAATCCGGGTCCGTTTACTAAAAATGTTGACCAAAGTCAAACTTAGCCTTTTTTAAGAAATCTTAGGAAATCAATATGCCTATTTCAACCCAAACTCTTCCAAATCTCGAACCAACCATCCCCGCAGGTCGTAAATTAGTCAAAGAAAGCGTGGGAAGTCTTATTTAACGGAACAGGATTCTAAAAGTGAAACGACCAGTCGAGTCGTTACATAATTTTTATTTGGCTGAATAGGTGGGGTGATTTATGATACAATAGCATGTAGTAGTATGTACACTTTCGGAAATAAGTACTATTGTGTGGGAAGTCTTATTTAACGGAACATGATTCTAAAAGTGAAACGACCAGTCGAGTCGTTACATAATTTTTATTTGGCTGAATAGGTGGGGTGATTTATGATACAATAGCATGTAGTAGTATGTACACTTTCGGAAATAAGTACTATTGTTAGGTATTGAGTTTTATTTGTGAATTGAAGTATATAACTCTTTCGCACACTATATTAATACCATGAGATATTTTCCCGTTCTATGAGTTTATTTACAAAGATTAAGGAAAAACAAAATAACAAATCAAGAATCGTTTTGCATAGTTATTGTAGTGTATTTGGTAACCGTGACATGTTATAACTTTGTTTGTTTCTTTGATTATAAGTCTTTGCAAATTAAATATAATGTACTACAAATGCATTTATAAAAAAGTGCAATGTGTGCAAAAGGGGTGACAGGAACAAAAGAAAATTTTGAGGAAAAAAAAAACATATTACCTAGGCTGAGTGCCATTTCAAACATAAGGTGCTCTTGCAGATAGAATAACACAAAAATGTCATTATTATTACTTGGTTGATCAAGCATTAAGAGTTTGTTGATTGATCGTTGTTTGGGAAGCTCTAGAATAAGTACCATCTTTGAGCTAACTATCTTGGACACAATTTTATGTTTGATTATAACTTCTTTAGCATTTCGTGAACTCTAAATTATTTTCATTGTTGACTCTGGTAGAAACTGATTATTCATCAATGGGAGATTTAAAAAAACCCCATGACTGAGGTATGTATTAGGTCTTGAGCACTACCAGCTTACTGAACATATTTAGATATAAAGAATGTGTTTTATTGTAATTGTCTTGAAGAGTTTGTACTTGAATTAAACCATCTACTTAGTTTCCTTTTGATTTTGACTTATGGAACTTCAGTTTGATACTTTATGTGATAAATACAGTCAATAAATCAATCAATATATGTCTTGAAACAGAGAAGAAACTTTCTAATTAAGGTTTTTGAAGAAAATGAGAAAAGCAAAGTGGATCAGTCTATATTTATTCTTGCAGTGATGACAAAAAATATATCAATGTATTTACTTCATATCCTTATATGTTCTTTATAACGAATGAACTTTTTGTGTCATTTAATAGTCATATGATATTCATGATTTTTTTTTTTTAAATGAGGGCAAGTAAAATGTATTGACCAACTTTTCTGGACATCATTTGCATTTCATATAAGTTATCAGCATTAGCTTATCAAAGAAAACATAAGGTTTAGCATTTTTTCGATTTTTTTGTTAATTGTTAGGTGGTTAAATCTTAATGATAGGAAGATCCTATTCTGTTTTGATAAAAGATAATATATTTGATGCATCTTCAGATTGTAGTAATAGTGCCTTGGCCTTTATTTTGTGCCCTCTTCTATAAAAGGCCATAACTTGACTCTTGAGTATATTATTTTGGAGTAGTTTGTTTGTGGAGATCGCACGCATCTCTTTATATCGTGATATTTTTCAATTCTTGTTATCATTTAATGTTTTCTATCTCTAAATATTTGACTTCTTATTCTCTAATTAGAAGAGGACAAGAAGTTGTTTGAAGAACACATAGTAGCAGATGTATGAATGCAATACACAAAATATTTGCCATACTCTATGTGGCTCTTAGTTGGACTATGTTATCTCTTTTGTTTATAGTGCAAACACTGATAGCAACTAATACATTTGGTTGATCACGTAGCATAAGATGGTGGGTAGAAAACGATAACGAAATAAGGCGTATGCTTGAGTTTGATTTTGTAAGTATATATAAAGGAAGTTGAAGAAAAGGAAATATTTGCTCAATTTTGATAACATTAGGGAAGCAATATATGTTGTTCTATATTTGTCACTATATTCCAAAGTTGGAAGTGTGTTTCTATGTTTGTGAACTTATGTCCAACTCTAAACAGGGCCATCCCTTCCCTAAAGCAGGTAAAGCAACTGCTTTAGGCTCCACATTTGTGGGATCCCATTTTTTACAACACCTAAAAAAGTTTTTGTGAAATGAAAATGTTTGATTCTTTCTTTAACAAATTTAGAGAATAAGGATTTGCAACTTTTATGATTTATGTCAAGAAAATTGCATTTGAAATGAATATCGAACGCAAATTTCGTAAACATGTGATATATAGGAAGAAATAATTTGATGAGAATGTTGATAATGAAATATAAAAAATTCTCGAATAGTCCTTTAGAGTTGATTACTTTTTATGCATACTAAATTAGGTTATTTTTTTATTTCAGAATAAATTTGAACAATTTGAAGCATATGAAAACATTTTTAATTTTCTATTTAGCGGTAAAAATATGAGATCACTAGTTGATAGAAATTTGAAAAAACATTGTCTTAATCTTGAATGTTCCTTAAAGCATAATAATCAATCCAATATTGATGGTTTAGATTTATTTTCTAAATTAAAAGTGTTAAGAAAAATAGTACAATTAGAAGATAACAGTTTAATTGATATATTCAATCAAATAAAAAGATTTGATTCTTTTTCAAATGTTTATATTGCTTATAGAATAATGTTAATAGTTTCTGTTACCATTGTTTCAGCGGAAAGAAATCTTTTAAAATTAAAATTATTCTTACCTAAGATCAACAGTGTCGCAAGAGAGGTTCAATGGATTAGCTATATTGTCAATTGAGAAACACTCTTTAGAAGAAATTGATTATAAGAATATTATTAATAACTTTGCATCGAAAAAAAAGCTAGAAAAATAGAGTTCACATAAAAAATAAAAAAAATAAAAAGTTAAGGCCATCATAAAGTTTGGCTTTAGGCCACAAAAATCGTCGTGCTGCCCCTGAGGCTAGTTGCGGCATGCAACCCGACCCATATACATTCAGCCCTCAGGCTAGTTAAGGCGTGCAACCCGATCCATATATACAAACATAGATCATAGCTCACAGCTCGGCACTCAGGCCCTAACTCAGTCACCAACCTCTCCAGTCTCTCGGGCTCTCAGAAATCATACAAATCAGCCCAAGTAGAGGTAATAACATGTATCAACAAGAAACAAGAAGAGACGGAGATATGATATGCAAGTAAAACCATGACTGAGTACAAAACAACAAATAGTAGCTAATTCAACAAGTACACAACCTCTACGGATCCCAACAATGATATCATATTACCTAAGCATGATTTCTAACATGATTTGCTGTTAAATTCCTATAACACAGGGAGAGCATATAGCTAACAACAAATTATTCAACTTTATAGTCTCACGGGACGGACGAAGTCACAATTTCCACGGTGCACGCCCACACGCCCGTCATCTAGCATGTGTGCCACCTCCAAAATAATCACATAACACAATATTTGGATTTCATACCCTCAGGGACAGATCTAAAACTGTTACTTACCTCAATCCGAGCAAAACTCTACTCCAAAATGCCTTTGCCTCGCGATTCGACCTCCAAATATCCCGAATCTAACCACAAACAATACAATACAATCAATATGGGCTAAAGGAATCAATTTTACAAGAAAAATACGAAATTATAGCTCAAAATCTGAAATCGGCTCAAACCTAACTTAAAGCTTCCGAATTGAGAATTATTCTCCCAAATCAACTCCAAACCTCCTGAAAGTCAAAACCAAGTCCACCCGCCGAGTCATAATTCATAATATGAAGTTAATAGAGGTTTCGAACCGCCAAACGACATGCTAAAACTCAAAACAAATGGTCGGGTCATTACAAGCGAGAAACACCAAGAATTTCGCTTTAACTCACAATCTAGATAAGTTCTAGACAAAATGCAATAATATGTACTACATAAAATCTCATCACACATGGCACATGACTCACTAAGAACGGTCTCATTCCGACTCTCACACCTAAGCAAGTATTCACGGAGCGAAAAGATATTAAGCATTAAGCACAAAGTGAACATAAGTCAAGAAAATGAGCCATAAGTATCACAAAAACATAATATCCAACTCATCAAGGCATCATAAAAAAATTCAAAACATAGGGTAGGTGATATTCATGCCAAGGCCTGAATGCGCTACTATAAAACAAGCCAAAGGCGCCTAGGAATCTAATTATTCTTCCTTCCTTTATTCCCTTCATCCTAATCTATTCACTAAAAAATGTTCACCTGATTATAACTCTATCCCGTGGAAAAGAACCAAGGCACAAAGAAAAACTACTGGAAATTATTATCTAAAAGGAAAACTAAAAGACATATTATTGTATTTTTTTATTATTTTGTATTTTATTTAGACTTTAATCCCTAAAAAAAACTATCTAGGAGGTCAATCATTGGGAGAGTCCAATCTTTTTCCTATTTTTCTGATTTTTTTTAATAAACTACTGCTAGAGTACTACACTACTAGCTCTAGAATTTATGAAAGCAAACTAAAATCCAGAAGCTAGCTAAATATGAAAAATGAAAAATAAAAATTATACTAATATAATACTACTACAAACAAAGAGAGTGTTCCATCCCACACTTAGAAAGTAGTGTCACTAATGCATAAATAATGCAAAAAATAACAAGGGTGGAAGAAGAAACTCCCTAGCAGGCAAAACGTGAAAGCAATAGCGGCTCACAGGGTACTTAAACATCTCCAGGTAAGATCCTTTCTGCAGGCACCTCACACTTAGTTCTAAGCATCTAACTCGCTTTTGCACATATCCTATGGTCTTGTTTTCCATGCTCATACAAAACAAAAATAAATATTATAGAAATAACACAATAAAAACATAAAATAAAAAAATTTAAAAAATAGCAGTAAAGATAGGTTGCCTCCCAACAAGCACCTAATTTATAGTCGCGGTATGCCTTGACACTTTTTGCCTCCACCTCAAACTTATGAATTGACCCCTAATTTGGCTTCAAGCTTTTAGCTATGCTTCTGGGATGGCGAGACAAATTTAACTGGACCAAGCAACCAATGCTGCATTCTGCACTTTCTGGACTTCAGATGAGGTATGTAATTCTGTCTCCCTGACATAATAAATTCAAGAATGTAAGCATCTTATTCCTCATTTGTTGGCTCGTCCAAAGATTCTTGATTTCTATGTCATCATCCAAACACAATATTAAAAAACGTATGAACCAATGCATCCCAACTCTAGAATTGTATTACTATTTACACTCTCATATATACACAAACTAGAATCTTCAAGTCTAACATTATCTACTTCCTCACATGACTCTAATGCACTTTTCTCAATATTAGATTAAAAAAAAAAATATGTCCAAATGATTGACTTTTCATTTTTAGCTCCTTAATTTGGCTTATAATCTATTTTCCAGCTTCACATAACTCCGTTGCACTCATGTTATCCTCGAAGTCATGAATAGCACTGCAAAATTTGTTGATCTCTTGTTCAAGCTCACCTCTTCCTTCTATAAGGTATCTCATCTCATCATTCATAAAAACCCCCATAGTTCATTATAAATTGGTTGTAAATATCCATAATATGTTCCACATCCTCCCCTCATTGCTCCTGTCAAACTCACAAGCATTGTTAGAATCGTCATGACAAGGGATCGAGGTGGGATAACAACACTTAGGACAATTATATCAATAGTCACCACAAATAGTATAAGATTTAGATGGTGCTCACCACTTGCTCTTGGGATATTTTCACACTATCCCAATTAGTAGGGTCCTCCACAATATGGACAAGGATTGTAAAAACAAGAATACTTACATTCGATCACTTTTTATTCAAAAATGCCATATTAACATAAATAATATCAACCTAAACTTAAAAAAAAAAAACTTGAAAAGATAATAAGTAAAACTTTAATCTAGAAAAATAGCTAATTCTAAATCTCCTCAATAGCGTTAAAAATTATTGCGGCCAAACGCACACGCAAGTATACACAGTCGTCAACTAATAAACTGACTAGAAGTCGACGATTGAACCATGAGGATTTGTTATCAACTATTAACTAAATTAAATTATCCTAATTATTCAAACAAGGATTAAATCTTGAAATGTTTAACTCTGAACTAATTAAAATAAAATAAAAAGAACTAATGAACTTCAAATAGAGGACAAACGGATTTTTATGTTATCGATGCGAAGAAAACAATTTAGTTTTGGATATATAAAATTCTTATTGTATTCTTCACTTGAATTGACTAACTAATTTATCTGGTTTATTGGTTGGAATGGTTAATATTGCCTATAAAAATCTATCGTGTTCTTACTCACTTATTCAAGCACCTAATGCCTATATGTCTATTAAGTTAGAATCAACAAGAATATATTCATAATTCTCATACAATAACCAAGCAAGGCAATTACCATATTTTATCCTAAATGAGAATTTAGTCCCCGATGTCCAAGTTCAATAACTTACTCTACACAATCCTATATGTAATTCAGAATTTCCAATTTCGAATTTAATTCTAGATTTCTAGGTAGTATTCAATTGACGATCAATCAATCAAATACTTAAGCACAAGATTAAATAAATAAACGGATATAATAAATCAAGAAATCAAAATCATTATTCGAATAATAATAGTCACTAAAAAACCACAACTCTAGAACGTGAAGTTTAACTCCATATAGACATGGAATAAAAATTACTAAGGTTTGGCGAAAGAAAGATGAAACAATGAACTCCAACCTCCATAGCGGCTCCTTGCTCTCCCAATTCGAAAACCCCCCTCCCAAAACTAATTCAAGGACTATTTATAGGTATAGGGTGGAACTATCCAAGTCCAAAATTAACAAGAAAATAATTTTCTCTCGAACAGAAGTATCTGGCAAGACCTGGTCTAAGGCGAGGTTTGGCCCTGGCAAGACCTGGTCTAAGGCGAGGTTTGGCCCTGGCAAGAGCGAGGTCTAATCCTTGCGAGGCATGGTGGGGCGCAAACTTTTGGCCGCCCTGGGGCTTCGTCTCTTCCATGCCTTGAGCTGATTTATCTTTTGTGCTCTATTCTTATATTTTCAATATCATTTTGTGCAACATTCCTTTCACTTTACGTTCAAATGGTCTTACACACAAAATCAACTCAATTCAGCTCAAACATAACATAATTTATCATTAAAGCACCAAAAAATAAGGTAAGTGATGTAATAAAGATATAGAATTATCTCCAAACATCAATCCCATAACAAAAAATAATAAAAATGGGTGCCTCGTGTGACCACACTATTTCTTAAATATAAATCTATTTCAAGCTTCTCAGAAGTGTAGGCAGTTTGGACTAGTAGAAAGTACTTAGAATTAGTTAGTCTATCAACTATCACGCAAGATGCATCCTTTCATAAGGTGTACCTGGTAAGCCTACCACACAATTCATCGTGATCTGCTCTCACTTTTAATAGGGAGTAACCATACTATGAATCAAACCACCCAATTTCTAATGCTCGTACTTAGCCTATTGACAACTCAAGCAATGAGATAAATGATTTGTTATGTTTTTCTTTCTCTTTCTCCACCGATATGCTCTTTCAAGTCTCGATACATCTAAGAATCTCCGGAATGCATCCAACGCTGCAAACTATGTGCCTCGTCAAGTATGTGTCTTTTCAAATCCTCCACATCCATCACTCAAATACGGCCATTAAGCAGCATTGCCCCATTATCACCCGTCACCATAAAAGAAGTCTCACCCGTTTGAACCTTGTCTTTGAGTGCGAGCAAATGTGGATCATTACGCTGATGGATTTAATTTTCTTAACCAAGGAGGACTGTGCAACCACACATGATAGAACGCGTACCTCTTCCGAAATTGTCCGTCCAAATAAGCCAATTATCTAATGCTTGAACCCCCAAGGCAAATGGATGCATCTTTGCTGAAATGAGGGAAGGTGAAGGTTGCTAACTCTTAGTGTTGTATCGCTCAATGGTATCCTTGTAGTTAATCTGTAGGGTTACAAATACCCATACTAACTAATGGGGACTCGGTTAATTCTACTTAGTTTTAATTTTTTTATTAGCATCAGAATTGGCAAATGTGACCTTCTTTTGACCCCGCCCAGTTAAAATTAACACCCCCCTCAATTAACCTTTCCTACTCTTTTAAAAGAGTAATTTCTAGTTACTCTTTTAAAAGAGTAGGAAAGGTTAATTGGGGGTTGGGGGGGGGGGGGTTGAGAGGTGTTAATTTTTAGTAGATCTAGACCTTTTTACAAAAATAAATAGGTAAACATGACCTTTTTTCCTAGAAAAATAATAGGAGTATAATGATCGAATATTAGTGCGACATGTGGAACCAAAGACAGGTATTGGATGGACGCCGAAGGGAGCACAATCAACGTGAGAGGATTGAATATTTGTCACCTGATGGCATTTAATGAAGATATTTCCTAACATTAAATGGGCAGCCGTTGCAAGGAACATTTGCATTCATGACCTGTCGTTGCATATTCTTAAATGGGCCCTTTATTGTTATTTAAGAGGGGCTTGATCCTATGATCTTGTTTCCATAGGTATAGTTATAAATAGTAGTTCTAACAGCCATTGTAGGCACAGGAAATTTGGCAAAACTTATGCTACATCTATTCTCAAGATAAATAAAATAACTTTACTTTCTGTTTTGCATTGTTCTTATTTCTATACTCAGTGGCATTGCTCTTGGAACCAGGCTTGTCGCGTCTTTCGATTTTAATTGCTAAATCTTATTTTTAATCTAGTTTATTTGTCATTTTGGATCAGATAAGTTTACTTGTCTATAAACCACATAACAAAATCAACTGTGCCATTTTACAGGTAAATAGTTTGGCGCCCACCATGGGGCTTAGACCGTTGCGTAATTGAGTTGATCCTTGCGTTTATTACTAACTTGTTTGATTCTTTGTTCCTTAGCAAGAAATCAAAAATGGCAACTGAAGATGTCAACATTGCACACAACATTGAGGCACATGAAAATCTGTCTCAACACGAGGATAATCAGTGATACCCGCAAAAAGGGGACGAGGCAACTCCGATCCCGGGATGACAATACCCCCGACATGTACGGGAGACAACTCCCAATGACACGGAAGATGAGCACGTTGCGGAAACAGTAAGGATCCTAAGAGAGCAGCAGAAAACAATCATGGGCCACCTCTCAAGGCAGGATCAAGTCATGACGAAATTGAAGTAGGCTTTATCAGGCTCTTCCAACAACACAAATGGAAGGGGTACGGTTCTTCCCGGTGCTCCTGCAAATCAAACAATTCAAATAGTTGAGAACAACACCTAGAGGGGGAAGGTCGGTTTTAACGGTGTTGGGGGGACCGATAGCGGATCTAGTACTGATAACAGTAATGATCCACTTAAAACCGAGCTCATGAGATATATGAGGGAAATGATCGGGTAGACGTTTCAGAACGCGAAGGAATTTCATGCCCGAATGGATCAGATTCCGGGCGCACTGCCAGTTTTGAAGGGCCCGAATTCGAAGAAGTATACTCAGTTGTTATTCAAACTGAGCACAACGCCGGAGTTAATTCCAAAAAGGTTCCAGATGCCGGACATTAAAAAGTACAATGGGACTTCGGATCCTCAGGAGCACATCACAACGTATACACCGGCGGTGAAAGGAAATGATTTGTCTCAACATGAGATCGAGTCTATTCTTTGAAAGAAGTTTGGAGAAACCCTCACGAAGGGGGCTTTGACATGGTATTCACTCTTAATAGAGCATTCAATAGATTCTTTTGAAATGCTTGCAGATTCGTTCATTAAGGCCCATGTCGGGGCAGGAAAGGTCCAGGCCAGGAAGACGAACATATTCAGGATCGTACAAGGTGATTCTGAATTGCTACAAGAATTCATGATCAGAATCCAGAAAGAGAGGATACTGCTGATGGTCATACCAGACGAGTGAGTAGCGGATGCATTCACAAAGGATCTGAATTCAAGCAGCTCTGACGGCGCCCGAAATCTAAAGGAAAGCCTGCTCGGGCGGATGTTCATAACCTTTATGAGTCGAAAATAAGGATATAAGATCATCAGCTCGTGTTCTCGATATCAACCAAGGGGTAGGATCGAAACAAGGACCAGGATAAGTTCAAAGATGATTTAGGTATTGACCGGCGATCTTTTAAAGGCTGCTTTATGCCATACGAGAGAACCGATGGATGCAAAAACAAAGGGTTCCAGTACTCAGATAGACTCATTCCCGACAGAAGAACTGACAGTTGTTGAAATAACATATCGTTGCAAGAAAAAGAGGTATCGGGGCGCCAAAATTCTTCATATCCTAAGTTGTCAGATTATAATTTCAACATCAGCATAGTGGAGCTGGTATCGGCGATACAGAATATTAAAGAACCACGGTTCCCAAAGCCAATCAGATTCGATCCCAGCCAGAGGTATCCTAACTTATGGTGTGAATATCACGGGACACACAGCCACAGAACTAGGGATTATCGGCATCTGCGCGAAGAGGTGGAGACATTGTTGAAGATCGACCATCTCAGAGAAGTCATCAGCGACCGGGCCAAGAATAATTACGGCCATAGGCTGGGATAATGCGGAGGCATCAAAGATGTAGATGATCCTCCTCGGTTGACTATCAACATGATTTTCAGGGGAAGTGAAATCAACGGTGTAACCTTCTCGGTGCACAAAAAGAAAAAGGTTTCAGTGACTCATAGCAAGAGACATCGGGAGTTTGCCTAAGAAGATATCACCTTTACCGAGGAAGACACTGACGGACTCCTCCTTCCATATAATGATGCTTTGGTAATTTCTCTCAAAGTCTTAGGTTTTAAGATTAAGCGTGTTTTGGTTGACTCAAGAAGCCCAGCCAACATCATTCAACGGAGAGTACTAGAGCAAGCGAAGTGTCACGACCCAAAATCCCTCCGAAGGAGTCGTGATGGCACCTAGTTTCTAAACTAGGTAAGCCTAACATTTTCGGAAATAACATTGATATTCACTAACTTCAAATTAGATAACCCTGAACAATTGCAATTACAATTCCCAAAACCGGCGGTACAAGTCATAAGCCTTTCTAGGAGTAGTTATACATAATAAATACATCACTGTTCCAGAACAAAAGGAACAAATGGAAATAAGTAAAAACGAAGGTGACTCCGAGGCCTGTGAACGCAGCAGCAGGTTTACCTTGAGTCTCCACCGCGATGATCCGCACAGCTACTTCCGACTAAATACCTGGATCTCTACAAAATAATGTACAGAAGTGTAGTATGACCACACAACGGCAGTTCACACTAAGTATCAAGACTAACCTCGGTAGGGTAGTGACGAGGAACAGTCAAGACACCTACTAGTCAAATAAATGGAACAGGATATGATAATGAACTACCAAGATAAAATTAACAAAGTAATATCAATAGCAGGGAGAAATCCAACTACAAATAGTAGGAACAATAAAGGGAAACACGTATAGTAATGAACTATAATCAAGTAATTTAACACCAACATAACTGGGACACCGACAAGTAAGAATATGTTCAAGCAAAGAAGGCGATGCCAACTCAATCAATCACATCATTTCTAATACACAATTCCGACCATCTCAATCCTCGATTTCTCATGTCATAATATCAAGTTCCACACCTTTAGTACACATGGCACCTTGTGCACACATATCTCTATCTCACTTTGCGCAACATCATCCTCATGCCACTCAGTACATAGGGTCCATAACCAAGGCAATAAAGATGTTCAGGGAGTCTCATTTATATAACATAAAGTAGATTACAACTTCTAATCCAATTAGGAAATCAACAAGAAAAGATGAAGTTATTTTTAGAAATCATTTGAACAAAGAAAATACCCCTTTTAAATAAAATACAACATCGAATGAACTATTACATTTAATACAGGATTTTAATAAAAATTAAAACTTAGTAGAAATTCCCTTTTTAAGTAAGATTCAACATCATCGGGTTAAGGAAAATTTAGTTGAGAAACAATTGAAATAGACCATAATATTTATAGGAATTTTGAATTATTGAAAGGTGCATATATATATATACACGGTGGGTTCAAATTTAAAAGTCATTTATAGCAACGTAGTACTAATTACTTTATTTTAAATCACGATATTACTAATAACTTGACAGGACCGGAGTAAATGATTCAACGTTGTAAATTTACTTTTAAAACTAATTTACCAGAATAAGAGTTTTAGAGAAAGAATTCAAGGAACAACGGCAAGTCAACAACTCAATGCCAATAAGCCGACCCTCAAAACTCAGTGAAACCCGAAATACAAATCGTCAAAGTTTTAAACAAATGGACCAGGGTCTTCTCAGTATTCAGCTATAACCAAATCCTAAATGAAATGCAAAACCACCGAATAACTTGTACAGTCAAAGAGGAACACATAGGCATGTCGCACCCCCTTTTTCTCTCGAAATCAGGTTTATGACATTTGGTTGGGACAAACTCTTTCCTTTTGGGAAAGGGTCTTTGCAATTTTGAAGAGTCGCCACCTAACGATTTTAAGGTGCGTTATGGCACCTATGGGGTTCAACTACGACTATGTTTGGTAACCAGAGATAGGGCAAGGGCTTGAAATTATCCCAAGGGGAAGGTGTTAGGCACCCCTCAGGATCCACTAGTGTGGTTCCCGGCCAGATAGTTCTTTGTGAATTTGTTAAATTAACAAATAAGGCTCAAATAAGAGGGGATTTTAAATAGACAAGTGTTTGAAAATAATTAAATAAAGCAAGGTTTTGAAAAGAGTTATAATCTAGGCATGCTGATGAATGTAAAGGGGTCCTAGGTTTATTTGCAATATGGATCACATCAATGCAATACCCGGTAATCACTCCTCAAAGAGGGGCTACACGTGGCATTAGCGCACCGGTCATCATATCCATATCTACCCTTCCTACCCCGTAAAGGTATTAAAGCGCAGATTGGTCTCGACCTCTATTGCGTGCTATTACCCGTCACATTCCTATCAGTCCCGGAGGAATTTTAGGACTACTATTCCTATAAGAAGAATATGAGGAATTTTAGGCTGACTTCTTAGGTTTTAAAAGGATAAACAAGGGCTATGAGTAGCGGAAGCATGTACAAGTAAAAAACACGTAGGCACTGCATTTAAAAGAGGAAACATGTGAGGCTCCAATTAGTAACAGGGCTCATATAACACCT
>NC_031990.1:11079062-11108450 GCF_001879085.1 Nicotiana attenuata
AAGGTTAATGAAGGAAAGAAATCAGTTTGAGACAGATTGATTCTTGCCATATAAAGGGGCAGTAAAAGCATGAAGTAAATAATCAAGTCTAAGTACAGAATATACGCTTAATTTTGGGAAAAGGCTCAAGGTAAAACATTAAAGGAAGCGAATCAATAAATTTAAACAGACGAATAAAATTAGGGTTCATGAGAAAACTTTTTGCAATCAGTCATAATATTGAGGGAATCAGGATCAATCAAGAGAGAAACATAATTCTGCACTTCTACATATAAATAGAATGCACAGCAGTATCAGACGTGCAAGGCCGAACACATTGGCAAAAGAAACAAAATACTCCGCAAGCATGTCATGTTATTTAAGTCCGCATTATTAGAACTGAAAGAAGAAATAAGAAAAGTAACAAAATCAGAAAGAATAAAGAAAGAGATTCATAGAGGATGAAATATTGATTTCATTTCATTGAATTTGAAGATAGAAGGGTTTACATTGGAATTTTAAAGACAATAAACTAAAAGAAACATTCGAGTTACACCCTGGAATAACTCGTAATGCAGAAAGGGTGGCAAGACTGGACTACCGGGATTCCCGTCTGACTGGGAATGGAGTAGCCTTCCAATTTTGCAGCTTGGCATCGGGCCCCATAAATTGCACCTCAACAGTGCTCGAGCCTTCTCCCGGCTGGACCATGTGAGCCTCATACAACATTTGCCTCATGGCTCCACATATATCTTCAATTTCCTCGGCCGTGAAGGCCTCATCTTCTTCCTTTATGTATCTTGGCTTGGTGAATATTTTGGAGAGATGTGGGAGCGGCTGAGGCAACNAACAAGGCAAGCAGTTACACAGAATCAAAAGTGAAGAGAGCATAATAATAGGTAATGAGAGTCAGAAACCAGTAAAGGTCTCATAGTAATAATAAGTGAGGAAAACCTTTTAAGAAATTAGGGCTTTAACAATAGTCAAGCTTAAGGGATGATAGGAACTCAGAATCAGATAATTCAAACAAGGAAAAGAACTTAATCGAACAAGTATACCCTCAAACAAACAAGGATAGTTCCAGAACTCAGATAAGACCAAAAGACCTAGGGTTTTCAACATGCTGAATCAAATAGAAGGCAAGCATAAACAAGTTGTTTGAACATAGTGAAATCATAAAGCAACACCAAAAAAAAATCAGAGAAGAGATCTTTTTAAAGAAATTAAGAGAAACCCTAATCGTTGAAAAATGAAGAGTCATTTTGAAATAAAAATCAAAGAACTTTCGAGAAACACTTAAAAAGTTTGTAACAAACACAAATCTGAGGAAGAATTCGAACAGCTCTTAGAGCTAGGGTTTCAAATAACCCAAAGAAAGTGAGAAAGGCTTTAAAAAATACCGATCTAGCCGGAAAAGTCAAGTATCTGACTTGAACAACCATGGATGGCCGGAAAAAGACCAGAGACAGAGGTCGAGCAAAGACTGGACCAGATCTCTTTGAGATCTGGCCATAAAATCATGGAAACAAACACCCAGGAGCCATAGGAGGCCGATACACATCTCAAATGGCCACGAGAGGCCATATGTTAGGTAGGTATTAGGGCGGAATTAGATGGCGGCGGCTAGGGTTCATGAGGGGTTACAGAGAGAATTGAGATGGAAAGGGATTCAGAGGCGGCGGGTGGTGGGAGATGATTTAGGTTTAGGGGTCGTTCAGGGTTAAAAATGGAAAGGGTGAATGTTACCCGTTGATCTGAATAATCAACAGCCTGGATTAAAGAGGGTAGGTAGGGTCCGGGTTTGGGTCGGTTTAATTGGGTCAGGGTCGGGTTAAAATTAGAATTGGGATGGGGTAATTGGGGCCTGATTTGGGTTATAATTGAAACACAATTCGGGCTAAAATTTAAATAGCCACTTTTCCCTTTTAATTTACAAAAAAAATAGTAAGTAAATTTCTGAAAACAAATTGAAAGCACTAACATGATTTATAATATACAATTAACAATTTAAAAATATAGGATCCCATTTTATAAACATGAGACAAATTTAAACCTAGAAATGGCTAATATTGCAATTATGCGCAATTAACTTTAAAAATACTAAATAAAATTGTAAAAATATGTAAAAACTACCTTAGCCATATTTTGGCATGAATATAAGAATCCAATAAATGAATCATCAAAAATAATAATTTTGGACATAATTATTGAGATTTTATGGATAAAAAAGGGAAATAAATCAGTTTAAAAACCTTAAAAATTATGGGAAAAATAATAAAATGCTTGGACATACTTATATATGCATATATATGCTACTTTGAAAGTATTTTGCATATTGAAAATATATAGAGAAAAATTGGGTGTCAACAGCTGTCCCTCTTTACCCGGGAAGGATGAAAGAGTTTTCGGGTAAAGATACGATGGCCAATTTTGACCAAGCGGAACGGTTTGAAGAGGTTTAGGCCGCACCCTAGCTTCCGAGCTGCCTACATATCCCTGCTTTAACAGGAATCAGGCCATATGTAGTTCAAGATCCATCGGCGGAGTATGCCGACGGTACTTTCCAAGAACGGACGCAATACCTAGGACTGGGTGAGTGGACGGCTTACGGGAATGGTTAGGTTTGATATGGCTGCAGCCACTGGAGCAAAACCGCTCCCGTCAGAATGGCTGTTGCTCGCCGGTTTACCTGCAAATAAGCAATACAAGCATATATTTGCGTAAATTTAAACATGATGCAAATTCCCATCGGACCATGAATGATGTCTTTGGACGGTTGAGAATGGCGTCCTTAGAACATGATGTCCTGGGCCATGACGCGTATAATAAAGGATTCGCAGGCCATGAAATGATGTTCTCGGGCTATGAGGATGGTGCCTCCGAACCATGACGCCTTTGAATAATGATATGCAAAAGATTGAAAGAAACCCTCGGGCCATGACATGGTGTTCTCGGGCTATGAAGATGGTGCCTCCGAACGATGACGCCTTTAGATGAGTTGGTGATATTTCAGCCCATGAAGGATGCAGTAACATGTGGCGATTTTTCAGCCGTGCAATGTGGTGATCTTTTAGCCGTGCAATGTGGCGATCTTTCAGTCGTGCAATGTGGCAATCTTTCAGCCGTGCAATGTGGCGATCTTTCAGCCGTGCAATTCAGCCGTGCAATGTGTCGATATTTCAGCCGTTCAATGTGGTGATCTTTCAGCCGTGCAATGTGGCGATGTTTTAGCCGTGCAATGTGGCGATCTTTCAGCCATGCAATGTGGCGATCTTTCAGCCGTGCAATGTGGCGATCTTTCAGCCATGCAATGTGGAGATCTTTCAGCCGTGCAATGTGGCAATCTTTCAGCCGTGAAATATGGCGATCTTTCTNATGTAGTTTCGAATTCGTCGGCGGAGTAGGCCGACGGATACTTTCCAAGGACGAATGCAATATCTAGGGCTGGGTGAGTGGACGACTAATGGGAATGGTTAAGGTTTGATATGGCTGCGGGAACTGGAGCGCGCTTGCTCCTGCCGGGACGGCTGTTGCTTGCCGATTTACCTGCAAATAAGTAATAGAAGCATATATTGTGCGTAGCTTTAGACATGATGCAAATTCCCGTTGGACCATGAATGCTGTCTTTGAACGGTTAGGATGACGTCTTTAGACCATGATGTCCTGGGCCATGAAGCGTAAAATAAAGGATTCACAGGCCATGAAATGATGTTCTCGGGCCATGAGGATGGTACCTCCGAACCATGACACCTTTGAATGATGATATGCAAAAAGATTGAAAGGGGTCCTCAGGCCATGACATGGTGTTCTCGGGCTATGAGGATGGTGCCTCCGAATGATGACGCCTTTGGATGAGTTGGCGATATTTCAGCCCATGAAGGATGCAGTAGCATGTGGCGATCTTTCAGCCGTGCAATGTGGCGATCTTTCAGCCGTGCAATGTGGTGATCTTTCAGGCGTGCAATGTGGCGATCTTTCAGCCGTTCAATGTGGCGATTTTTCAGTTGTGCAATGTAGCGATCTTTCAGCCGTGCAATGTGGCGATCTTTTAGTCGTGCAATGTGGCGATCTTTCAGCCGTGCAAATTGGATGGAGACAGCGTTTAGTCTCGGAAGGCAGAATGGTAGCCTTATGCAATGCAAATGCAGATAGAGGTAGAGCTTAACCTCGGAAGGCAGAATAGTAGCCTTATGCAAGTTGGAAGGCAGAATGGTAGCCTTATGCAAGTGGGAAGGCAGAATGGTAGCCTTATGCAATGCAAATGCAGATAGAGGTAGAGCTTAACCTCGGAAGGATGAATAGTAGCCTTATGCAAGTTGGAAGGTAGAATGGTAGCCATATGCAAGTGGGAAGGCAGAATAGTAGCCTTATGCAATGCAAATGCAGATAGAGGTAGAGCTTAACCTCGGAAGGCAGAATAGTAGCCTTATGCAAGAGATAAGATAACAAATGACAGTAAAATTTTCTTAGCTGATAGCAGATTGCGGCGTTGTGATTACTGGGAGCATTGTGACATACGGAACATTACGGGTGCGCGCTGATAGCAAATGTTGGCAACTGTAACGGTTAAGAGAGTCGTATTCTTTGAACAACGTTTGTTCCATGAGCGTGCAGTATGTTTTAATGATTTCGCAATCATTGTGCCTGCATCCAAAGAAAAATCGTGAGTTTTGTAAAAGGGGAAAGGTTAGTTCGTATCCCCGCTAGCTTTGCTTCACTCGTTCTGCTTTGATCTGGGTATACCATTTGTATCATTGGGGTAGCGTTGCTGAACGAAGCAGTTTTAATAATAAGCATGCGTGATTTTTGTAAAAGTATGACATAAATGTACAATTAAAATAGTTTTTAGATGAACCGACGACTGTGACGTGGTTCGAGACATTGCAACCTCTCTCGCTACAGAATTTTGAGGGTCCTCCTCAAAATTTTTCCCCAGTTTGATGGGTTGATGCTTCTGACTGTTGCTCGTACGACGATCGGCTGAAATTACTTTGGAATTTTGAGGGTCCTCTTCAAAATTCTGCCCCAGTTTCCAATTTCGGGGGGAAATGAAAATTTTATTGATTTGTGACCGAACCCATAGGGCTGCCTACGTATCCCCTCTTAAATGGGCATCAGGTCAGGCGTAGATCAATGTACATCATATAGGGAAAACATAAAGATTACATATAGTAACGTGTGACTGCATCTGAATTAATCGGCTTTAGCCAGACTTCTCCGTCCATTTTTGCAAGATTGAGGGCTCCTCCTGTCAAAACTCGGTGAACCATGTATGCGCCCTGTCAGTTGGGAGAGAACTTCCCTTTGGCTTCATCCTGATGCGGAAAAATTTTCTTTAACACCAGCTGCCCCGGTGTGAACTGTCTTGGCTTGACTCTCTTGTTGAAGGCTCAGGACATTCTGTTCTGATAGAGTTGACCGTGGCAAACTGCGTTCATTCTCTTTCCGTCTATAAGAGCTAGTTGCTCATGATGACTCTTCACCCACTCTGCGTCGTTGAGCTCAGCTTCCTGTATGATCCATAGGGAAGGAATTTCTACTTCGGCGGGAATGACAGCTTCTGTACCATAAACCAGCATATAGGGGGTTGCCCCGGTTGATGTGCGGACTGTGGTGCGATACCCCAATAGAGGAAATGATAACTTCTCGTGCCATTGTTTATGCTTCTCTATCATTTTCCTCAATATCTTCTTGATATTCTTGTTGGCGGCTTCTACGGCTCCATTCATTTGAGGCCTGTATGCTGTGCAATTCTTGTGTCTGATCTTAAAGGTTTCACACATAGCTTTCATCAAATCGCTGTTGAGGTTGGAGCCATTATCACTAATGATTGACTCTAGAATCCCGAATCGACAAACAATGCGGTCGCGGACAAAGTCTGTCACGACTTTCTTAGTCACTGCTTTGTAAGACGCTGTTTCGACCCACTTGGTGAAATAGTCAATTGACACTAGGATAAACCTGTGTCCGTTGGAAGCGGCAGGCTCGATTGGTCCAATGACGTCAATTCCCCAGGTGGCGAACGGCCATGGTGAGCTTGTTGTGTTGAGCTCGCTTGGAGGTACCTTTATCATGTCTGCATGTATCTGGCAGCGATGGCATTTTCGGACATACGGATGCAGTCTGTTTCCATAGTCATCCAAATAACCAGCCCGAAGTATCTTCTTTGCTAAGACAAAACCGTTCATATGCGGACCACAGGTCCCCGCATGAATTTCCTTTAGGAGCTTGGATGCTTCCTTTGCGTCAACACATCTTAATAGTCCCAAATCTTGAGTCCTTATATATAGGATTCCTCCGCTGTGAAAGAAGTTTTTGGACAATCTCCGAAGTGTGCATTTTTGAGTATGACTGGCAAGCTCCGGGTACTCTCCTTTTGCCAAATATTCCTTGATATCATGAAACCAAGGCTTTCCGTCTGCTTCCACTTCAACATGGGCACAGTAAGCTGGCTGATTATGAATTTTCACCGGAATGGGATCAATGAAATTCTTATCTGGATGCTGTATGATGGATGATAGGGTAGCCAATGCAACGACAAACTCATTCTGGATTCTAGGAACATGTTGGAATTCCGTCTTCGTGAACCTCTTTCTCAATTACTGTACATGATGCAGATACGGGAGTATCTTGGAATTCTTGGTTGCCCATTCCTCTCCTACCTGATGTATAAGTAAATATGAATCTCTGATCACTAGCAGTTCTTGCACGTTCATGTCAATGGCCATTTTGAGCCCTAAGATGCAGGCTTCATACTTGGCCATATTGTCGGTGCAGGGGAACCAGAGTTTGGCGGACACTGGATAATGCTGACCGATTTCTGATACCAAGACTGCTCCTATGCCAACTCTTTTGAAGTTTGCTGCTCCATTGAAGAACATTCTCCAACCGTCATAGGATTTTGCAATGTCTTCTCCTATGAATGATTCCTCTTCATCAGGAAAATACGTCTTTAGGGGTTCGTATTCTCCATCCACGGGGTTTTCGGCAAGGTGGTCCGCCAGTGCCTGTCCTTTGACCACCTTCTGAGTTACGTAGACAATGTCGAAATCACTCAACAGGATTTGCCACTTGGCTAGCTTGCCAGTGGGCATGGGATTCTGAAAGATGTACTTTAAAGGATCCATCCTTGATATGAGGTACGTAGTATAGGCACAGAAGTAATGGCTCAGCTTCTGAGCTACCCAAGTCAAAGCACAGCAGGTGGGTTCCAAAAGAGAATACCGGGCTTCGTATGGAGTGAACTTCTTGTTGAGATAATAAATGGTTTGTTCCTTTCTCCCCGTTTCATCATGTTGCCCCAAAATGCAGCCGAAAGCTCCATCTAGCACTGCAAGGTAGAGCGATAAGGGTCTACCTGGCTTTGGCGGAACCAAGACTGGTGGTGTTAACAGGTACTCTTTGATTCTGTCGAAGGCCTTTTGGCAGTCATCAGTCCATTTGGTAGCGGCGTCCTTCTTCAACATCTTAAAGATTGGCTCACAGATAACTGTAGACTTTGCTATGAATCGGCTGATGCAGTTCAACCTTCCCAGGAAACTCATCACATCTTTCTTGTTCTTTGGCGGTGGTAGTTCTTCAATGGCTTTGACCTTTGAAGGGTCTAGTTCTATTCCTCGGCGGCTCACAATAAACCCAAGCAACTTTCCAGCAGGAACCCCAAATGCACACTTTGCGGGGTTTAGTTTCAGGTTGTACCTTCGCAATCTATTGAAGAACTTCCTCAAATCTTCCATGTGATCAGTGGCCTTCTTGGACTTGATGATGACATCATATACATATACCTCAATCTCCTTATGTATCATATCATGAAAAATGGTAGTCATGGCCCTAATGTAGGTGGCCCCTGCATTCTTCAGGCCGAACGACATCATCTTGTAACAGTACACTCCCCATGGCGTAATGAAAGCCGTTTTCTCAGCATCTTCTTCATCCATCCAGATCTGATGATAACCAGCGAAACAATCTACAAATGATTGCAACTCATGTTTAGCGCAATTGTCAATCAGGATATGTATATTCGGCAAAGGGAAGTCGTCTTTCGGACTGGCCCGGTTAAGATCCCGGTAGTCGACACAGACTCTAACCTTCCCGTCCTTCTTTGGCACTGGCACGATGTTGGCTAACCATGTCGGGTTTTCTACTACCCTGAGAACCTTAGCTTTGACTTGCTTAGTGACTTCTTCCTTGATTTTCAAACTCATATCACGCTTGAACTTGCTGAGCTTTTGCTTTACCGGCGGACATGTCGGATCGGTTGGCAGTGTATGGGCCACAATAGACGTACTCAGACCAGTCATGTCATCATACGACTAGGCAAATATGTCCTCATATTCCTTTAGGATTTCTGTGTATTCCTTCTTTTCTGATGGCGATAAGTGAACGTTGATTCGTGTTTCCTTGACGTTTTCTGCATCTCCCAAGTTAACAATCTCTGTCTCGTCCAGGTTGGACTTAGGTCTGTTCTCAAAGTTCTTGACTTCTTTGACAATCTCCTGGTATGTCATCTTCCTTTGAATCAATGTCCGTTTGTTGCGTTGTCTCATTGCATGTCACAGTCATTGGTTCATCAAGATAAGTAATAGTAATGCTGTATTGGTAAAGTAAGGAGAGATAGCAATAAATATTTAAATCATAAGAAAAATCAAACATGCTTTTGAATAATTGTTTCGAACATCGACGATCTTATTGCGGGAATTGAAAATTTTGAAAAGAAAAATCATTTGGTAAACAAAAACAATGAATGATGCTTGTCTTAGCCTTGCTACCCCGAGGCTCGTCGGGCTCTGGTTGTTCTGATGGTCCAATTCTTGAGATATGCCCCTCTGGATCTTGTGAAGTAAGATGATGATGCTAAAGTGCGCAAACTAACCTTTGGGGAGGGGAATAACAAAACAAAAAATAAACAAAAAGGTAACCAAGTTAGTGAGGATCATAAAAAGTGTTGCAATATTTAAACACGTAGTGCAGGAATGTAAATCGTGTCCTAATTTGGGAACCTCGTTGTGCCCGAGGTGGGCCTAGCAACAAGTTGATTTGGAGAACTTGGAATGCTAAATGCCTCATTTCATTGATAAATATAAGACGAATCCCAAATCGACATTAAATAAACAGAAAATAAAAGTTACTAATGGCCACTAGCCTTGTTACATTTCAAGCGAAAAAGATAAATTCCTATCTACTTGGTCCCAGAAGGACCTTCCCCAAATTCGGCATCCTTGGCTCCTTCGAACAGCTTCCCCAACTCGCGAAGTCCTAGCAACAGGTATGCTCTGGCTAAATATCCACCTTGAGCCCCTTTAGCCTCTTGACAATCTTCAACCCTTTTGAGAAACTTTCTTTCTAGTTCCACTATGCCTCGCTCCAAGTATCCCAGCTTTTTGTTGGTGTTGGCAATGTGGCAGCTTCTATGATCATGTTATTAGGTTGGATCTCCAAAAGGGATGGTAGATTTCCCAGATATTTTCTGACGAGATTTTGGTCACTAGAGTGTAAATCTTTCCACCAGCTTAGCAACCTTGGGTGGATGTTGGTGACCATGTCGAATCTCGGGACTTCGTGCCTCATATTTCTGCAAGGCCAATAAGGTTAGACCCTTACCCCCACCAGACTTGACTATTTAATATCAATAATTAGCATGAAACATCTAGTTCTCCAAATAAATGCACAGAACGTGACGACGTCCGTTTTGGGTTTAGGGAAACTCAGTGGACTTTGGACAAGGCTTATCTTAAAGGGTCATTATGTGAACAACATAATTGATCCGGCTAGGTTTGACCATCATGCATGCACAATTTGAACGGAGTAAGGTTTCTATGGGGTTTTAGACTGGTACCCTTGAGCCGACAACTCAAGGGGGAAGGCTCGAAACTGTCAACTGAACCGCTGATCGACTAGTTTTACCGCAAGTATGCCTTTTCGAATTTAGGGGGTAATGATATAGGAAGAGTGCAACCACTCATTATAAGCGTTGCTGTAGGATTTGTTTTGGCACGAGCGGAGTATGATGTTGAGCATGATTATGTAATAATTAAAAGCATGTTGACATGTATTTGCACATTTAAGAAAGCGATAAATACAGCAGTTTCATAAATGTAAAGCAATAAAGAAAAGAAAACAAGGAAGATATGTCAGTTTAACTTCTAAAGAAGAAATTAAATGCTCAAAGGAATTAAAAAAATAATTGAACATAGGGAGAGGTACAAATTCTCAAGAACAATCTGAAATGGTAAAAGCCTGAAAAGTCCCCAACAGAGTCGCCATGTTGTCGCACCCCCTTTTCTCCGTTGCAGAATCAGGTTTGTGACATTCGGTTGGGACAACTCTTTCCTTTTGGGAAAGGCGTTTGATATTTTGAAGAGTCGCCACCTAACGATTTTAAGGTGCGTTAGGGCACCTATGGGGTTTAACTAGCACTATGTTTGATAACCAGAGATAGGGTAAGGGCTTGAAATTATCCCAAGGGGAAGGTGTTAGGCACCCCCCAGGATCCACTAGTGTGGTTCTCGGCCAGATGGTTCTTTGTGAATTTGTGCAATTAACAAATAATGCTCAAATAAGAGGGGATTTTAAATACACAAGTGTTGGAAATGATAGAATAAAGCAAAGTTTTGAAAGAGTTATAACTAAGCATGCTGACGAATACAAAGGGGGTCCTAGGTTTATTTGTAATATGAATCACATCAATGCAATACCCGGTAATCACTCCTCAAAAGAGGGGCTATACGTGGTATTAGCGCACCGGTCATCATATCCATATCTAACCTTCCCACCCCATTAGGTATTAAAGCGCGGATTGGTCTCGACCTCTATTGCATGCTATTACCCGTCCCATTCCTATCAGTCCCGGAGGATCTTAGGACTACTATTCCTATAAGAGGGAGGATTTTAGGCTGACTCTTGGGTTTTTAAAGGTAAAAAGACTAAGGCAACATTCAAAACACATAGGACTGCATATTAGGGGAAACATGTAAATAACTAAGAGGCTTATATATACCTCCTCAAGCAAAGCACATAAATAGCATGACTTAAACACATTTAGGGTCAAAATTTAAAATACTAAGACAGGGGAGTTTTGGTTGTTGAAGCGGACCCATTTATTACATAACTCAGATAAGAAGTCCGAATCAGACCTGCCTGCTGGTTGTAGCAGTTGCAAATTAATAAAGGCGAATTCAGTTTTATCATCATTACCTAAGGCTTGCCTAAGTGTGTATTGATGATACCCTATAAGCATGATATCTATTACTGATTCAAAATGGCAAAGCAATAACATTTTTAAACGAGCAATTTGGATCCTATAGGCATGCTTTCTAAACCGCATTAACGAAAGGAGTAAATTGTTTAAACTGATTCAATACAGCACGAGTCAAACTGATTTTAACTAAACTGGTTTTAGATCCTATAGGCATGGTATCTAATTGAGTAGGCAGGATTTATTTGATCACAACGAAAGTTCTATAGGCGTGATTTCTATAAAATATTGATATTAACCTTATAGGCATGACATCTAATTTCGAAACTGATTCTTAACCTTGCAGATGTGATGTCTGATTATAGCCATTAGACCCTATAGGCATGATTTCTAAGTGTGGAAGTAAACGTGTAGAACTTTATTAATCAGATCCTATAGGCAGATATCTAAGTGTGAAAGTAAACATACAGAACATCATTAATCAGATCCTTTTGGCAGGATATCTAAGTGTGGAAGTAAACATGCATAACTTTATTAATCAGATCCTATTGGCAGGATATCTAAGCGTAGAAGTAAACATGCAAAACTTCATTAGTCAGATCCTATAGGCATGATATCTACCCTTAAAACATGCAGAATTACCCCATCCCTTTTCACTAACCAACCCCAATATCCGTTGCAACTTATTATAGACCAAAATACTTAATTACATTAGAAAAGTGTAAAGTAAGAAGTTACAACCATAGGAAGCCTGATTCTGACTTCCTCTCTGAGTTATGGAACAAACCACCTCAAATGCCACATGTTTCAAAGCCTTTCTCAGACCTGGGTGTGTCAAAGTTCCCTAAAGGTCTCAAGGGACCCCGAGCAGTGCTTACACCCAGGTTTGCATAACCATATAGAGATGAGTGCAGTGTGGAAGGACCAACCCTTATGTGTCCAAGTTCAGAGGGAGCTCAAGGGTCCCAAGGCAAGGCTCACACAAGAAGGGCAGAACCTAAGTTCTAAGAGTATAGTGGAAGTGCAGAAACAAAGATTTATCTAAAACCAGGTTGAGAATAGTAAAGGGTAAGGGTGATTTGAAAACAGTAGTAGTAAAACTTAAACTACACAGAATCAGTAGTTGCACAAAGGGGTCAGGGGTTTTGGGAATATATTGCATGGAGCATATGACCCTAGGAGGGGTCAGGTTTGAACATGCACAGCAATAGATGATGCTGGCATGCCCACAAACCGGCCAGAGAACATAAACACAAAGAGGGGATGTGGGGTTTGGGATTCATACAGATAGGAGAGCATTGAACTAAAAAGGGAAAGGGACACATTTCAACATGCTAGTAATGTAACTTGATTGCAGAAACATAAGCAGAAGTGGACAAACATGAGAGAAGTTGGAACAATTACAGAAACATGTTGTTGTTGATGCTTGAAAATTAATTAGGACATACCAGTAAAGAAGCAAAGTGCAGTAAGGAAAAGTAAGCAAGATTCCACAGTCTAGCTTTGGCTTTCAGCCGGCTAGCCAAAGCAATAGCACAAATAGCAGTAAAGAAAGAGAGAGTTTTAAGTGTGAGGGTGTATTTTTGAACTTAAGTCGTTTCTCTCTTTGATAGAAGAGAGGGTAGTTATTTATAGTTTTGAAAACAAGTGATAAGTAAGGTAATAAGTAAAGTCTTAACACAAACATGGAAATAATCCCCATTAGCTCATTCTTCACCAAACGCTGCCCTTGAATTCCCCTTTCTCTCAATTCTCTCTGAAACCCCACCTGAACCCTAGTCGCCGCCCTCTAATCCCACCCCAATATCTACCTAATCCATGGCCCCACGTGGTCATTTGAGACATGTACCAGCCTTCTATGGCTCTTGGGTGTTTGTTTCTGTGGTTTCATAGCCAGTCCTTGAAGGAATCTAGTCCAGTCCCGCTCGATTGTGGTCATGTCCATTCTCTAGCCATCCACGACCTTTCTACGGCCATTCATGGCCTTTCAAGGCTGATCCCTGACTTTTCTGGTTAGATCGTCAGCTTTCGAGATCTTTCTCATTTCTTTTGGGTTTTCTGAAACCCTATTCTCTAAGACCTTCCAATTTCTTTCAGATCTATCTTAGATTTGTGCCTCGTATGAACATTTTAAGTGTTTCTCGAAGGTTCTTTGACTTTTCTTTCAAAAATGACTCTTCACTTTTCAACGATTAGGGTTTTCCTTTATGTTTTCGAAAGATTTCTTCTCTGATCTTAATATTATTTGTGATTTTGCTATTTTAAAACGATTTGCTCATATTGTTCTTCTTATGCATGTTAAAACCCTAGTTCCTTCTTGTCTCATCCGAGTTCTAAAACAGCATGCTTAAATGCGTACTTGCTTGATTAAGTTCTTTCGTTCTTGTTTGACTTATTTGATTCTGAGTTTTACCATCTTTTAAACTCGATTATTGTGGAAAATCCTAGGTCTTTTGGTCTGAGACTGTTTGTTTGAAAGTATACTTGACTCGATTAAAGGTTCTTTGTTTGAGACTCTCTTTTCTTTATGTGATTTATCTGATTCTGAGTTTTACTATCTTTTTAACTCGACTATTGTTGAAACCCTAGCTCCTCAAAAGTTTTGCCTCACTTGTTACTGTGAGACCTTACTTGTTTTTGATTTCTCTTACCTGATACTATGTTCTTCTTCACTGTTGATTCTATGTGACTTGACATACTTGACTACTGAGCTTCGAATATTTTTCACTACTGAATCCTATGCTTATTTCTGCTACCATTATATGTTTGTACTATCTCTTTTGCCAATATGTTTGGCCTCGCATGTCTGATGTTTCTGTTCACTCTATTTATATATTGATTGATCTTCCTTGATTGATCTTGACATTGAGACTGATTGCAAAGTTTTCTTACAAGCCGTAATTTCTACTCATCTGTTTAGAGTTAATTGATTCCTTTCCTTTGCTATGATATTTTACCTTACTAAATCTTTTCCAAAATAAGCTTACTTTCGTACTTAGACTTGATTGTTTACTTCATGCTTTTACTACCCCTTATATGGCAATAATCAATCTGTCCTCAAACTGATTTTCTTTCCTTAATTAGACCTGCTGCTACCCGTTAAACAGTGACTCCTTAATTAAAGGGAATCACTTGTGTTAATTGATGTAGGTTAAGGGGTCGTTTAGGGTTAAAAAGGAAAGGGCTAATATTGGCCGTTGATCTAAATGATCAACGGCCAGGATTGAAAGGGTTAGGTAGGGAAATCCGGGTTGGGTCATTAATTGGGTTAGGGGTCGGGTTAAAATTGGAATTGGGCCGAAAAATTGGGTTTAAATTGGGGTTACAATTAGGCTAAAATTGAAAATGCAATTGGGCTAGATTTTGAATAGCCATTTTCCCTTTTAAAATTATAAAAATAGTAAATTAATTCCTGGAAATAAATTGAAAGCACTAAAATGATTTATAACATATAATTGACATTTTAAAAATATAGGACTTGATTTTATGAATGTGAACGCAATTAAATTTTAAAAGAGGCTAGTATTGCAATTATGCACTTTAGCTTTGAAAAAAAAATACTAAATAAATTTGTAAAAATATGCCAGAATTACCTTAGCTATATTTTAGCGTAAAGATGAAAATCCAATAGATGATTTGCCAAAAATAATAATTTTGGAAATGATTATTGGGTTTTACGGATAAAAAGAGAAATAAATTGATTGAAAAAAAAACCTTTAGAATTATGGAAAAATAATAAAACATTTGAATATTCTTACCTATGCATATATATATATATGCCATTTTGAAGTTATTTTGCATATTGAAAATATATAGGAAAAAATTGGGTATGAACACCTGTCGGACCAGCTCAGGTCCCGGAGGGGTTCATCGCCACCCCAATGCTTTAGGACGCTTTGGTCCGTTTGGTGGGCCTTATGGAGAGTGTGGCCCAGGCCGGTACATTTCCTATGGCACAACCGTCTCTCAGGCTGGGAGAGGAGCACAGACTCCGGCTACTCACACTCCGAAGCAGATGGCTCCCCAGTATCAGACTCCAGCAGCCCTGCCAGTTGGGGTTGTTCAGCCAGTTGCTGCAGCACAGGCCGGTGATGGACATGCCATGTCTTTTGAGGGTTTATTGAGATTGGACAAGTTTACCAAGCTCTTCCCAGATCACTTCAGTGGAGCACCTTCTGAGGCCCCACAAGACTATCTTGACTGCTACCGTGAGGTGCTGCGGGACATGGGTATAGTTGAGACCGATAGGGTCGATTTTGCTGTGTTTCATATGACGGGTTCCGCCAAGAGGTGGTGGAAAGATTATGTATATACCAGACTAGCCGGTCGCTTACTCTTACTTGGGACCAGTTCTCTCAGCTATTTCTTGAGAAGTTCCTTCCTATCACACTGAGAGAGAGTTACCGCAGGCAGTTTGAGTGTCTCAAACAGGGCAGTATGTCAGTCACTCAGTATGAGACCCGTTTTGTGGATCTAGCCCGTCATGCTATTCTTCTGCTTCCTGTTGGTAGTCAATTTTGTCCTTATATTTTATAAAATAGCATATATACTTTCAAAATGTGATTCTATATCACTATTTAACTTACAAGTTCTATACAAGCATTTTCTATAATTTTCCATAATTTTTAAAGCTTTAAAATTAATTTTCTTACATTTAAATTACTTGAATATTTATTAATTACTCCTTCAAATTATTTTGTGATGACTTAATCATCTAAAATTATTATCTGCATCCATATACATATTTCAAATATATTTTACTTCATTTCATATAATTATATTGGTATTTTAAGGCTATTTACACAATATTGCAATAATGGCCTATATTTTGCAATTTATTGCATATGTCATTTTATTCAAGGTCAAAATAACTTTCCATATTTTTATAATCTTCTACTATTGTTTTAAAGTATTAAGTTACATAAATAGCATTTTTCTATATTTATTTAACTAGTTTATTAAATTATTTTCCCTTTAATCTCTTATTTAAAAACTGGCCCAATTTTTAGGCTAATTTCGGACCAATTTTGGCCCAAACACTTAGCCCATTCATTCTCCTCTTCAGCATCCCAATCAAACGACCCCTTTTAATTCGGGCACGACCCGTTTGAAATAATCCGCCCCGCTTCTTTAAAATCCTGGATGTTGATCTTATGAGATCAACGACCTACGATTAACCCCTCACTTTTAATTACCCAACCCCAAACCCTAATCCCCATTTCCCTTCAGCAGCTGCCTCTAAACATCTCCCCCATTCCTTCAGAAACCCTAACCGCCTTCCTTAATCTTCTCCAAATCCGATCGAACCATGGGTTCCTTCTGTCTCTTACCTTTTACACGCTACTTCATTGTTACTTACACGATTATGGGATTACGTAGTACTTGACTATTTTTTGCAAGTACCAGGCTTCGAATCATGAGAAATTATCTTCAATCGTTGAGATCTAGATGATATTTCGTCTATATACGTTTGTAGATAGGCTATATGGGTCCGGTTCACCAAGATCTTCAGCCAATCTTTGATTTCTGTCAACTAGGGTTTGAGATTTTCCCTTTTCCTTACTGGTTTTCGATTGCATGTGATATTGTTTCGTTTCTTGTGTTTGATTGATGATTTTTTCTTGTTTGGTTGTTTAATTTCTACTACTATAAAAACCCTTCCCCTAACTCCCCTAACACGAACTTTAAAGCCTGTTCTTTCACTCTCACTTGTTCTCTATATTATTATGAATCTATTGCTCTTGGCCAGCTGATAGCCAAGGCCACCAAAATTCTCTTTATCGACCTTCCTATTGTGTTCACTGGTTGGGGTCCATTTGAACTCTGACGGACTAGGATTCTGGTCCTTTGTCCGTTCTCTTTGCTGGTGGAACTCAAGCTGTCTATGACACTTAGCTTTTCGCCCTTATTTTGTTTGTTGAATCTGCAAATTGGTGAGTGTCTTGACTCTGCAATTCTATTTTTCTTTTGCTTGTTTCCATTTATTTGTATAATCATGTTATTTGAATCAATATGACACTGTGTCGACTTTGTTTAAAATCCTGCTATAATTCCTCATCAGAATCTATATAAGTCTTTATACGCTCATTTAGTGAATTTAATTTGGAAGATTTTCTGATTGCTATGCTCGTTTAAGTATGCTCGTATTCAGTTATTGGCTATTTGTTATGAGTCCTGTCTCATGCCCTACCTTAATTTTGTACTTGAACTCCTAGGGAACTAGTTCCTTCCCAGAATTTGCCTTAAGTTCTTTATCTGAACCCCGTTGTTACCTGTTTACATGAATCAAATTTGTTTGCCATGATGCTTTAATCAAACTTATTGTTGTATTTGTTAATCATGTATTCTTGGGTACTGATTGTGCTTGTAGTTGAGTCCTACCACACATCCTGATCATGTATAGTGACTGGCTTAAGTTCTAAAAATATGTCTGCTCTACTTGACCTTGAGTTGACATGTCTTCCCACCTTGATCTCTTTGTATCTGAGAACCTTTGTGTTATACTTGTCATGATTGGGATTCTTATTGGATGTTATGGACCATGCCTATTTTCCTGCTTTGTTATGTGTGATCTCCATCCTCTAACTGCCACTCTATCATACCTCTATGACTTAGACTCTTAATTTGCACTCTAAATTTGTTATGAAAATCTTAGTATGATCATCTTGTATGTGCCTAGCATGCCTATCTCATTACTCTAAGTCGTATATGTCCTCAATTTTCTTAATGTTATCCTCAACGATGGAACCTATGCTGTTAGTTTGTCATGTAAAATTTACCATGTTGGAGTTAGATCCTATTAGTTCTCATGTTCTTTTGTTCAATCACTTCTGTTGCTCTTGCTTCTGAAATATGAATATGTCTTATGTGAATACTACTAAATGCTATGCAGTCCTATCTCTATGAGGTGATCCTTCAGGGGCCGCTTAGTTAATTTTTATGTGATTGGATAATTTATTTGGGTCATATGGTCAATTTGTAACTGTTTGGCCAAATGAGTTACTATGTGACTTTGGGCTGTGCGAATGGGCATAGTCTCCTGTTTGAGAGGCGCTTGGATTTTGGGTATGATATATGTGGAAAATGAGCTTGTGGAAGGCCTAGGCGACGTTGGGTTATCTTTATTTCTTGGGCCTGCTCTTGGGCCTGTAGTTTTAATCACATGTAATATTTATATTTATGTTCTTTGGGCCTGTAATAATTTGTAATAACAAACAATTGGGGTGTTAGTGAAATTTGAAAAATGGGTATATTATAATGTCTGCATAAAAGTGTAGAAAACATGCCTATAAGGTTTATGTGACCTAGTTTTTTTTCTTATCCATCCTGCCATATATGTTATTTGGTTTTTTCATGTATACTAGTAGAAACCATGCCTATAGGAATCAGACACTCACTCAACCCGTTTACTATCAAAGCATGAGTTAATTACTTTATTTGTTCCCCATGTCTACTGCTATGTGTTACTAGAAAACATGCCTATAAACAAATGTCAATAATTGTTCATTAAATTTGCGCAATTGCAGTATATTTCCTAGATAACATGCCTATAGGATTACACTAACTTATATTCTGCTAGATACCATACATATAGGGCTTTAATTGATTAACTGATCATGTGTTTCCGTAGTCTTACTAAGCCGCTCACTTAGATAGCATGCCTATAGGAATAAGCGATAAATCTACCAACTATTGTAACCTAGCTATAAAATAGTGCTACTCGTTTATGAAGCATGCCAACAGGATCAACGAGAATAGTTCTGGATTTTTCCAATGGCTTCCACTGCCCCATTGCATAAAACAATTAGAGATCATGTCCATAGGTCTTAATAACTTATAATCTGTAGTCTCGATAATCTGAATAGCAGTATTTCCATGAGACTTTTCTTAAATTGTGTAGTCATTAAGAAGCCATGTCTATAGGTTAAAAATGACATCCTGAACCTGAAACTGCCTATACATAATGTAGAACCTTCCCGCGTGCATTTGTTGTCTATGTGTGGAGGCTAATCTGGGCCTTTAACTGTCGTTACATGAAGTCCTACTTGTTTTGAATGTCGCTTAGTTTTATCATGTTGAGCAACCTAAGTAAAGTATAGAACCACCCAAATAGAGGTCCAATGCCTCCCGGACCACAGGCATGGGACGAGTAGTGCACGCATAGGCTACGATTTAGAATTGAATTAGAGCAACTTTAGGTAAGCAACTTTAACATAGTAATTGGGTAGCAAGAGATGATAGACTGTGGCCGCTGAATAATCCTATATTAAGGGAGTTGCAAAGTATTATTTATGTTGCACGGGGTGATCCTTTAGGCTAAAAAACATAGGACCACCTTTTTCTCCTCTCCTTTATGAATTCGTGATATACACTTAGTCATCTAATATAGACCGTTATAGTTATATCCTTGTAGTCCTTAAGATTTGTATCAATTCTCATTGTGTTATAACAAAACTCCCCGACCTTTTATCCTCTTTGTTAATTTGATCATCTCGCCTAATTATAATCCACATAGTCTTAAGTTCGGCTTGGACCCATAGTTGTGGAACTTGAGGAGTACCTAACACCTTCTTTTTGAGGTAATTCGAGCCCTTACCCGATCTTTGGTGGCGTTGACTAGTCAAACAGAGTTATCTGCATAATAGGTGCCCTAACGCACCTAAAACCCATTAGGTGGTGACTATTCTTTTAACACTCTATCTCCCATTTAAAAGAGTTGTCACATGTCAAAACCTAATTTCGCGAGAAAAGGGGCGCGACAGCATGGTGACTCTGCTCGGAATATACTTAGGCTCTTACCATAATGAACTTCGCTTATGTGGATTATTTTCTGTGTTACATACTATGAAATGCACATCCTTTCCCTTCTCCACCTTTATTTTTGCTATTACATGCACATCCCTTTCCCTATTCACCCTTATTAGTTTAAATCTATTATGACATGAACATCCCTTTTCCATTCACCTCTATTTGCTATGACCACTCTTTATTGCTCTTCATTTTGTTTAAGACTGCCATATCATGCCTCTCCCGTCCCTACTCCCTTACTTGCTTTCTTACTTTCTTGCATATATTCCCCGAACTAATTTCTTCCTTTTGTCTTTCTTTTCCATGTTTTTCATGTTGGTATTAATTGCTTTTACATATTCATCATGCAAATAATTGGCAACGTGTTATTATCTCTGCATAAAGCATGCTCCATATCATACTTCACTCGTGCCAATTATCAACATAGCGGCGCTTGATGAGTGCCTGCGCTCATCCAAAATTACCCTTTCTAAATCATAAAGGCTTATTTGCGGTAGACTAGTCGATTAGCGATGCAGTCGACGGTCCCGTGCCTTTCCCTCTCAAGTTGTCCACTTGAGAGTACCAGTCTAGACCATTCTAGAAACCTTACTCCAATATCAAATGTACATGCATCATGTTAAACCTAGTACGGGTTATAACGTTGTAAATGTAATAGCACGCTAAGATAAGCCTTGTCCAAAGTCCGACGGGATTTCCACAATCCCAATGGATACTATCATGTTATGCGCATTACTTGGAGAAAATATGCCAATATGTTGATCATTATTGTGTAAGTGGTCGAATCTGGAGGGCGAAAGGGATAACTTTATTTGTTTGCAGAAAATGAAGCACGAAGTTCCAAGGTTCGACATGGTCCAGAACATCCCACCCCTAGTACTTGACTAGTGGAAAGACCTTGCGCCTTGTGACAAGAATCATGTGAGAAGGGTACTTGGTGACTTTCCATCTCTACTTAACATCCTACCAAATAGAGCATTGATTGAGGCCGCTACCATGTTCTAGGATGAGAAAAGGGCTATCTTCCGCTTTGGTGATATAGAAATGACTCCTCTCGTAGAAGAAATAAGAGGCTTTGTTAAGTTGCCATGAGATAGTTGTAACGACCCGGCCGGTCGTTTTTGGAATTTACGCCCCAATCCCCCATTAACTGCTTTCCCTAAGTTCATTTCTGCTATTTTGGTTTGCCGGGACGTTCGGTATTAGGATTCGGAGTGTTTTGGGATACTTAGTCCCTAAATGAGAGTTTAAGAGTTAAAAAATGGTCCGTATTCGGAACATTGTGAAGACGACCTCGGAATGGAAATCCGATGGTTCCGTTAGCTCTGTTAGGTGATTTCGGGGTTGGGAGCGTGTTCGGAATGTTATTTGGAGGTCCGTAGCTCATTTAGGGTTGAAATGCCGAAGTTTGGATTTTTGAAGTTTCCGGTCCGATAGTGAGTTTTTGATCCGAGGGTTGGATTTGAATTCCGGAAGTTGCTGTAGCTCCGTCATGTCATTTGGGATGTGTGTGCAAAATTTTAGGTCATTCAGACAAGGTTTGGTTAGGTTTTTGATCGAAAGCGTATTTGGTTAGAATTTGAAGTTCTTAGGCTTGAATCCTTGATTTAATCGGGTTTCCGGTGTTGTTTGGGGTGTTTTGAGGATTGGTGCAAGTTCGAATAAGGTATTAGGTGGTATTGGTTGAGGCCCCGGGGGCCTCGGGATGATTTCGGGTGGTTAACGGGGGAATTTTCTATGTTGTTGCAGCTGGTATGTTTTCCCTTCTGGTATTTTTGCTTCTGCGGTTTGGGAACCGCAGAAGCGGAGCCGCAGAAGCGGCTTCCTCATCGCAGAAGCGATTTTTGGCTTCCCCTCAGAGACCGCAGAAGCGGTCATCTTTCCGCAGAAGCGGAACCGCTGGAGCGGTCATGTGTCCGCAAAAGCAGAATTTCCCCCTTTAATGAGAAACCACAGAAGCGGTTATTTTGCCGCTTAAGCGGGACCGCAGAAGCGGTCCCTTGTCCGCAGAAGCGGAAATGTCTGGGCAGAAATAGGAAATTTCGAGGGTTTAATTTCATAAGTTTGAAAATCAATTTTGAGCTCGGGCAAGGGCGATTCTGAGAGGATTTTGGAGATGAGATTATTGGGTAAAATTTCTATGATCCTTTCTAATTATATTCTATCATTTAGTAGTTAAATCCACCTTTTAAATTCGAATTAAGGATCAAAAATGGAAGAATTTGGGTGAAAGTTCATTGACTAAACTATTGGGTTTTGAGGGAGCATTCGACCTCCGATTTCCGAGATTTTTATATGGTTAGACTCGTGAGAGTACGAGGTTTCTGAAAATGTGAAAATTATTCGGTTCCGAGATGTTGGCCTCAGGGGCGTTTTGGTCATTTCACCTATTTTCGCGCCTTAGCTTTAATTTCAATAGTGGAATCAGTTGTTTGCAATATTATTTACGATTTGTAATTTAATCGAATAGATTTGGGCCATTTGGAGTCGGAAACTCGTGGCAAGGGCATCGTTCCCTTGTTGACTTCGCACCGGTTCGAGGTAAGTGGCTTGCCTAACCTTGTGTGTGGGACTTCGTCCCTTAGGATGTGATAATTGGTAATTGAATGCCTTGTACGTGAGGTGACGAGCGCGTACTTGAGCAAATTGTTGAAACCCAAATTTCTACTTAAATACTTGATTTGGATTCTCTTTCATATTTGCCTTACTTTGCTTGCTTTTATAGCCTGTGCTAGCGTAGAAGAGCATGTTTAATTGATCCAAGCTGCCTATTTGTTTACATTGTCTTAACTGTGATTACGTGGAGCATGTTAGGCCAGTATTATTTGATGCTTGTATTGTTGTACTTAAATTTCTGAATAATTCGTTGATGTTGGTTGCACATTTATATTGGGACTACGGATGCGGATTCCGGGAGTTCCCCCTTGATTGTTTACTTTGGGACTACGGGTTTGATTCCCGGGAGATCCCCCCTGTACTTTTATTTTGGGACTACGGGACGGTATCTCGGGAGATTCCCCTGCACTTTTATTTTGGGAATACGGGACGGTATCCCGGGAGATCCCCCTGCACACTGATGATTGGATTACGGGACGGTATCCCGGGAGATTTTTGATATCGATATGAGATTTGGACTACGGGACGGTATCCCGGAAATTCCATTGGACAGTTGAAAAAGGGCTACAGGACGGTATCCTGGGAGACCCCCGTCGGTATTCTTGTAATTTTGCTGTATTTACTCTGTGTTTCTGTTTTGTCTTGCAGTTCTATGTTTCATTGATCTGTCTTATCATATCGCTGTGTTCATTAGTTTTCCGACTTCGATACTGTTAATATCTTGCTATTTTATTGTTTCTGTCTCAGTAGGGCCCCGACCTTTTCCTCGTCACTACCCAACCGAGGTTAGGCTTGGCACTTACTGAGTACCGCTGTGGTGTACTCACGCCTTTTCTGCGCATGTTTTTCATGTGCAGATCCAGGTTCTTCTGAGCAGGCGTACCGCCAGTAGCTGTCAGGGAGCGTATTGGGGACTTGAGGTATACATCTGCTACTTCCACAGATCCGCAAAGTCTCCTTCTCAATTTATCCATAGTTGTTAGATGTTATTTCGATCCCTCTTTGTATTAGACTATTCTGGTGACTAGAGCAGTGTAAGATTTCTTATAGCCTGTGTTGCCCGTGGGTTTCCGGGTCTTGGAGGCTATTTCAGTATTTTGTATTAAAGTGTATGTGCCAGGCGGCAACTGTATACATTACTCATGTTATTTAGCTTCGAATATAAATTTCGAATGTTGTCACTTCCGCAATGTGTTAGGCTTACCTTGTCGTGAAGACTAGGTGCCGTCATGACGTGTTCACAATTGGTGAACTAGGGTCGTGACAAGTTGGTATTAGAGCTCTAGGTTCATAGGAGTCACGGAACACAGGCCGGTTTATTAGAGTCTCGCTGATCGGTACGGAGACGTCTGTATTTATCTACGAGAGGCTATGTAACTATTTAGGAAAAATCTTCACTTCATTTGGATTCCTTGTTGTGCGATATTTTTGACATCAATTCTAAACTTCTTTCTTCTATTCTCTCACAGATGGTGAGGACACGCGCTACTCGAGATGATCAGACACCCGCGCCCCCTGCCGCCGCCGCCAGAGGCCGGGGCCGGGGTAGAGGTCGAGGACGCTCTCGTGGTGCAGCCAGAGCACCTGCACGAGCTGCCGCCGAGGTACCACCAGCAGATCCAGCCGGAGCCCAGGCACCTGGCACACCTACTACTGCCACTACTACTCCAGCGCTCCAGGAGACTTTGGCTCAGTTCATGAGCATGTACACCACCTTGGCTCAGGCGGGGTTGCTTCCCCTTGCTGCAGCCACGTCCCAGGCCGGGGGAGGAGCACAGACTCCCGCCGTCCGCACTCCTGAGCAGCGAGTGCAGGTTCAGCAGGTTCCCGAGATTATTCCCCCACCGCCTGCAGCACCAGTTCAGCCCGAGGATGGGTCAGTTGCTTCAGAGGACGAGCAGCGGAGACTTGAGAGGTTTAAGAAATATGATCCCCTAGTGTTCAGTGGCTTAGCATCGGATGATGCCTTGGGATTTTTGGAGGAGTGTCATCGCATTCTTCGTACTATGGGCATAGTGGAGTCCAGTGGGGTTTCTTTCACTGCCTTTCAGCTTCGGGGAGCCGCCTATGATTGGTGGCGTACTTATGAGTTAGACAGTCCAGTCGAGGCTGCTTCACTGACTTGGACCCAGTTCTCGGACATGTTTATGAGAGAGTTTGTTCCCCAGAGCCTCAGAGATTCATGGCGCGCAGAGTTTGAGCACTTGCGCCAGGGTGCTATGACAGTTTCAGAGTATGCCATCCGTTATACCAGGCTGGCCAGGCATGCACCGGCTTTGGTTGCTACAGTTCGAGAGAGAGTTAGCAGGTTCACTGAGGGCCTTATTCCGCCCATCAGGTCTAGCATGGCTCGAGAGTTGGAGATGGACATTCCTTATCAGCAGGTAGTGAGCATTGCTAAGGGGATTGAGGGTATGCTCGCCAGGGAGCGAGGAGAGAGGGAGGCCAAGAGGTCTCGAGAGTCGGGTCACTACTCTGGTGCCCGTACCCCATAGCAGGTCGTTATGGCAGAGGTTATTCGGGTCGCCTGTTCATTCGAGCTCTTCCAGCAGCCGGCAGTACTCCAGCCCCGCCGTACCCCACATGAGCCTTACTATGCACCTCCAGTTTCTAGCGCGCCTCCTGCGCGAGGTGCTTCCAGAGGTCAGTCCAGCAGGCCTAGTCCCAGCCAGTCACAGCCACCACGTCCTCCCAGAGCTTGCTTCGAGTGTGGCGATACACGTCACTTGGTTAGGGACTGCCCCAGACTTGGTAGGGGTGCATCTTCACAGAGTGCTCAGCCACAGCGTGCTCCTCAGAGTTCTCAGGCCATGATCACAGCTCCAGCGGCTACCCCACCTGCTCAGCCGGCTAGGGGAGGAGGTCGGGGGGATAGGGGTCGCCCTCAAGAGAGGGGCCGGGCCAGATATTTTGCTATTCCTGCTCGTACTGAGGCTGTTGCCTCCGACTCCGTCATTACAGGTATTATTCTGGTTTGCCACAGAGAGGCATCGGTTCTATTCGATCCGGGCTCTACTTACTCTTATGTGTCTTCTTACTTTGCTCCTCATTTGGGTGTGCCTCGGGATTCTTTGAGTGCCCCCGTTTATGTTTCTACTCCTGTGGGAGATTCTCTTGTTGTGGACCGCGTTTATCGGTCATGTTTGGTTACTATTCGTGGTTTTGAGACCAGAGCAGATTTATTATTACTCGGTATGGTGGATTTTGACATTATTTTGGGCATGGACTGGTTGTCGCCCCATTTTGCTATTCTTGATTGTCACGCCAAGACCGTGACGCTGGCTATGCCAGGTATTCCGCGTATTGAGTGGAGTGGTACTTTAGATCACACTCCCAGTAGAGTTATCTCTTTTCTTAAAGCTCAGCGCATGGTTGAGAAGGGGTGTGCCGCGTATTTGGCTTATGTGAGAGATGTTAGTGTTGATACCCCTTCTGTTGATTCTGTTCCAGTGGTACGGGATTATCCCGATGTATTTCCAGCTGATCTCCCGGGCATGCCGCCTGATAGAGACATTGATTTCGGCATTGATCTGTTGCCGGGCACTCAGCCCATTTCCATTCCTCCGTATCGTATGGCTCCTCCTGAGTTGAAGGAGTTGAAGGATCAGTTGCAGGAATTGCTTGGTAAGGGTTTTATTCGACCCAGTGTTTCACCGTGGGGTGCTCCTGTTTTGTTTGTGAAGAAAAAGGATGGTTCTATGCGCATGTGTATTGACTACCGCCAGTTGAACAAGGTTACAGTGAAGAACCGTTATCCTTTGCCTCGCATTGATGATCTGTTTGACCAGCTTCAGGGCGCACAAGTGTTTTCTAAGATAGACTTGCGCTCAGGGTACCATCAATTGAAGATTCGGGAGCCAGATATCCCGAAGACTGCCTTCAGGACTCGATATGGCCATTACGAGTTCCTTGTCATGCCATTTGGGCTGACCAATGCCCCTGCAGCTTTCAGGCATTTGATGCACAGTGTGTTCAGGCCATATCTTGACTCGTTCGTGATTGTTTTTATTGATGATATTCTGGTGTATTCCCAGAGTCGGGAAGATCATGAGCAGCATCTGAGGACCGTGCTACAGACCTTGAGGGAGAAAAAGTTATATGCAAAGTTTTCAAAATGTGAGTTTTGGCTGAGTTCTGTGGCATTCTTAGGCCATGTGATTTCTAGTGAGGGTATTCGGGTGGATCCGAGGAAGGTAGAGGCCGTGCAGAGTTGGCCCAGGCCGTCCTCAGCTACTGAGATTCGCAGTTTCCTTGGCTTGGCGGGTTACTACCGTCGTTTCGTGGAGGGATTTTCATCGATTGCTGCCCCTATGACTAGATTGACCCAGAAGGGTGCCCCATTTCAGTGGACAGAGGAGTGTGAGGCGAGCTTTCAGAAGCTCAAGACAGCTTGACTACAGCCCCTATCTTGATGTTGGCTACCAGTTCGGGGTCTTATACTGTCTATTGTGATGCCTCGAGAGTTGGCCTTGGAGCAGTGTTGATGCAGGACGGTAGGGTGATTGCCTACGCGTCCAGACAGTTGAGGGTACATGAAAAGAATTACCCTGTCCACGACCTTGAGTTAGCTGCCATTGTTCATGCCTTGAAAATTTGGCGTCATTATTTATATGGAGTGCCTTGCGAGATCTATACTGATCATCGGAGTTTACAGCACTTGCTCAAGCAAAAAGATCTCAATATGCGTCAGAGGAGGTGGTTAGAGCTGCTGAAGGATTATGACATCACCATCCTATATCACCCGGGCAAGGCCAATGTGCTGGTGGATGCCTTGAGTCGTCGGGCGGAGTTTGGGGAGTTTGGCATATTTAATAGCTTCAGAGAGGCCTATGGCGATGGATGTTCAGGCCTTAGCCAGCCAGTTCGTGAGGTTGGATGTTTCGGAGCCCTGTCGGGTTCTAGCCTGTGTGGTTTCCCGGTCTTCCCTATTTGACCGTATCAGGGAGCGGCAGTATGATGACCCTCATTTGCTTGTCCTTCGGGACAAGGTTCAGCGTGGTGATGCATGGGATGTGACCATTGGGGATGATGGAGTATTGAGGATGCAGGGCCGGATTTGTGTGCCCAATGTTGATGGCCTTCGAGAGATGATTCTAGCAGAGGCCCATAGTTCCAGTATTCCATCCATCTGGGTGCCGCAAAGATGTATCAGGACCTGAGGCAGCACTACTGGTGGAGGCGGATGAAGAAGGATATAGTTGGTTATGTGTCTAGATGCCTTAACTGCCAGCAGGTGAAGTATGAGCACCAGCGCCCGCGTGGGTTGCTCCAGCAGATAGAGATTCCGGAGTGGAAATGGGAGCGCATCACCATGGATTTTGTATCCGAACTTCCACGGACCTTGAAGAAGTTTGATTCCATCTGGGTTATTGTGGACCGGCTAACCAAGTCCGCTCATTTTATTCCTGTGTGTACCACTTATTCATCGGAGCGGTTGGCGGAGATTTATATCAGGGAGATCGTCCGTTTGCATGGTATTCCAATTTCTATCATTTCAGACAGAGGTACTCAATTTACATCGCGGTTCTGGAGAGCTGTGCAGCAGGAGTTAGGCACTCGGGTGGAGTTGAGCACAGCTTTTCACCCCCAGACGGACGGACAGTCCGAGCGCACCATTCAGATTCTTGAGGACATGCTCCGTGCGTACGTGATTGAGTTTGGGGGGTCTTGGGATCATTTCTTGCCATTGGCAGAGTTTGCTTATAACAACAGTTATCAGTTCAGCATTCAGATGGCGCCGTATGAGGCTTTATATGGCAGGAGATGTAGATCTCCGGTGGGTTGGTTTGAGCCGGGTGAGGCCAGGTTATTGGGTACAGAGATGGTTCAGGATGCGATGGAGAAGGTTAAAGTGATTCAGGACAGACTCCGTGCAGCCCAGTCCAGACAGAAGAGTTATGCGGACAAGAAGGTTTGTGATGTGCATATATGGTTGGTGAGCGGGTTCTGCTTCGGGTCTCGCCTATGAAGGGCGTCATGAGGTTGGAAAGAAAGGGAAGCTGAGTCCGAGGTTTATTGGCCCTTTTGAGATCTTGAGGCGAGTTGGGGAGGTTGCTTATGAGCTTGCCTTACCTCCCAACTTGGCCGGAGTCCATCCGGTATTTCATGTTTCGATGCTCCGGAGGTATCACGGTGATCCGTCGCACGTGTTGGATTTCAGTTCAGTCCAGTTGGACAAGGATCTATCCTATGTTGAGGAGCCAGTGGCTATTTTCGACAGGCAGATCAGAAAGTTGAGGTCAAAGAACATAGCTTCAGTAAAGGTTCAGTGGCGGGGTCAGCCGGCCGAGGGGCGACTTGGGAGACCGAGCAGGATATGCGCAGCCAGTACCCTCATCTTTTTGCCACTTCAGGTATGTTCTCTATGCTCGTTCGAGGACGAACGAATGTTTAAGTGTAGGAGGATGTAACGACCCGGCCGGTCGTTTTTGGAATTTACGCCCCGATCCCCCGTTAACTGCTTTCCCTAAGTTCATTTCTGCTATTTTGGTTTGCCGGGACGTTCGGTATTAGGATTCGGAGTGTTTTGGGGCACTTAGTCCCTAAATGAGAGTTTAAGAGTTGAAAATGGTCCGTATTCGGAACAGTGTGAAGACGACCTCGTAATGGAAATTCGATGGTTCCGTTAGCTCCGTTAGGTGATCTCGGGGTTGGGAGCGTGTTCGAAATGTTATTTGGAGGTTCGTAGCTCATTTAGGCTTGAAATGCCGAAGTTTAGATTTTTGAAGTTTCCGGTCCGATAGTGAGTTTTTGATCCGAGGGTTGGATTTGAATTCCGGAAGTTGTTGTAG
>NC_031990.1:11108550-11119082 GCF_001879085.1 Nicotiana attenuata
AGTATTCTGATCAGCAGCCCTACAGTGCACCACCAGCTCCTATCAGTGCACCGCCGCTCCAGAATTTTCGGGGTGGTCACTCAGGTTGCCAGGGCCAGTCTCAGTTTCCTCAGCCGCAACACTCAGGAGGATGCTATGAGTGTGGTGAGTATGGTCATATCAGGAGGGCTTGTCCGAGATTGGTGGGTACTCAGTCGCAGCAGACGGGTTCCCGTGCTATGGTTCAGGCACCAGGTGTTCCACAGCCCGCCCAGCCAGCTAGAGGTGGGGGTAGAGGTATTAGAGGTGGAGGTAGAGGTCCTAGAGGTGGAGCTCAGGCCGCTAGAGGTGGAGGCCAGCCAGCGGCAGACCGTCCCAGAGATGTGGTTCAGGGTGGTGGGGCCCAGCCCCGATGCTATGCTCTTCCAGCCAGGCGTGAGGCTGAGGCTTCCGATGCAGTTATTACAGGTACCGTTCTAGTTTGTGATAGAAATGATTCAGTGTTATTTGACCCAGGGTCTATATACTCCTATGTGTCATCTTATTTTGCACCGTATCTGGTCATGCCTAGTGATTCTTGAGTGACCATGTTTATGTGTCTACACCGGTGGGTGATTCTATTGCGGTAGATCAAGTCCATCGTTCATGTATAGTTGTGATTGGGGGTCTTGAGATGCATGTAGATTTGTTGCTTCTGGACATGGTCGATTTTGATGCCATATTAGGGATGGACTGGTTATCACCTTACCACGCTATCTTGGACTGCCATGCCAAGACTGTGACCTTAGCTTTGCCGGGTTTGCCCCATTTAGAGTGGAGAGGGATTCCTGGTCATTCTACCCGTAGTGTTATCTCTTATGTAAAGGCTCGGCGTATGGTCGAGAAGGGGTGTTTGGCCTATTAGGCATATGTTCGTGATTCTAGTGCTGAGGTCCCTTCTATTGATTCTGTACCCGTTGTTCCGGAGTTTCCTGAGGTATTACCTTCAGACCTGCCGGGTATGCCACCCGATAGGGATATTGACTTTTGCATTGATTTGGCTCCGGGCACACAACCCATTTCTATCCCGCCGTATCGCATGGCCCCGCCTGAGTTGAAAGAGTTAAAGGAGCAGTTGCAAGACTTGCATAAGAAGGGATTCATTAGACTTAGTGTTTCGCCTTGGGGTGCGCCGGTGTTGTTTGTTAAAAAGAAGGATGGGTCAATGAGAATGTGTATCGATTACCAGCAATTGAACAAGGTTACAATCAAGAATAAGTATCCGCTGCTGAGGATTTGATGATTTGTTCGATCAGCTTCAGGGTGACAGGGTATTTTCAAAGATTGACTTGAGATCTGGCTACCATCAGTTGAGGATTAGGGCATCCGATGTCCCTAAGACAGCTTTCGCACTCGGTACGGGCATTATGAGTTCTTGGTTATGTCATTTGGGTTGACAAATGCCCCAGCAACCTTCATGGACTTGATGAACCGAGTGTTCAGGCCTTATTTGGATTCGATCGTGATAGTCTTCATTGATGATATTTTGATATATTCCCGCAGCCGGGAGGAGCACGAGCAACACCTTAGAGTGGTTCTTCAGACTCTAAGGGATAGTCAGTTATATTCTAAGTTCTCGAAGTGCGAGTTCTGGTTGAGTTCAATTGCATTTCTGGGTCATGTTGTATCAGCAGAGGGTATTCAGGTTGATCCGAAGAAGATTGAGGCAGTCAAGAATTGGCCTAGACCAGCATCAGCTACAGAGATTCGGAGTTTCTTGGGATTGGCAGGCTACTATCGTCGGTTTGTGGAGGGGTTTTCATCTATTGCAGCCCCGATGACCAGGTTGACCCAGAAGGGTGCCCAGTTCAGGTGGTCGGATGAGTGTGAGGCGAGCTTTCAGAAGCTCAAGACAGCTCTGACTACGGCACCGGTGTTGGTTTTGCCCACAGGTTCAGAGCCTTATACAGTTTATTGTGGTGCTTCTCGTATTGGACTTGGTGCAGTGTTGATGCAGGATGGCAAGGTCATTGCCTATGCTTCACGGCAGTTGAAGATTCATGAGAAGAACTATCCGGTTCATGATTTGGAGTTGGCAGCCATTGTCCACGCATTGAAGATTTGGAGGCATTATTTGTATGGCGTGGCATGTGAGGTGTTCACGGATCGCAAGAGTCTTCAGTATTTGTTCAAGCAAAAGGATTTGAATTTGAGGCAGAAGAGGTGGTTGGAGTTGTTGAAGGACTATGATGTCACCATCTTATATCATCCGGGAAAGGCGTAAGAAGTCAGCCAGCATGGGCAGTCTTGCTTATATTCCGGTCGTGAGAGGCCGCTTGCTTTGGATGTTTAGGCTTTGGCCAATCAGTTCGTGAGGATGGATGTTTCTGAGCCCAGTCGTGTGTTAGCTTGCACAGTCACTCGTTCTTCATTATTGGAGCGTATTCGAGATTGGCAGTTTGATGATCCCCATTTGTGTGTCCTTAGAGACACGGTGCACCACGGAGGTGCCAAGTAGGTTACCATAGGTGATGATGGAGTTTTGAGATTGCAGGGCCGAGTCTGTGTGCTCAATGTGGATGGTCTTCGAGAGTCGATTTTAGAGGAGGCCCACAGCTCTCGGTACTCTATTTATCTGGGCGCCGCGAAGATGTACCAGGATTTGCGGCAGCATTATTGGTGGCGGAGAATAAAGAAGGATATCATTGCATATGTGGCTCGGTGTTTGAATTGTCAACAGGTTAAGTACGAGTATCAGAGGCCCGGTGGTTCATTTCAGAGGATTGAGCTTCCCGAGTGGAAGTGGGAGCGGATCACTATGGATTTCGTTGTTGGACTCCCGCAGACTCGGAAGAAGTTCGACGCGGTGTGGGTCATTGTTGATAGGCTGACCAAGTCAGCGCATTTCATTCCTGTGGCAGTTTCCTATTCTTCCGAGAGGTTAGCTGAGATCTATATCCGGGAGATTGTTCGCCTTCTTGGTGTGCCCGTGTCTATCATTTTGGACCGAGGTAGGCAGTTTACCTTACGTTTCTGGAGAGCAATTCAGCGAGAGTTTGGCACACGGGTTGAGGTGAGCACGACATTTCATCCCCAGACGGACAGGCAGTTCGAGCGGACTATTCAGATTTTGGAGGATATACTCCGAGCTTGTGTCATTGACTTTGGAGGCTCGTGGGATCAGCTTTTGCCCTTAGCGGAGTTTGCCTACAACAACAGCTACCAGTCAAGTATCCAGATGGCTCCTTATGAGGCTTTATATGGTAGGCGATGTCGCTCTCCGGTTGGATGGTTCGAGCCGGGAGAGGCTCGGTTGTTGGGTACGGATTTGGTTCAGGATGCCTTGGACAAGGTCAGGATCATTCAGGATAGGCTTCGTACAGCTCAGTCCAGGCAAAAGAGTTATGCCGACCGCAAGGTTCGAGATTTGGCTTTCATGGTCGGTGAGCGGGTATTGCTTCGAGTGTCGCCTATGAAGGGCGTGATGAGATTTGGGAAGAAGGGCAAGCTTAGCCCTAGGTTCATTGGTCCGTTTGAGATTCTTGATCGAGTGGGAGAGGTGGCGTATAGACTTGCATTGCCGCCGAGCTTATCAGCCGTGCATCCAGTGTTTCATGTGTCCATGCTTCGGAAGTATCACGGCGATCTATCCCACGTGTTAGATTTCAGTACTGTCTAGTTGGACAAGGACTTGTCTTATGAGGAGGAGCCGGTAGCCATTCTAGACCGGCAAGTTCGTCAGTTGAGGTCGAAGAGTTTTCCTTCTATTCGTGTTCAGTGGAGAGGTCAGCCTCCTGAGGCCTCGACCTGGGAGTCCGAGTCTGATATGCGGAGCCGTTATCCCCATCCTTTCCCCGACTCAGGTACTTCCTTCTTCTGTCCGTTCGAGGACGAACGGTTGTTTTAGAGGTGGAGAATGTGATGACCCAAAAGGTCATCACCTGTATTTAAAATGAATTCTGTGTTCTGAGGCCTTAAAAACCTCTTTTATCTTCACCTCGATTTACGTGCGCAGTCCGGGCGTGTAGCCGGAAAGCTGTTATGTGAAAAATCTGTGAAATATTGAAATTTTGACTTAAAATGCATTTAAGTTGACTTCAGTCAACATTTTGGGTGAACGGACCCGGACCCGTGATTTGACGGTCCCGGAGGGTCCGTAGGAAAATATGGGACTTGGGCGTATGCCCGGAATCGAATTCCGAGGTCCCAAGCCCGAGAAATGAATTTTTAAAGGAAATTATTTTCTGAAATTGTTTAAAGGATTTGGAAATGAAAATTTGATTAGAACATATTGGTATCGGGCCCGTATTTTGGTTTCGGCGCCCGGTACAGGCCTTATATATGATTTAAGACGATTCTGTGAAATTTGGTGAGAAACGGATGTCATTTGACATGATTCGGACTTTAAATGGAAAATTTGAGGTTTTAAGAAGTTTTGAAATATTTCATTGATTTTGAGGTTTAATTCGATGTTTATGATGTTATTTCTGCGATTTGATCGCACGGATAAGTTCATATGTTGTTTTTGAGTTAGTACATACGTTTGGTTTGGAGCCCCGAGGGCTCGGGCGAGTTTCGGGTAGGTTCCGGGAAGCCTTAGGCCTAAAACACATATGTTGCAGGTTTAGAGAAGTTGCAGATCTCTGAACCTGCAAGTGCGGTCCGCGAGAAACCGTGTGCGGCCGCGGAGGGGCCGGTGCGGTCCGCGGTCGACTTTGTGTGGTGCGCGGTGGAGAACTGTGCGGCCGCAATCCATTTTATGCGGTCCGATGTAACGACCCGGCTGGTCATTTTTGGAAATTTCGCCCCGATCCCCCATTAACAGTTTCCCCTAAGTTCATTTCTGCTATTTTGGTTTGCCGGGACGTTCGGTGTTGAGTTTTGAAGAGTTTTGGGACACTTAGTCCCTAAATGAGAGCTTAAGAGTTGAAAAATGGACCGTAATCAGAACAGTGTGAAGACGACCTCGGAATGGAAATCCGATGGTTCCGTCAGCTCCGTTAGGTGATTTCGAGGTTGGGAGCGTGTTCGGAATGTATTTTGGAGGCTCGTAGCTCATTTAGGCTTGAAATGCCGAAGTTTGAATTTTTGAAGTTTCCGGTCCGATAGTGAGTTTTTGATCCGAGGGTGCGGTTGGAATGCAAGTTGCAGTAGTTCCGTCATGTCATTTGGGATGTGTGTGCAAAATTTCAGGTCCGGACGAGGTTCGGGTAGGTTTTTGATCTAAAGCGTGTTTGGTTGGAATTTGAAGTTCTTAGGCTTGAATCTTTGAGTAATTCGGGTTTCCGGCGTTGTTTAGGTGTTTTTAGGATTGGTACAAGTTTGAGTAAGGTATTAGGTGGTATTGGTACTTTTGGTTGAGGTCCCGGGGGCCTCGGGATGATTTCGGGTGGTTAACGGAAGAGTTTTGAAAGTTGAGAAATAGCAGCACTGCTGCTTCTGGTATCTTTCCGCTTCTGCGGCTTGGGAACCGCAGAAGCGGCCTGAATTTTCAACTGGTTGATAGCCCGACCGGAGTTCAATTGGGGATTGAACACCCTGCGCTCCCTAAGCTGGTCAAATAAATCATCAATTACGAGCAGGGGGGTACTTTTTCTTTACGTTACTTTGTTCAATGCGACTCGATCTGCCTGTAGGTCAATGGCAGCAGTCCGTCTTATGTCAGGGTGCCAGTCTTTTCCTTCTTCGTACGAAATCAGGCATACCGGTTTATGTCTGCTCAGCAGCGCCGCGACTCAAGACAGATGGCTGTTGATGCGAGCACCTCGGGTCGAGTTGTATTTACCCCGAATGAGACCGCCTATTTTCATAGGTTAGTTCACCGTAAAGTGCATCTGAGTCCCTCTTAATATCTTTTCTATTAACATCTGGCTAGGTGCCATATACGTAGCTATGGTTCGGAATGGAAATGGGTCCTGGAGTGCCCAGTCTAGCCACCAGTGTCATTACTCTTAAATCAAGATGTCTCCCCTCTCCAGCGGCGGTTCCCACCATGTTACTTGGCCTTAGAGTCTGGCATGGTTGGAAACCAACATTCTTGCATGAGAACTCTTCTCATCAGACCGGGACAGAATCACATTCAGCTAGGACGATAACTCGCTCCCACATCCACAGTTCAGCTTAAAACATTGGACCCCACAGTGATGAAATACAACCCTTCCCAACCATACGCTGGGCCGTTTAGGAAATGAGAGTCTAGTCTTCCCTGCTTATGCGTGTTATACCCATAGTCAAGCTCCACACACTGTCACCGCCACTCGATCCTCAGTGCTAACACAACCCCCGGTAGTAGTCGGGCGATTCAGAGGGTGACTGTGTTCTTTAGCATTGACAGTGTTAGAATAGCATGAACACACGTGGTGATAAACCAGGTTCACATGCCCAAAACTCAAGCACTCAAAAATCCTATGCCTATGTATTCAGAGTGAGCAATCAGGATCAACTTCAGGTCTCAGACCCTCTAATATGTATTATAGTGGTCCTCGAAACGAAGACCCGAATGACCGAAGTTATTGACAGAAAGCTCCAAACCACCCGGGTTATTTAGTCGCCCACCGGTTGAGTCTTGTTGGCTATGATCATTGGAGATTGATTGTAGTGTGTGGTAACGAAGGTAGCAATGGACCACGGGAGCGGGGGTCAAAAGAAGACACCCTCGTGGTCGCTACCTACGTCTGAGCATGCAGCAAAATATGAAGACACATAGGAATAGGTGGAAACCGGATCAAATAAAGACTGAAAAAGGCATTTCCTTTTTTTTTTCTATGGCAGACTGAAATAATACCGGTAATAACAACATCGAAGCAATAGCATCTGTCCTGCCCTGAAGAGCATAAAAAAGCGAGCCTGACCACCGCCCCGATCGACCGCCACTCTGGGCGACCCCTGGCTGGCCGACCACTCACCCCTAAGCTGGCGGGGCGGGTGTTGAAGGAAACTAGGACCAGAAGATGAAGGCTGACCACTCTGCTGAGATGAGCTAGGCAGCATGGACGAAGGAACACTCTCTCCGCATATCCCAAAACTCTCCACACTCATAGCAACCTCCCAGTGCTGGGACTGGGACTGAAAGGAACCCCTCGCGCCAGGAGTGACTAGCTGATGCACTCGGCCTAGAAGAACATGAGTAGACGGAGGCAACGAGATGAACTCTGTTGCTGGAAGAGCGCTGAGAGATGGCTGACTCGTAGCTGAGAACCCTGGATAAAACCACGACCTTGAAGATCCTCCTCGATACTCGGGTCGAGCTGGGACTGAACGGCCTGAAAGAATGGAACCCCGACCCTCCTACTGCTGGAACGTGCCCCTCGAAGGAAGCGCCATTGTAACTACCAGAACCTCGAGGCCTCTTGCCCCCCTCTCATCTCGATTCCCGACGGCGAACCGCCTCAATCTCTCGAGCTAACATTCAAGCCACCTCCTCGAATGTGGCACCCAGCACTCGCTCCCTAGTCATAAGAACACGAAGAGGGTAGGTGAAGGACCATCAACAAACCTCCGGATACGCTCACGATCTGGTCGGAACCAGCCAACAGCATGACGAGGCAACTCCGAAAGAAAACCTCATCTCATACTGGGACATAGTCATATCTCCCTGCCGTAGCCCCTCAAACTGTCTACGCACTCCTCCCTGCGAGACTTGCCGGGTACATAACTTCTCCAAGAAGAGAGTGGAAGAACTTCCTGCCAAGTCAAAGGTGCTGCACCAGCCGGCTTACGCCGCTCATACGCCTCCACCAAGTGAAGACAGCTCCCGTAAACTGAAAAAGTTTAGTAAAACCACACCACTGGACGACAAGAATCCCCGCTTACGGAGCATCCCTGCATCTTGTCTGCAGGAAAAACCCTGGGCATCCTCGCCCTCAGCTCCACTAAATATCGGAGGCTGGAGTCTACCAAACCTTCTCGATGCGACGCTGCTCGTCCTCGGGCATAACTGGAAACCCTGAACTCCTGCACTGGGTACCACTTGGCTGAGCCTGGAGGTGCCTCTGGAGTCCTGTAATCCCATGCACTACTGCTCAGGTGGGCGGGCAACGGGGCGATCTGATTTGCCTCGAATGTAGGCGGCCAGTGAAGTAGCTGATGCTGCTGTGGTGGCTGAAACCACCTAAACCAGGCCCGTGCACACTGTCAAGATCTGAGCTAATGTCTCCTGAAGGCCTGGAAATCACTATGGGCACAGCCGGTGCCTGACGCTGGCTACTGCGTGGAACCTGGATCCGGAACTGGGGGCAGCTGGTGGATCAATAGGTGTTGCCCTCACTGCTCTTGGCCTGGCGGCCACGATCGCGTCCACGGCCTCTGGTGGCCTCAGTAGGGTGGCACTGGGAAGTTTGTCCGCCCAACGTCCATTAGCTTCGTCGTCCTCACCATCTGTGAGAGAATAGTATAAGGAAGAAGTTTAGTATTCGACTAACATTCGCAACGACAAGAATTAACAATAATGTGGAATTTCCTAAAAAAGGTTCTGCCAGACCTCTCGAGAGAGAAATACAGGCGTCCCCGTACCGGCTCCGCGAGAACTCTACTAAACCGGCTATGACTCGCGAGACCTAGATAACCTAGGCTCTTGATTACCAACTTGTCACGACCCCAACCGCGTCGTGAATGGCCGCCCAATCACAGTTGCAAAGGCAAGCCCACCAATTCAAAACACTCTCAATTCCCTCACATAGAGTTCATTTACCAATTTAACAGGGTTTAAATACCAAAGTAACATTGATTTTAAATCTGTTAACTGTAGATAAAAGTACGGAAATCAAGAAATATCCACTACAAATCCCACCGATCTGGTTGTCACGATCAATGAGCTCTAATACAAGTCTGAGAAACAAGCCTAAACAAAAGGATAGTCTAAAATACTGAAAGTAAAGAGATAGAGTGGAGAACATCGGGTCTGCGGACGCCATGCAGCTACCTCGATGGCCATCCGGTGAGATCTGGAACAGCAGAAATTGCTCGAACACGCCTCAGGGATACCTGTATCTTGCACACACGGTTGCAGGGAGTAAGTGAGTACTCCGACTCAGTGAATAATAGCAATAAATAATGACTGACGGAAAGGAAATCTCGTTAAAAAAGCACTAAGCAGTCTATATCGAAAGCATTAAGGACATTTTAAACAGGCAACCGATGAAGAAATCAGGCAAAAAAAATCTTTAAGCCAGTACTCAACTTCATTTTTCCTCACGATAACCGAGAATCAAATTTATACCGCTGCGGCGTTGTAGCCCGACCTATATAGTATATTGTTTCGGCGTGCAGCCCGGATCCATATATATATATACATATATATATATTATATATTATATTATATATATATATATTATTTATTTATATAATATATATTATTATATATTATATTATATATATACTGCTGCGGCGTTGCAGCCCGATCCAATAATAATAGTCGACTGCGCTCACTGGTGGTGTGCAGACTCCGGAGGGGCTCCTACAGCCCAAGCGCTATACCAGTCCGATCCATATGAATGTACCGCTGCGGTGTGCAACCTGATCCAATAATATACTGCTGCGGCGTGCAGCCCGATCCATATAAATATATACTGCTGCGGCGTGCAATTAGCACAGTTAAAGCAAATAAGCAGGTAAGCCAGCTAAACATGAGTCTCTAGCTGGCAGCAAGGTACCAAACTTGCCATTAAAATGAACAACGTAAACAAGAAAGCTCAATTTAAATACTTCAGTAGGAAACGGATTACCAACAATATAGCTCAAAGTACGCGCTCGTCACCTCACGTACGGGGCAGTTTAATATTCAAGATCATATCCTAAGGGGAAAAAGAGTCCCCCACACAAGTTAGAACAAGCCACTTACCTCGAATCGGTCTCAAAATATCAACTAGAAGTCGCGGTCTTGCCACGAGTAATCCGACTCCAAAATGGCTCAAATCTATTCAATTCAATTACACATTGTAAATAACATCGCAAACACTGCGTTTTCTAATAAATTCAAAGCTACGACGTAAAATTAGGGAAATGACCAAAATGCCCTCCAGGCCAACGCCCACGGAATCGAATAATTTTCACATTTTCAGAACTCTCGTACTCTCACGAGTCTAACCATATAAAAATCCCCTAAATCGGAGTCAAATTGCCCACTCAAACTTCAATAGTTTAAGGCAATGAAGTTTTACCCAAATTATCAAATTTGATCCTAAATCGAAATCCCAATGGTGTATTTAACTATATTAATGATTTTTGAAAATATTAACAAGAAGGGACCAAAGAAACGGTACCCAGTGATCTTCACTGCAAATCCCCCTCAAAAATCGCCTAAAACCGAGCTCTCAATAATTTTTGTAACTTAATTGAACTCAAACCCTCAAATTTCTATTTCTTCCCAGGGATTTTCTCGCTTCTGCGGACCAAGGGACCGCTTCTGCGGTAGTCGCATATGCGGAAAAAAACAAACCGCTTTCTGCGGTTTTTCACTTAATGACCAAGAGTCCGCTTCTGCGACACATAAACGCTCTTGCGTTCCGCTCAGCGGAATGGCTACCGCTCTGCGGTTCCTGAGAGGGAGGGCTAATCTCGCTGTGCGAAGACCAAGG
>NC_031990.1:11123595-11127289 GCF_001879085.1 Nicotiana attenuata
AAAATGAGAGTAACATGTGGGCTGGAGTCCCTATCCTATCTTAGTATGCCCGAGGGGCTAAGTTTATATTGACTGAGAGGGGTTGAGAACCCCATTGTGAGGGTATTTGATATGTATTGGATCGGGCTGCACGCCGCAGTAGTATATATATTTATACGGATCGGGCTGCACGCCGCAGCAGAATATTATTGGATTGGACTGTACGCCGTAGTAGTATAGCGCTTGGGCTGTAGGAGCCCCTCCGGAGTCTGCACACCACCAGTGAGCGCAGTCGACTATTATTATTGGATCGGGCTGTACGCCGCAGTAGTATATATATATATATATATATAGGATCGGGCTGCATGCCGCAACAATATACTATTTGGGTCGGGCTGCACGCCACATCGGTATAATTATGATTTCGGTTATCGTGAGGAATAAATGAGTTGAGTACTGGCTTAAAGGATTTTTGCCTGATTTCTTCATTCGGTTGCTGTTTAAATGTCCTTAATGCTTCGATATAGAACTGCTTAGTGCTTTTTACGAGATTTCTTTCCGTCAGTCATTATTTATTGCTATTACTCACTGAGTCGGAGTACTCACTTTACTCCCTGCACCGTGTGTGCAGATACAGGTATCCCTGAGGCGTAGTTCGAGCTATTTCTGTTGTTCAGATCTCACCGGAGTCATCGAGGTAGCTGCATGGCGTTCGCAGACCCGATTTCTCCCTCTATCCTCTTTACTTTCAGTATTTTAGACTATCTTTTACTTAGGCTGTTTCTCATACTTGTATTAGAGGCTCTTGACTCGTGACACCAGATCGGTGAGATTTGTAGTGATATTTCTTGATTTCCGTACATTTTATCTACTGTTACAGATTTAAAATCATGTTAATTTGGTATTTAAACCCTGTTAATTGGTAATGAACTCTATATGAGGGATTGAGAGTGTTGAATTGGTCGGGCTTGCCTAGCACTGTGTTGGGCGCCATCACGACCGGGTTGGGGTCGTGACATATACCTTTTATATTACAAAAGGCTGCGAAATTTTATTATCTAACAAATCCCATATCAAAAAATCTTTCTCTAATACCTTTCTAAATAATATGGCATCCGCCAAACCTTCATACTTATAAACTTAACATTGATGGATCTTGCTCACTTAATCAGAATAAATATGGTATTGGTGGTATTTTTCGAAATCACCAAGGCAAATGGATTATAGGATTTGCAGGAACATCAATACATGGGACAAGTGTTCAGACAGAACTTCTAGCCTTGCTCATGGGGCTGAAAATTGTTGTCCAAAAGCATCTCAAACCACTTATCATTGAGACAGATGCACACGCCATACTCGGTATATTCAACTCCACTACAATGCAATATAATAATCTAATTAATGATTGCAGGTTATTACTCCTACAGCTGGATAGTCCTCCTCTCCAAAGCATATACAAGGAGCAAAATTGTGTTGCAGATAGTCTAGCTAAATATGGAGCCATGCATGCACAGGAGAGCTGTCTACTTTTTGGAAGTCCACCACCTTTTGTCACACCTTCATATCAACAAGATCAAAATGGAATGCTCAGAGGAAGGCTGATTAAAACTAAGTTTGCTTTGTGTAATAGTAGTATTTCAACTAGTACTGTACCTAGTACTCATAGTAGTGTTTTATCTAGTTCTACTTTTGATAATAGTAATAGTTCTCATACATGGGCCTTAGTGTCAAACTCAACTTTCGTAAATCTGATGCCATTGATGCATCTCCTTAACAGCTCTTCTGTAAGAGTTTGATTACCTATAATATAACTATCTTTTCAAAAAAAAAAAAAAGGTAGCGGACCAGCAAAGTTCATATCCTCAAGATGAATGTCATAGAACATGTTTGTCCTTTCATACATAAGTGGACAAGTAGAGAAATGATCCCATTTGGAAAAGAGTTTAGGTATGAGGGAATCGTCGAAGATGGTTTGGTGATAAAACACAAAAAGACTTGCCAAGAATAAGTCAATTCGTATTAGCTAAGTCTAAACAAGTCAAAGCTCTTAAACAATTAGGACCGTCTCCTAATTAAAAGACCAAGACTACTCAAACTAATAGATAAGATCTTATATACAACTAAAAGATAAGATTCCTCTTACTAATGTATAACTTTATCAAAAACATTATCTTTAACCAAAAAGATAAAAATAAACGCAAATCTAAAATAAGAAAAATCTATAACAATTTTCGTGTACTATAAATTCTTGGGAATTTTTCGTTCCTATACCATATAGGAAACTATATTACGAAAAATGTCCATAATTTGCAAATTACCCGCCCTGCTAACAGATTTTCTACAAAATATAAATAACTCATTAAAAACATAATCCTATTAGCTGTACAATTCCTTTAATAGGCGCGCGAATGTTGGGATATTAAGCATTCTTCCCGATTTTATCAAATGCAAATCTCGCTATTAAATTTCGCCCGTTTCTCTCCAAAATTCACTACTCTGTTTTTACGACAATACTCTGTTTCACTGGTTTTTCTGATTTCACAAATCAAAAGCGACTAAATTAGCTACAATTCTTCTGTAACAAGCGCAATTATGTCGAAAATCCCAATTATGCTTCAACTGAATGGGAATTGGGATAGCTATGGGAGATATAGAGACTTTCAGGTCGATGGAATTGTAGTCGGCGAGGATGCGAGTTAGCCTATTGAATTCTACAATAGCAGAGCATCTAATGATAGATACATCCGAAAAAATAATAGAAATCAAATACATTGTCAACGAACATTGTACCAATGAAAATTAGGAACGATATGGGTGTTCGTGTATACATAGAGACGAAAAAGGAAAACAAAAGCTTGGGAACATATGCGCTATGTATAACAGTACGTGATTTCAATTTGGAATTGAGTATCACCAATTCGAACACAGTTGCAGGTTTGTTATGTTACATGACTATCGAATTTTTGTTGTATATTACTGATCTACAATTTATCTACAATATTTCTACAGAAAAACTACATGTCAAAGTCTATATATATATATATATATATATATATATATATATATTAGTATTGAATTTCATTCCATCTACAATAAAACTACATATCATTTGTAGCTCAATATGAAATCCAGAATTTCAATATTTCTACAAATTAACTACAAAATATCTACAAAAGACAAAAGATAATTTGTAGATATTTTGTATTTTGATTGTATATGAATTATTTTTTATTTGTAATGTAATTGTAGGTGAGGGCTTCAACAGATCATATCCATATAGTGATAGATGGTGTCATGCGCTATATTGTTTGTCTTGAAAACAAGAGATACAGCTGTGGGCAATTCCAGCTTGATGAACTTCCTTGTGCACATGATTTGGCTGCTTTAAGGTACAGGAATGAGTCTTATGAAAACTGTTGATGAGTGGCACCTTCAACTCTTAATGTAGTTAGTTTGAAATTATTTTGTTTAATTAGTATTCTGTATTGAGTTAATACTTTCATAGCTTGATTGGTTTGTGAATGATTTCTATATATATAATACACAATTGTTTTATTATCTCTAGCACCCATCGATAGTTGCTAATGATCGTTACAATTTATCTACAAAAAAACTACATAATCTGGAGTTGACAGAGTAACTACATAATAATTAAGTTGAAAAGGAGTTAACCAGTAACAATAATTAGATCAAGTACTATTTACTTTCAACAAGT
>NC_031990.1:11127762-11141560 GCF_001879085.1 Nicotiana attenuata
CCAACATCTCCGGCGATAGTGGAATATGAAAGTATAATAATAACATAAAGTACACCAAGTGTTATTGAAGTAGGCCAAGTATACCAAGACAAGCAAACAATTGCAAGTGCAATGAAGCACTATTCTGTCATGAACAAGTTCCAATTTAGGGTGAAAAGATCTAGTGCTAGAAGGTAGGAACATATGAATGGTCAAAAATCATTTTTTTTTATTTTGTAGTTTATTTGTAAATTTTTACTTCTTCAGTTTTTCTTGTGATATTGTTTAACAAAATTGTAGATAGTTTGTAGTTGTTTTGTATATAAATTGTTGAATATGATCTTTTATGCTACAACAGTTTGTTTTTTTAATCTATATTTTTTATACCAGTGTTTAAATTATTTTTATTTTGTAGCTACTGGCTGGTATGTGTTGGTGAAAATTGTACATGGCACTTCAAGGCAACTATCATATGTTGTTGTTGATTCAGAAAATGACGCATCATGGAAATGGTTTTTTGAGCAATTCAAACATGCATATGGTGAAAAACCAAATATGTGTGTTGTTTCGGATCGGAATGAGAGTATCTTGAAGGCAACATCTATTGTTTATCCCGGCATGCCACATTATATTTGATGTGTAATAGTTGAGGCACCTTCAACTCTTAATGTAGTTAGTTTGAAATTATTTTATTTAATTAGTATTCTGTATTGAGTTAATACTTTCATAGCTTGATTAGTTTGTGAATGATTTCTATATATATATAATACATAATTGTTTTATTATCTCTAGCACCCATCGATAGTTGTTAATGATCCTTACAATTTATCTACAAAAAAACTACAAAATAACTACATAATCTGGAGTTGACAAAGTAACTACATAATAATTAAGTTGAAAAGGAGTTAACCAGTAACAATAATTAGATCAAGTATAGTTTACTTTCAGCAAGCGATTAAAAAAGTCATTGTTCGAACTAGTATACTGGATAAAATTAAAAAATAAAGGGTAAAATAATTGTAGCACAAATCTGCTACAATTAAACTTCAACAATCTTGTTTATAAACTTGTCTACTATTTTTCTACAAAACTAGCTGCAACTAAACAGTTTAACTACGTGTTCCATACAAAAAATTGCAACTAATTCTTCTTCCTCCAGACTTGTGTTTTCTCGTTCACAACTGGTGCACCTTTTTTCCTTGCTAATCTGCCAGTCACCTCACTTTCACAAAGGGTCGGATAATGTCTGAAACCTAAGGACCCCATAATCAACATTATGAGGTGCAAAAAAATATCCATTCTGCACAAAAAATAAATAATCTCTTATTAATACACTGCTCCAATCTAAAAAATAACATTTGTCATACAATATATCTACATTTGTCATACAATATATCTACAACTACATAATACAGTTAAAAATAAAAACAATATAATTATAATTTTTTTATAATATATCTACAAGTTTAATCAGATTCAGAAAACTACAACTAATCTTCACAATGTAGACAAATAATCTACAAACCACAAAAAATACAGATTATGGAGCCTTTTAAGAATTAAAACAAACAAAAAAATTATTGTTGAAATTATTAAATTCTTACCTTCACCAATGAATGTTGTTGAACATTTTTAGGAGATTTTACAGTAGGAGCTTTTTTTGGAGCTTTTACATTAGGAGACACTTTAACTTTCTTTGCAGGTTTAATGACAGGTTCATCTTCTACAAAATCATCATCAAAATCTATCTCTTTGCCTTTCCTTTTCGCTGAATTGATTTGCCTCGAAGATTCACCAGCATCAAAATCATGTTTTGTTTAGTTCTAGCTTCTGCCCTAGCTTGACGAGGGGAAAGCCTATGCTCTTCTCTTCATTTGCATGAGCAGATTTTTCATGCTTTTTCGGTGAATGTGGTGATAAAATACCCAAATCGAAAGAAGGAACATCTGCTTCTTTAACTTTTTTAGGGCTGTTCTTTGAAGCTCTGTTCTTCTTCATTGAAAATCTTTGAAGCTGGTCGTTAATGGGTGAATGAACTTTGAAGAATAGTAGAAATTTTGACTGATTTTAGAAGAAAAAACTTGAGAATAGGCGTTGATGGAGGGGTTACAGATTTTTGTAGGTTTTAGAAGAGGAAATAGTGGGTGATTGATGAGGAAATCGTGGGTTGTGGTTTGATACGTGGGTGAGGGGGTGAAATTTGGAGAGAGAAACGTGGGGGGAGGGGGGTGGAATATACGGTAGAGTTAAATTAGGAGACTAATTAATACCATTGAAATCCCTAAAATATACATAAATAGTAATTAGGTATATAAAAGGTAATTATATTAAAAGTTAAGCATGGAGGGTAATATAGTTTACTATATGGCATAGGAATGTAAAAATCCCTAAATTCTTTTCATACTTTTTGAAGATGCATCGGACGGTTTGGTTGGGCCATTTCTTCCATAGATCCCTCTATGGGCACGAGTTTGTAAGAGATAATACAGATCTAAAATTAAATGGGGAAGTTGAAAATACAGTCGGGCCTCTTTATAAGAATATTTTTATATAATAGTTGTTCATTATAAAAGTTAAATTTTTTTTGGAATCGATTTTAGTATTATGTGATAATACATTTTCCTTTATAACAAGACTTTATTATAGCAACCAAAAAATATTGGAACAAACGAGGTTGTTACAGATTGACTGTACTATAATCTTTCTCAAATCAAATGAAAAAACGCAATGAAGTGAATGATTCATATAGGTGCCACAAACTTACTAGCATTAAAGTTTAATTGCTATTCTTACTCTCACATAAGGATCAGTGTTTGTTAAAAGTTATGCAGGTTAAGTGTGAGTTCAAATAACCTCTACTTTTAGGGATTTGTTAACATACTTTAAAAATAAAATGTATTTAGTATTGAAATCATGAAATGAGCCTGAACCAAAAAGTAAATATATTTCATATAGTCGTGTTAAACGTTAGTTGATTGTCTTCTTAGACGGACAACATACTTATTTGACTAATTATAGACATTATTGTTTATCTATCCAAATTTTAGTGTATAAAAGCATATATTTCATAAATTTAATTCAGGTGTACGCAAATTAACTCGAACAAATAATATAAAAAAATGTCATTATTAAGGATAAATGTAGACTAATTGAATGGTTGGTCATCCCGAGCCGACTGCCCTCGTTCTTTTCTCTCCCCACCAAGCATTGAGCAATTGAGCATGCCATCACATGTCTCTATTGAAGAGCAGAAAGCAGGATAAGTTATGGCCCCAAAAACAGTCTTTGTCGATCACCTTAACCGTTGGATTTATTCCTCGGCCTCGTGATTGAACGTGAATCTTATCTTTTGCATGCCTCCCTTTTATGGTCTTCATCAATATATAACAACTTTTGGCTGTGAGTATGGGGCAGAGAAATTGCCCTAAAAGGGAGTAAACAATGCCATTTGTCTTTTATACTTCATCAATATATAGTACTACTTTTGGCTGTGTGGATGGGGCAGAGACATTGCCTAAAAGAGGATAATAAATAATGGAATCCGGAATTTAAATGTGGTCTTTTTGGACTTAAAAGACCGAAATAAATGAGGAAAAAACTTAGTGACCAAATTATATAAAATGCGGTTTTAAAGCGCGCTTTACTTTAACTTCCATTTTGGACGTTAAGGTAAAACGTGTTTTAAAACTGCATTTTATATAAAACGTTTTTATGAAATGCGCTTTACCTGAAGCTGATAAGACATTCAACTAATATCTAAGTCCGAATCTAAGTCAGATAAAGCACATTTCATAAAAGTATTTTATATAAACGCGATTTTAAAACGCGCTTTACCTTAATATCCAAGACGGACGTTAAAGTAAAACGCGCTTTAAAATCACATTTTATATAGTTTGGTCACTAATTTTTTTTTCGCGTATTTTGATTTTTTGAGTCAAAAATCAATATTTAAGGTCCGGCCTCATAAATAATGCCATCTGTGTGGTTGTGTCACAACTATGTCAATTCGTAGCCTCAATCATGACAAATGTCAACTGCGGCCTATTCTTTTGTCACTCTCTTGTGTCTTTGTCCCTTATCTATCAAGTACACCTACAGAATAACTGGCTTTGCTGAACCATCTAGGTAGTTCTTTTTTAATATTCTGTTGGGAGAGGCAGGAGCGGAGCTAGAGTATGAGTTACGGATTTCGATCAAAACTATAATAATTTGATTTAAATTCTTGGTTAAAATTTTATATTTATATTCAAAAATTTATTAAATTAAATACATATTATTAATTTAAAATTCAATAACTTAATAGAACTAAAATCTCACACTAAGATTTATATTCTCGTTTCGCCTCTATTGGGAGGGTCCCCATTAGAGACGGTGGTGTGCTTTGAATGAGAATACTAAACCAACCACGTAAATGTGAATCGGTGGGGTTGTTGCACGTGTTGTTTTGAGTTGGAGAAATCCATGGCTTATTTAGTAAAAACTGTACGGTGTCCCTCTGTTCCAATTTATATGAATTGATTTTCTTTTTGATCTGTTTAAAAAAAATGATCTATTTTTAAATTTGGTAATAATTTAACTTAAACTTATAATTCTATCCTTAATGAGAAGCTTTTATAACCACACAAATACTCTGGGCCCTTTTTTGGCTTATTTAGGACCACAAATTCTAAAGTCTTAATTTTTTCTTAAACTTCGTGCCCAGTCAGACAGGTTCATATAAATTGGAACAGAGGGAGTATGTGTTATTCACTGTAGTATAAGTTTTCGCAAGGATTTCTGCTTGAGGGCCGGAATTAGGAGCGGATTTATAGCCGATTTTATGGGACACGTGAATCTATGGTCTTCCAATTTAGATATTTTATGTACATATTTACTAAAATTAATTTAATATTATCTACTGACACTCATGCTCTAAAGAGGCTAAGTGATGCACTTGGTTGAATACTTAGTTATTTACCTAGAGGAACAAGAATTAATTATCACTTAATATTTTCTTTTACTCATTTCTTTAGTGGTACACTCATATTATAAAAATTTTAAATCCGCCTCTGGCCAGAATATCACTTTATCTACGTGCTACCTTACAAAGATACCACAAGCATTTTCTTAAGAGTAATGTACACAAAATAGTTTATAGTATTAGTTCTTTTGGTCTAGATGCTAGTTGAAGTCTCATGGGGGATCCCTTTCATTTTGTTTACAATCCAAACAAAGAATATAAATCTATTTAATTACTCCCTCGACCTTTTCTTTTGCTTACATTCTCCTTCCTTTTTTTTCCTTTCCTCCCTCGACAAACAAGGTATAACAATTTGGAGATAAAATATAGTATGTGCTTTACAACATGCAACGTAGCTATCACGAGTGTTTTGTCTCATTATTTATTAAATACAATTAGTACAAACGCTCTGTTGTCAGAATATTTCCGTAAGAAAACTTCGATCCACAATAAATGACCATCTTATCTTTGTTATACCCATTAAAGAAATACGAACTCTTAGAGAGAAAAAGATATATTCATTAAATTAACCTTAATTATTTGTTATCTTGACACATTGGAATATGTAAATAAGGGCACATTTTGGAAAAATAAAATTAATTTGTTCTTGTTTATGTAAATTGACACTTGTTTTAAACCAAAATGAAAAGGTAAAATAGTCAATTATTATGGACCGGAGGAAGTAATAAAAAAATATTGTCGCTTTGGAAACAATAAATATATAGGTCACGTCCTTCTAATAAAAGAGTAGGAGGAATATTATTACTTCATTTATTATTTTATCCTTTTTTGAGCAACTAACATGAATTTTATTACTTCATTTATTATATTATCTTTCTTGAGCAACTGACTGTTAAAAGTTGAATAACATAATCCCCATCGACGTTATATGCACTCAAAAGGTACATATTGGAAATTCCCACCCCCAATAGATCTTTCTTTTTTCGGTAGGGAAACTGAAAAGATAATACTAATATTTATATTTATAGTCTACTGCATGAAAACCGCCATCAAAATGCACAAATGCATCAATATGTAGGTACCAATTGTAAGAAAAGCATCCAAGTGAAGACTTAGAACCACCTACTCTGAGTTTTTAATATCCAAAGGACAGATCAATCACAGCTATTGTATTATTTATACATGTGCGTATATAAATATTTTAATATGGAAACCATGTAGTTTATTATCTATATATGCACATATACGTTGACAGTTTTCATTGTTTTAAAAAATTGAAAGACATGGTTACCTTCTTCTCCCTCTTCCCCATATACACCTTCATTCTTCCATTCCTTTGTCTAACTGTAATTCTGTATCTATCATATGTCATTGTTGAACAATTCCAGCAACGTCCTAAAGGCGTCGCCGGACCCCCAACTTACCCTATCATAGGCTGTTTAATTCCTTTTTACAAGAACCGATATCGACTACTAGATTGGTATACTCATCTTCTCTCTAAGTCCTCAACTCAAACAATTGTGATAGAGAGATTAGGAGCGCGGAGAACTATAGTAACAGCTAATCCATACAATGTAGAATACATGCTGAAAACCAACTTTGACAATTTTCCTAAAGGCAAACCATTCAATGAAATTCTTGGTGATTTTCTTGGAAATGGAATATTCAATGTGGATGGAGAAATGTGGTACAAACAGCGCAAGATGGTTAGCCATGAGTTTACTGCCAGGTCCTTGAGAGATTATGTTGTGAATGCGCTCAAAGAAGAGGTGGAGAGCAAGTTATTACCTATACTGGAATTAATGGAGGCTGAAAATAGAGCCTTTGATTTGCAAGATTTGTTCAGAAGACTTGGATTTGATGTGGTTTGTAAAGTTTCTTTAGGGTTTGATCCATGTTGCATCAATGAATCTCTTTCATTTTCGCCTTTACTAGATGCTTTTGAAAGGGCTTCACAGATATGCGCTGAGAGAGGAGCTGCACCAATTTCTTTTGTATGGAAGGTGAAAAGATGGTTAAATATTGGATCTGAAAAACAGTTGAAACTAGCTATTGATCAAATCCATTCATCAATCGATGATATCATCCGTGAGAGAAAGATTAAAATCAGAGATGAAAGCCAGCAAGAAACCAATAAAGATCTTCTTTCAAAAATGATATTGGCAGAAAATTTTGATGAGGAGGAAGTCAGAGATATGGTGATAAGCTTCATTATGGCAGGAAGAGACACAACATCAGCGGCAATGACTTGGTTCTTTTATCTTCTTTCTCTTCATCCTGAGATAGAAAATGAATTGGTTTCCAAGGAGCTGAGGTTTATAGAAACTGAAACACTAACCAAGTATGAGATATTGAAAGATATGAATTTCTTGAAATCTTGCCTTTGTGAAACAATGAGACTCTATCCACCAGTTGCATGGGATTCAAAACATGCGATTTCTGATGATATTTTGCCCGATGGTACTCGTATTAAAGCTGGAAATAGGGTGACATACTTCCCCTATGGAATGGGGAGGATGGAAAACTTGTGGGGAAAGGATCGATTCGAGTTTAAACCAAGGAGATGGATGCAAGAATCAGGGGAAGAAGGAACAGAGCAGGTATCAAATTTGTATAAGTTTCCTGTTTTTCAAGCAGGTCCAAGAGTCTGCCTTGGGAAAGAATTGGCATTTATTCAAATGAAGTATGTTGTAGCTTCAATATTAAAGCGTTTCCAGATCAGACCAGCTTGTTCAGATCCTCCTGTTTTTCTGCCACTCCTAACAGCTCATATGGCTGGTGGTTTTAAGGTTTTTGTCCACAAAACCAAATACAATTAATTAGATGATCCCCCTATATAAAGTGTCTCCTCTTTCAATGATATTCACATGCTTCCACTAGTTCGACTTCCAACAGCCGCCAGCATTATCTCCAAGGTCTCAAACGATTTTTTCAGATTTATTACTACTACTATTAGGGAATAGAGGACATAGGTGGGATTCGATCCGTCGCCACATGGTGAAGGATAAGGGGCTCAGACCATGTGAGCTATCCTCCAATCTCGGGTCCCAAATTAATAGTATATTTTTATACAAGAGCTTTCATATTCTACCTAGCTAGGATTTAATTCCTGCGGATCGTATCAAAAATATTTTTTGAAGGAGGTATCCAACTCGGTGGAATGAAATGAAAACGAAATGTTTATCGGTTTTACTTCCTAATTTGTATGAAGAGATCAATTACTTTGATAGAACAGCCAGTAGGACTCGGGGCGAAGCTATGTATGGCCAACGGTGGTCAACTGAACATCCTTCTCTAAAAATTATACTCCCACCGGAAAAGAGTGTTAAAAATTTGAACACTCTAATTGAATTTTCTGGCTTCGGTATTGAGTCTAGTGCACATTCTCAAGGATGTCTCTGAAGGATTATTTCAACTTTGTCTAAAGTTTCTACTAGCCACGAAAAGTTTCCCGTTCACATTTTTTGGAAATTTCCATGTGATCTTTTCTTTAGAAGCTGGAGAGCAAAAGAATTAACTAGAGAAGAAATTGAAATACTTCATTGTATGTAGGATGTACCAAGAGAAAATTGTTTTAGAAGATGAAATGTTTTGTGACATATTTCCTGTTCAATGTTTCTCCTCTTCCGCCCCTTCTTGAAACAAATGTATACCAGGAATCAAATAAATAATGCGTATAACATACGTATATTTACATAAAACCCAAAGGTACAGCCGCATGCTAAGACTAAAAGAAGGAACGTACACTTCTCTAAACCTGGTACCAAATGGAAGGAAAAGAACACTGAACAAGAAATATAAATATACAAGTCTCTAGGTTTTAAGTACCAATTAGGTGAGAGAGTTAAAAACCAATCTGATTTTGTTAGCTTCCACGGTTATAGAGGTTCTCAGATCTAGAATTGTTTTGCTCAAAAGATACTAATTACTTTATAAGCGAAAAACAATCAAAATAATTCACAGGTAAATCGTGATCGAATATAATGAGACCTAGAAGTTTGTATTATGCTGTGATTGTTTCAACAACTTGGATATTCGAGAGAGTAAGAGAAAGCTTGTTTAGAGAGAGAGAGAAATAGAAAGAAAGATAGCTTATTATTGAAAGATCTCATGCCCTTTACAACATTGGGATTCTCCTTTATATAACAAGAGAACCCCCTGAAAAATAATAAAATAATACAGGGATAGGTCACGTGCTTTCGAAGAGACGACGAGACCTAAGGGCACGCTTTCGCTCTGACATTCTTAGGTCGTCCCCTCTACTTCGGCTATTATTTAGTCGTGGGTCGTTGCTACCGTAGTGGGCAGAGTTTGACCCCATACAGATAGTCCCTCCGTTCGTTGGTGACGTAACGAAGTGCGTCGCCTATGGACGGAACCATGATCCTTGTATTAGGAAAATTTTGACCATGTTTGGAGACGACGACGTGGGGGGGGGGGGGGGGGGGGGGCGATCATTTGAATTTGTTGATCTATTGGCGCGCAATCCCTTCCCTGAGATGACGTCACCATATGCAGGCGTCATCATTACGCGTGTTCCCGAGGAAGTACAAAAGGTGTTCTGATGCTTGGTTTCCCGCGCCTGTTTGGGGTTTTGCCTCTTCGATTTCAATGCTACCCAACCCTATAAATAGGGAAAGGGTTCAACTTAATCTAACTTTAGATCATCTGCAAACGCTTTCCAACTATTTCAAGAAAACGCTTCCTTTTTACGAAAAATCATCACTTCCCTGAAAGTACACTTGTGGTTGTGTAGTACATCACTCCTTAATCGAAAACCATGACAAAACCTAAATGGGATAACGCTCCGGGGGCTCGTAATAATAAATCATATGACATACCGCCTCCATCCGGCGGCAATAAGGGAGAGAAAGGGGAGGATCTCACCCCTCTTACCGTAGATAACGTGCTCCCGAAGCAACTCCTTATTAGGAGGGACTTTCAACGGGATTCTCCCGAACAACCTTGGGAAAAATATGAGTTAAAACAAACTGATTTAGATACTCTTCGTGCGTCGTATGATATACCCGCTCACGTGGAGATGGTTTTAGCAGGAGCGGACTACGCGAACACCCATAGACCGGGATACTGTACGTCTTATGAACATCCCTTTTTGATCGGCTACGGCCTCCCCATTTTTCCATTGGCGGAAGAACTCTGCCGTTACTACAACATGTGTCCCGCCCAACTCACTCCGTATACCCTAAAGGTATGTAGGGTAATGTCTACATACGCGGAGCTGGTCGGGCTGGAGGTCTCCGTCCACCACCTATTGCAGCTATTCAGCGCCAGCTACCTGAGGGGCACCATGCTGCATCTAAAGAATCGTGTCTCGAAGGGGTTGGTCGTGCAAACCGATGATCGGGCTAACCGGGGCTATTGGCGTAGATACTTCTTTATCAAGACGGAGCACTTGGTGTCTAACCCCGTCGGATTCCCTAAGAGGTGGAATTCGAGACGTAAATATTCCTGTCCGTCGAGTCATTTATCGTACGTGACTTTAGCGGTTCCGATTATACCATCCTTATGATTTTTCTGTTATTTTGCAGCAATAGCTCACGTCCCCCGGTTCATAACCGATATTAAGCAGTGGGTGTCCGGTTTGCTACCTCTCGCGGAAGAGACCCGTACGTGGGCTGAATTCATTGAATGTTACGGTCCCGCGAGCCCTTCAGGTATTTCTTCGATTTTAATTAGTCGCTTTCACAAACTTCGTCAGCTAAATCACTTTTATTGCCAGGTCGAAGTGCTCCTAAGAGGAGGGCGACGGCATCTGCCTCCTCCCGATCAGATGTTGGTCAGAATACGCAGGAAATACTTTGTGCTTCTGTCAGGGAAGGGGTGACCGTAGCCTCTTTACAAGAGGCTGCTCCTGTGAAGGTGGCTACAAATGAGGCGAGGCCGTCGACATTGTCTCCGCAACCTGCGGACGAGCCTTCCGAGGGCGAGGAGCCTGAGGAGAGAAAAAGGAGGAGGCTCGTGATGGGTAAGGCGTTGGCGACTGGAGATGAAGAGGGTGACGCGCCTCGCCAAACAACTAGGCCCGTCTTTATGGCCGACGCCATCCGTTCAGGGAGGCCGGCCAACCAGATAAGTGTTAATGTTGGTACCAGCTCGGCTCGTGTTGCCGAGGGTAGCTCATCGCCCCTTGTTGGTGGCGACGCTGCGGGACCAACTATTGAGGCTGCCCACGGGAATGTGGATGAGATGGCGAAAAACTCTGCACGCGTGGAGATGACAGCAGACGGATCTGGCCGCCGCATCGTGATTCCAGGGGCTTACAACTTGTTACAGCACAGCGAGCGGGCTGCACTGGAGATGGCCCTACTGTGTGATGCCCCTGAGCGCGAGATGCTGAGCGTTGTCAGCGATGCGGAGCTGTCTCGGAGGGTCGCTGGTATGGCGTTACAGGTAACTTCTCTATTCTTCCGTGTGTCGTGAAGTTGATTTTGATGCGTACTAACTTACATGCATGTATATATATTCTTCTTTAGACCCTGGTTTTGGAAGTGGAGAGGAGGCGCTGTGAGGAGAAGAGAACGACCGTTTTTGATAAGATGGTGAAGAGGTATAAACGGTATCGCTCCAAGCATCAAGCGGCGGCGGATCTTTTCCAGCAAGATCCACAATTCCAAGTGTTCCGGGAAGGCCTCGAACAGAGGGAGGCACAATTGAGCCGCAGGGCGGCGGAGCTGGAGAAAACGGATGAGGAGTTGGTGAAGGCTGTGGCTCGTAATAATGGAGAAGGTGGCCTTGGCCGCTTACATAATGGAGAAGGTGGCCTTGGCCGCTTACATAATGGAGAAGGTGGCCTTGGCCGCTTACATAATGGAGAAGGTGGCCTTAGACGCTTACATAATGGAGAAGGTGACCTTGGCCGCTTACATAATGGAGAAGGTGGCCTTGGCCGCTTACATAATGGAGAAGGTGGCCTTAGCCGCTTACATTATGGAGATCCAACTAGGCTAGTCCCTTTATTATACCGACCTGTAGAGAACGTCGAGTGGCCGATATGATAAACCTGCCTCTAGATACCTCTAGGTGTCTCCTTTGCCGCCTCGTTAAAAACCTCCCCGAGAAAACCCGATTGGGACAAAACTCGGGCAAGGGAAAAAGAGTACGACTCGGGAAACGCCCTTCAGAAATGGAAGTACTTGAGGTGGGCGACGTTCCAGTTGTTTTGGAGTGTTTTTCCTTCCATTGTTTCTAACTGGAAAGCTCATTTGCCTGCATCTGCTGTGATTTTATATGGCCCGCTCCAATTGGTGCCTAGTTTCCCTTCGCTTGGGTCTTTTGACGCCAAAGTTTTGGCTTTGAGGACGTAGTCGCCTACTTTGAGCGGTCGTATTTTAGCTTTTCTGTTGTAATACCTTTCGACCTGTTGCTTTTGAGCCGTCATTCTCATGTGGGCCATATCCCTTCGTTCTTCTGCCTCGTCGAGGTCTTGAAGCCTACCCATGTCGTTGTCTGCTCCGCTGGTATGTGAATATCTCAGGCTTGGTTCTCTGATTCCGACTGGTATAACCGCGTCGGTTCCGTAGACTAGTGAGTACGGTGTTTATCATGTGCTGGATTTGGGCGTTGTCCGGTATGCCCACAGTACCTCTGGTAGTAATTCGGGCCAGAGCCCTTTGGCTTCTTCGAGTTTCTTCTTCAGTATGTTCAATATTGTTTTGTTGGAGGATTCTGCTTGGCCGTTGGCGGCGGGGTGATATGGCGTGGAGAGTATCCGTTTGATGTTCCATTTGTCAAAGAACTCCGTTATCTTTTTGCCGATGAATTGGGGGCCGTTATCGCAGCTGATTTCTTTGGGGATGCCGAAGCGGCATATGATGTTTTTCCATGTGAAGGCGATGACTTCTTGTTCGCGTATTTGGGCGTACGCACCTGCTTCTACCCACTTGGAGAAATAGTCAGTCAAAACTAACAGAAATCATACCTTTCCTCGTCCTGCTGGCAGGGGACCGATTATGTCATCCCCCATTTGATGAAGGGCCAAGGTGATGTTACTGAGTGTAGGGGCTCTCCCGGTTGATGTATCATGGGGGCGTACTTTTGGCACTGCTCGCACCTACGAACGTACTCCGCTGCCTCCTTTTTCATTGTGGGTCAGTAGTACCCGGCTCGGATGATGCAACAGACGAGAGCGCGATTGCCGGTATGTGCGCCACAGTGGCCCTCGTGTACCTCTTCGAGTACTTGCCTTGTTTGGTGTAGCCCCAAGCACTTAGCGAGGGGTCCGCCAAACGTTCTTTTGTACAGATCGTGACTTATTAGGCAGTATCAGGCGGCTTGTACGCAGAGCTTTTTGGCTGCTTTTTTGTCGAGCGGGAGTGTCCCGTCCTGCAGATAGGAGATAAACTGGTTGCGCCAGTCCCAAGTTAGATTTAAAGAGAGTACCTCAGTGTGATCTATGGCTGAATGGAGGAGGGTGACTATGTTTCCCTTGTTGATGTTTTTGGTGGCTGCAGCCAATTTGGCTAGGCCGTCTGCTTCGACGTTCTGCGCCCTCGGGATTTGTTCCAGGCGGCATTCGTCGAACTCGGGCATCAACTTGTGAATTTCTGATTGATATTTCTGCAGTCTCTGTTCCTTGATCTGGTAAGTCCCGGTGACCTGGTTTACCACGAGTTGAGAATCGCAATGGAGGATGAGTCGTCGGGCTCCGTACTTGATGGCCAACTTCATACCTGCAATCACAGCCTCGTACTCGGCCTCGTTGTTAGTCATCTTGGGGCATCGTATGGACTGACGAATTATTTCGCCCGTGGGGGACCTCGAGTACGAGTCCCTGTCCCGATCCCGAGGCGTTGGAAGCGCCGTCAGTGTAGAGGGTCCAGAGGTCGGTACTAGGAGTGG